>NW_015090830.1:23461288-23806969 GCF_001431845.1 Calidris pugnax | reverse complement strand
CCACCCCCCCCCCCAGTCTAGGAAGCAGGGGCCCCGCTCTCCTCCGGCTCGCGGGGGAAGAAAGGAGTCATTATTGACACATGCAAGTGATTTGAGAAGAGACTGTCTACCCCGATAGAAAAAGACTTAGTTGTCTGGTGAATCAGGAAATGTCAGACTTTCTGAAAGGTTAATGGGAGGCTTTAGAAACACATTAAATCTAATCTTACAGCACAAATGCTGATGACTCTATGTCAAGATCCTAGAAATAGCGAAGGGCAAGAAAGAATGCTTTAGGTGAAAGTAAGTTTTGACTGGGGAGCCAGGAGAGTGCTTTATTGCAACATATCGTTCAATTTCTCCTTCCATATAGAGCTGGCGATCTGCCTGGTACCGTGCGCTAAAATAGGACATACCACAAGACCATCTGAACTGAAAGCAATGCTCAGTTGTTTGGTTTTTTTTTTTTTTTATGCTTACTGAAGTTTAATTAAATGAATGACCTGGTCAAGTCTGGAAGTGAAAGAAATTAATTTATTTCAGATCTATCTACTTTAAATGGGCTGCGTACGACTCTGGTCACTGCAGGGACTGGCAGGGGATTGTATAATGCTGTTAACATAACCTTTCCACTTCAGTCAGAATCATCCGTGCCTCTTCTGGTTTAGCTGAAGAATCATTAAAGATGGAATTCATAAATAAACACACTTTACGTGCAACCTTTCCCCCTGCCATTTTACAATCTTATAGGCATTAACAGATGCAGAAGCACAGGACATATGGGAACAAGCAATGGAGGTTTAGTTAGTTGGGTTTAGTTGAATAATTGACACAGTTTTGTGCCATTTGCTTCTAAAGCAATGTCTTCTGATCTATGGGGTTTGATTTTTATTTTTAGGTCATTAGTATTTCGTTTGCGACGTTTTTTTCATTGCCTTGCTGCTTTGGGGAGATTTGCCTTTGCTAGTCGTTAGCAGGTTTTTTACAATGTGGGCACAATTGGTTAATCCTATAATAGAAACCTGCTGTGCAGAGAGTGCTATTTTTACAGTACATACTGTAGCACAAGGCATTTTTAGAAGGGGATACAGCTGCCATTAAATCTATACATCTCAAGAAGGGCCGTGAATAGCTGTTCCCTGCGTAAGGACGTGTCCTGCAGTTCTATTATCCCGGCTCGGCCTCTGAGTGACACCGATCTTTAGCAAATCAATACCCTTACCTCTCCTTTTTGATTCTTTTTTCTTTTTTTTTTCTCCCCTCACTTGATTCATTGTTCCTGAAAAGAAACAGAGCCCGTGTCTCCACTGACCCACCTGTGGGTGTGTGTTAGGCTGCACCAAGATGCCAACAAGGTGTTGGCAGGAGCACAGTGGGGCTCCCACCCAGCCCCGTGGACCTCCGTGGCTTTCCACGGTTCCAAGGGGGGAGGTAAAGGTGTGGAGCAATGGCACATCCTGCCACAAAGCTGGTCCCTGACGACCTCCCGATTAAAATTAGCCACTGTGGCTTAGGGCTTTTACCGTTCTCGGAGTAAGCATCCCCACACCCTGGATGAGTCCGGGCATTGCTGCTGAGCCTCAGGCTGCCTGGCTTGCCCCATGGGATGTCTATGCCACAGCCTCCCTCTTCTCACCCTGGGGATGTGTCCGGATTCTCACCTGCCCCTTTTCCGTAGCTCCTGGCACAAGGGGCTACATTGGGAACACACTGTCTGCACGCGTGTGTGTGAAACTTGTGGGATGCTGGGGTGGAGGAACACGTGCTCATCAGGTTGCTTGTTTGGTGTAAAATCCATCCAGATAAGAAGCCCTTGCCTTTGGCAGAGTTATCTATCTCGCTTTTTCAGAGCCTCTCCGATCTCAGACCCGCCTAGGTGCTGGGGTGTTGCTCCTACTGTTCTTCTCCCAACACAATGTAATTGCAATCAGATTAAACCAAACATGAGAAAATGTGCTTATGGACTAGATTTATAAATGTCTGGTCTGTTCCCACGTCAGTTTGACGAATGCTAGGCTTTAGTCCATATGTTACTTTTAAGATTAAAAAGGCAAGAAACATACAACAGTGGTCTTGAGCAAGAGCTACATTTATTAATACATCCTGAAAAATGCACATTTTTTCCAGACTGGACATTTATATCAACGTATAATCTCTCAGCAGCAAACATCCAAGTATCATTCACCTAGAAAAAAAAACTTGCCACATCTGTGCATTTATCAAGTCATAAAAGAATCCTTAAGGGGGCTGTCAAAGTTTCCATGAATCACCCCAACCTGCGTGCACCTCAACCTGAACCCTCTGGGAGAAGGCTAAGGCGACTACTGATGATTTACAGTGGCAGACAGCTTGGAGTCTCTGCCAGGGAGTAAGTAAATCTTGGTGGCTGTGTGATAAAAAGGATAAAGCACAGCCATTTTCAAATGCTCCCCTTCTAGGAGATCTGCGGAAAGTAATGAGGAGGTTTATATTCATTCTTACGGGCCTACACTTCCATTGGACAGTGTTCCAAGGTCCCCAAGTACAAAAAGGCTTTTTTTCAGCTCTGGCTGAACGTGGGGATGTGCCCAGGCCTTCTCTGAGAGTCAGTGTCTCAAAGAAGACCAAAAGGCTCCTGCACACACACAAACAAACAATGAAGTCACGTCATTGGGATTAAAAGCTAGAATCCTGGGCAATTTAAATGGAGCAAACACAAAAGGAGTGGCAAGGGCTGAAACTTGATTATTTTTTTGAAGACTTGTCCCTGCTTGCACCCAAAGCTGCTCCTGTGCCCCCCACCCCAGCCTGGCTGGTGCAGTTTGCTCAATTGGGTCGTCTCCTTTTGTTGGGGAGGGACAGAAAGGAGGGGAGGCCTGAGCTGCCCCTCACTTCTCAGTTTTGCAATGGCTCTAATAACACAACAGGTATGTGGAGAGCTGAAGCTTTAAAAGAGAAGCACAAGAGTTGTACTGAAAAAGAAAAAAAGCCCAGGTCTGTAAGAAACCAAGGCCGCTATTCACTGATGTGTATCGAAAATATTAGAGCCATGCTTCAACCGTGAAGCTCACATCCCCAACCTTCCTAAAACTCAAAAGTTTATATATATATAAAAATATCTTGATTTCAAGCAAGATGCACCTATCTGTGCCTCAATATGATGCATTAATATAACATTTCAGGTATCATTATTAATTAATATATAATGAATACAAAATTACCATCCAGCAGTAGCCACTGGAGCCTCTAGAAGTCCTGCGTTTCACCTCTTACTGACTCAGTCTTCATAGTTTTGTGCTATATGTCAATATATTTTGTACAACATCTCTGTATTAACAAAGTTATTTCTTCTTTTGAGTCATGGGCTCATACTCAAAGCCTGTCTGCAGAAGAGACTGTAATTAAATTCAGAGATTTAATTGAATCCATTGTATTGTACGTCCACTAGTTAATGCCACCCCCAAGCAAGTAAGTACATTAATGTATGTATGTCTCATATGTCTCACTAGATATACTGGCGCACATGTGTGTTTGCTTGTGTATGGCAATTATTGTATATGTAGTAAACATTCTTTGGTATTTATAAGTTGGAGTAATATCTGACATCTATGATCTTAAAAAATGGATTCAGTAGATAAAGTCATGAAACTCTTATAATAACGACAGCTTTCCAAAGATATAGCAGATGTCTGAGACACTAGAAAAGTAGATGAACGTGAACATTAAAATTCTCAGTTATACTGAGGACTCCCTATGCCTAATTTAAAACCCATTATTTTACCATAAAATCATATTTTTGGCAAGGGGTCTTTTAAAATCTGATTCTTTAAAAACAATAATTATGCAATAAAAACTGAGGAGGTTTTCAACACTAGAATTATGTCTGCATTCTTTATATTGATGTATGTGGGGGTTTTCCCAGAAAGAAATGTGTTTGCCAGCTGAGTTCTCTCAAATCTCTCCATGTGTAATCTGTGGCCATGGAATATTTTTTCAAGCAGTTGGAGGATAACGAATATAATTATTTCAAAATATAGAAGAAGTAAGTTAGCAAGCAGACCTGTGTCTGTTCGTGTACTCTGAGGTAACCCACTCTCACAGTGCTTTTTTCTCCCTTCTTTACACATCCCGTTTCTGAACTGTTCTATCACTTAGTCATTATTTACACATTAAAGCCTGGTTTAGACACTATCCCTACTCAGAGACTTATTAACTACTGTTAAGGAAAATGGGGTGACAATATTTCACACTAGCTCAAGTTGGCTTTTTGATGTTATGGATGGATTTTGGTTTAGCCTCCCCTAACATTTCAGCAAAGCTTTTTATCTTTTGATTTTTGGGGGGATGGGGAAATGCTAAGGGATGGGTGGGTGAGCATATTCTCCCTCCCCCTTTTTTTTTCTGTTATTATTTTCCAGTATCTCCTGCCTGCACAATATTCCTTGAAAGCAAACACTTTATGCAAAGCAGCTGCCTAAGGAAGTTACTTTTACTTTTCATTGCAGGGTGGCCTATTGAAAATGATTAACTTGACTGTGATGGAAAGAGAAAAATAATCTGGAAACATCTGGCAAATTGCAAAGCAATGCCTAACATTTTCTTCCCTGTAGGATTTTGCTCAGAAACATTATACTTAATGGGTGCCTATTTACTTAAAGCACTAAAGGTTTTGATGCAAGGCTTTTGGGGGTTTTGGTTTAGGTTTTTGTAGCTCTGTAATATTTTATCTCCTACTTCTGAATCCATAGGAAAAGATGTGTGAGTACAAGGTGGGCATGGTGCTGTGTTGAAAAGGTGTTTATTGTTCCAGGGTGGCTTATTGTGTTTTGTATGCACATATTTAGACTTGAAATAAGTGGAAATTAATTTCCTGTGTTTCACGTGGCTAAAATGACAGTTGAAAAGTAGGGACATAAACAAATAGAAGTTGCCAAATTAATTATAGGAAGTTAAAAGCATTTTAATATATTTTTAGAAGATTTCATTCAGTTCATTGGCTAAGAAATGAAAATATATTTTGTGAAATTTTGTATGTGAAAAGTCATTCTTACTTTACAGTTTTATTAAATGTAAGGGAAGAGTGTTGCGTCACTTTTATAAGTGTATTTTTTATTCGCACATTTTGTCATGTAGTTTGTGGAGAGAATGTACTCTACAAAAAATACATATTTCATATTCAGTATTTCTTACATAGAATTTCTCAAGTAAGTGATATGGTAGTATCATTGTGTGGAAAGAGAACAGAGAAAATGGGATCAGGGTATTTAGAAAAACAACTGCAAACAAACTTTCTTTTGTTGTTAAGCTTCAGCTTTGTCTCCTTTCTGGAAACTTTTAAAAAAATTTCTTCCACATAATACAAAAGCTTTTAAAATGCAAATGAAAAGTGAAAGACACATTAATTGTTCAGTCATCAAAAATTCAACCCCCCTCCCCCCCCAATTTAATTTGATACATTTTCTTAATTTTTTAAAATTTGATACATTTTCTTTCTGGATTATCTAACTTGTATCTTTTAGACTTAAAAAACACCCTCATACTCAAAATATTAAACATTTCAAAATGAAAACTCACTATGATCTGAATGTTAAAACATTTCACATTTACTGTATTTCATTTCATGATACAATATATGTTCTAACAGTGTAAGGAGTAAAGTAAGCCTATAACTGGTTTTCTTTGGCAAATATATTTGTGAAAACAAATGTTTCCATTCTAGTTCCATCAGCAGACTTTGAAAACTAAGAAATGTGTAGCTTTTTGAATCGCTTTACTCAGATCCTACAGGCAACATCTTTTTGACTCGTGCTGCTTCTCTGCTGACAGGTAGCACCCAGAGACAAACCCATGGCACTTGCAATATGCACAAACCCCTCTTGTACTGGTGGAGCAGGACTATTAAAATTGCCTGCTGTTTTTATATTTTAGATGTGCAGTTTTACTAGAAACCTCCTGCAAATGTACCTTTACATATCTACCTGTCTTCTCACAGGTTTGCATTCTCATAAATGCCTTGGGGGAGTAAAGGGTACGTGATCACTTCCTCATCAACAGGTACCGTAACTCCAATTTGCAGTGCTCTGAGCTGTCTGAAGGGAGTGGAAATCCATTTTAACTCTCCCACTCTCCATTTTCAGGCATTGCATATAATTAGCAGGATTACAGGGATATCATTTGCAGCTGCACTCTTTGGTTGCTCACGCCCTGTGTGGTACAGAAGCAAGAATATCAGGAGCGTGAAATGTTGGTGAATTTATGTCAACTTCTGATAAGGCACTAGGCTGAAGTGAGGGCTGAACTGAAGGCACAGAGTAATTTCCATAGTTTAGCCTGAGGTGGCTGAACAACTCTCCCTCATCCTCTAGACCAACAAACCAGTTGATTTCAAACAACATTTTTTGCTTTCTGACCTTACTTTTCATCTTGATTGAAGTAACAAGTAGCCCTTCCTGGATCAATGATCCTAATTGTAGCATTCCTTCCCTGAGGATATCTATAAGAATTATTTTATGGTTGCCTTGACTGAGAGATCTTTCAGTCCACATCTGTAACTTTTCTCTCTTTAACCCTTTCTTAGTGGCCTTTTTCTTAGTTTTGCTTAATATTTTTGTTTGCTACTATCCCCATTTCATTAGTTGGTTTGTGCATTTATTTTTCTACTGTGTGTGGAATCCAAACATTTTTAATGGCAGATCTTTTTTGGAGTATTTACATATATATTAGTAAGTTGATGAAATGCATGCTGTACTCTGCTCTTGAGGTCTCTGGATTGTACCTGTCCTTCAAAGTGTAAACTGCTCATCATCTTCTTGGAGATAAAAATGTGACCCTGGCTATATTTGTCAAATTGTGTCCATCATTAAATTAAGTGCTTATATGTAGCTAGACAAAGAAATCATGGTATCTGTGAAACATGGAATATGTGAATTACATTTGAGAAAGGCCATACTAAGAATTTCTGAGAGGATATATTAGACAGCAGTCCATTTCCAAGTATTCAGATCAAGTGACTGATGAGTGCTAGGGACGTAGTTGGAAGGGAAGCATTTTAAGCCACAGCCTCTCTGCTGTTTAAGTGCTGACATCTAGCTTGGTGCTGCAGAGAAGATGCTAGCCTCAAGCAATACATATCCTTGGATTAGGCCAGCAGGGTCCTCACACTTCATTTCAAATCACTGAGGCTCTCTCAAAGTATAGCTCACACATTTTTACATATAGCCAGCTGTTTATATGTTTATCTAATGTAAGAAAATGGAGACCCCAGCTAGCAGCCAGAAGTAGCCATTAGAATACAGATATGGTAAAAATCTTTTGTAAAGTAGTACATCTGGCCTGGCTGAGTTTCAGGAAGGGGGCAAATTTAGTCCAATGCCTGTGTCAGTATTGCATTAGGGGTAGAGAGGGTGTTATGCAGCATCACTGTTACAGAATCACACTAATTATAGCAGTATTTTCTAGATATCCTAGAGGCATAACCCAACCACAGGAAGAAACCTTTGGCTTCCCAATCTTGGGATGTAACTACATCTGATTTCAGCTTTACTTGCATGAACTGGATAGGTAGTGCTGGGTATGCTCAGCTTTGGTTTAGAAAGATAAAAACCAACATAAAAGAAACTTTGGTTGAGTGAATCACAGATTGTTTTAGAATAAAACAAAATCTTCATGGCACTGACCTGATAGTCCTTTTTAATCCTGTGCTTGTTTGTAATCTTTACTGGTGTGCAAAGAGTAAGCAACGTTTCTTTCCCAATGTTTTCCCTGTCTCAAATGGCACTGCAATTTAGACAATAACATGCATAGCACATGATTAATGAAGCTGTGCACTGAAGACAGGACATCTGTGGGATCACAAAGAGCTGCTTTGTGTGCATGTTACTGCATGTTCAAGAAACTCCACAAATTGATAATTTGTTAAATTAATTGACTTTCTCTGTGTAATGTTAATGTAACCTTCAGTTTGAAAAGTGCATAGATTTTTACCAAAGAAAAAAGGCAAGTAGTCAAATCCCCAGAGGGTGACTTAGATCTGCAGCTCACTACTTTGTCTTTTACTAAGGGCATTAATATTACTCACAAGTTCTTAAAATGTAACTCATCTTAAAAAAAAAAAAAGAAAAAAAAAAAGAAAAAGGTAAGTGTACTTTCAAATTTAGGTTGTTTACAACTGAATATAATACATAAAAATGTGCCACATAGGTGTCCCAGCAATAACGCTATCTGTTTTGTATGGAGATAAATGTGAGTTGGGAATGGTCTAGACAAGAGTGCTTACTTTGATCCAGCCTGTTGAAAGGCACAGGAAAAAAAATATTAGAATCATTGCTAATTCAGTGATTCCTATAGAAGACTCAAATCTAGATCTTTATCTTGGCTAGTGTCTCTGAGCCATTGAAATAGGAGTAGAACAGTCATCATAGGCTTGAGCATAACTGGCTGGCTTTTGATCTTTAGCACTAACTGCAAAGGAGTGGAGAACCTGTCCTAAAATAAAGGCAAAGAGCTTTTTACATACAAGATATGGCAAGTGAGGTAAGGCTGACGAATTGCCATGGCTGCAGGGGCACACTATCCTTTCCACACCAGAGGGAAGGGCATTACCTTGCAGGCTGAGAAGTGAGAGAAAGAGATGGATCTCTCTAATGGAGGAAAATTGGGGAAAATATTCCAGAGAGAGCCAGAAGAGAAGGTGGTACAACCTCACTATGTCTTCTCTTCCAAAACTCTGCAGGGTCAGAGCTCTTATCTTATTGGTACAGCATCTAAACAGGAGCTTTAAGTTAGTGCAAATACACCGGCCTAAAGCCACATGAAATGGGAAAATATGTTCTTGTATTTGAATTAGAGGGTGAAATTATGGCATTCAGCAGTTCTATTGACTGCTCGTGTTTGATAACTGAGACCCCAATGACATATATATCTACTTTAATTCAAACAGGAGTGCATTTTTAATAAAGTCATGGGAAGAAGAAAGTAGCAGAGCAGTGGTTTAATGTATACTGCACGAGCTTTCAAACTCTCTTTGCTTGAGGCTTATGGATGGAGTCAGAAATATGGCACTAGGACTCATAACAGAATCATTTGGCCCTAAGCACCTTAGAACACTTCTGCTATTGCAGACTGAAAGCTACCTAAATCTCTTTTTCACACACTTGGTCAGGGAGATATATAACTGCCCTTTACTGTTTTAGTTATCATAGCTTAATGAATGTAACAGTAGAATTTGGGAGAGCAGGGATTAGTACCAGTTGCTTTCAGAGGATGATACATGCTAGTTAATCACAGGGGGAAGAATCAATGAAAAGCAATTTTCCTTGCACTAGATGCAGTCCTCTTCTTGCATGTACTCAAAAAGATGTGCCCCAGGAAGGTAAGCATCCCAGTGGTGAGCTGTAAAAACTCCAAAGATTAACCCCTGCTCCAATCCATCAGTGCCACAAGCACATTGTTAGCTCTCTCTGTGATACCAGTTACCATCTGTATGGGTGTAGTGATATGGGGAGAGTCCTGTTTAAAACAGTGAGTTGCAAACACACTGCCATGTTGGAGGCCCTGTAAATAGCACATACAAGTAGGTAGACAGTGACTCTGAAAATTCCCAATGGGTAGAATCTGCTAATTGTGTATTTGCCTATTAAAAAGAATAAAATAAAAGAGTACCCACTTCTGTTCTACAGCCCTGGCTGTGGGGTGCTTCTTTAACAGGTAACAAAGTCTGAGTTTTGATTGATGTCATCAATATACTTGATCTTTTCAAAGAGGGTAGATGCATAAAACTGTTAGGAGTCTTGGGGAACCGATAAAAAGTGTTCAGTTGATCAAGGCTCATTCCATTTTAGCAAGGCATAACTTCAGGACATGTAGTTAGTATCATGCCTGACCTTGTTGTCTCAGCAACCATTGCAGGCCCAGAGCTCAAGATCCTATACACAGCCATGCGAAGCCATCAGAAAATGCATCTGGTTTCCATAAGAATTTAAATATTTAGTAAGCTCCTACACTTTGTACTGAAACATATGTATGATATAATAAAATCTGGAAACTGCTACAGTGGAAGAACCATGAGGAAAAACTGATACACTATACATTGCAAAAAAAAAAAGTATGTTACCTAATGAAAATGTGCACTTCGCATAAAAAGCAGTAGAACATACTGAAATATTTATGTAGCCGCCACATACTTAGTGTATTGTATTCTGCAAGCCACTGTGTACCCGATTATGAAATGTCTTTGTCAAAATAGTTCAATATACAAGTAATACGATGCAATATAGCTGGCTTCCTTTACTGTGTAATGAAGCTTGTATGTGGTGGTGTAGTAACACTTAGCGGTCAATTTTCATTCCAAATCTGTCTTCCTCTTTGCCTCTTGTGCCGAGAGACATTGCAGGTTACTTGACAACTTTTCAGAGTATTGCTGTTTTTCATCTCGGACTATTGGTAATACTTTAAGAATTGAAAACTACCCTAAATAAGAAAAAGTTGGAGGTAATTATTTGTTACTGTTGCATAAACAGCTTACGAAAACATTTCCTTCGCCTCTGAAAGAGCTTAATAGATTTTAAGATGCTCAAGACAAAGACGGACCTTTTTGCTTCATTCTATAAACACAGCCAGGCAGATGAAACTAAAGAAATAATAATACCGGAAGGTCAGCAGTTTTAAAAATAACTGGGGTAATTAGACAACTAAACTCAGTTATAAAGAGGACTGGTGGTTAGATTGTGTTCAAATTAGATCCTACTAAATTGCCTCCTGATGAGTAGCTAGGGTCAATAACCACTTCTGAACATCTTGGTCAAACATCTTGTGGGCAAATCAGAAAACACCAGGACAAAATTGTAATTGTCCATGACTCAACTAGCGTAATGAGAAACGACTGAAGTGAGTACATTTTACTGATGTTGAAACAGTGTCCCAAACTGTTTTGGAAAGAGTGTAAACCCATTTTTCAAAATGATTTAATAATAACTTCTGCATTAGCAATGTAATGACAGCAATTGCAGGGAAAAAAGAGGAACTTCCCTGAAACATAAACACTCATTGAAAATCTATCATGGCATCAACTCATGGAGACCTACTTCATTGGCAACGAAATAATTCAAAATGAGTGTGTTTGTTCGGATACTATACGCTAGAATTCTAGGGTCCCTGAATCATTTTTTTGTCTTTCTCCCATAAAAATGACTTAATTTTATAATGATTTTTAGATGCACTGGGTTTCTCTCTCTTGCCACTTAAACAAGGACAGGGACAAAAGACCCACTTCTCTTTTCATTCAGTGAGATAACAAAGCATTTTTTGCATAAATTAGAAAGAGGTTTATTGTCATTTAGCCATAATGTGGTGACTAAAAGCTATTTAAACATTTTAACTTTGGTTTATATGCTTTCATTGTTAACTAATACAACGGGGGGGGAGTTGTGAACTGAATGGAAGAGAAAAGGAAAATCTTCATTACTTGTCAGGAAGCTCAAACAGCAATCATTGTCAGAAGAAAAAGCATTTTTGCCAAGATTTGTTCACGTATGGTGGGAAAAGTAGGTTTCAGAGACAGGCACAGGACAAACCTTGCTTCTCAGAGCTTTTTCTTGGATATAAGCATATGTTTGGGCAACTGGGGAAGGTGCAGAATACCTGGGACGGGCTGAAATTAGAATGACAGTCCATGGATGGTGTGAGTAAGCTGAGTGATACAGCGCATTTTGGTGGAAGCTGGTAAAGCTCACAATGTAATGAGTGCATTTAAATATGTCATATTCCACAGAATACAATGTAAAGAGTTCAGGGAAATGTTATTAATATTTCAGTGCGCATCTTTTTATATGAAATATACATCTTGTGTATGCAAAGTACATTTTCAGGAGCTTGCTGAAGTCTGAGTCTAAGATATAAGTGTCTCAGCATTGAGCCTGAATATTTCATTACATCATAAATATCATATGTTTCAGTATATAATGGAAGACAGATAACTAAATATTTGATTTTATGCCAGCCATAACGACCCCTCATATAAAGAACTGTTTTCATCATCATGACCCAATTACAAGTGCACTGAAAAATTAGACAATAATTTCAGGAACAAGTAAAACGCGTCTGTATTAATGCTGGATGTTTTAGCACTGTGGCAATGACTCTGTGGCTGTTTATGTCCAGCCCTGTTTCTTCCAGAGTACGAGGTAGTGATTCTCTGACAGCTTTCTAGGTTGAGGTTTACTTGGTACATGAGGTCCCCTTCCACCGCAAACTATTGAACTGGCTGTTCTGTGCACTGCTAGGTCTGTTTCACACATTCCCTCTCTTTAAATGGAAAATACCATGTCTCCCCCTAGCAATCAGCTCCATAAGTCCCTAAATATCTTGAGACCACTTGGTATTCATAGGCTAGTGCTCGTTCCTGCTCAAAACACAGCTAGCTTTATATTTATGGCACTCCAGCAAATGCAGCCTTTGTAATAAGAAGTAGCTTTGGACTGCAAAGTTCATATGGCTACTGTTATTTTGTTAAGGCGTAGAGGTATTTACATCCAAGGCATTAGTCAAGCTATAGAAGAAATAAAGACAATGGTTTAGCTTTGGTTTGGTTTATTTGCCCTCAGTGCTGTGTTGTTTGACTCTGTCCCTTCCTTGTTCTTTGCTTACTGTTTGAGGTTAGACCGGTGAAACTATTTCACACATTTTATCTGTGGGAGAGCCTGTTCGGCATCTGCTGCAAGCCTTGGAACAATGCTACTGCAGGGGAAGTCAGGGACTAAAAATTTCTAACCAAATCTCTGAGGAACAGGTAATAATGCTCTGATGATGCAAAAACTTAAAGCCATGTCTATACTGTGGTGTGTCTTTAGAGATCATATTGCAGAGAAAAACTAGAGCAAAAACCAATGAAAAACATAGTAGGATTGAACCAGAAGGATGTTAGACACAATCAATGGAGTAAAATAACAGCTTGCCTGCTGTCAGGTTCTCACCACAGTACACATTATGTAAGGAGGACTGACAGAGAATGATCTTTTTTCAGGAACTTGGGCTGAGGGGATATTATCCTGCCTAATGTCTTATGTCCCACTTGCAAGCAAACTGAGCTTCAGTAATCGCAGTTTCTATACCTGTCTCTTGCTCCCTTTCTCCTTCTTTTCTCCCCCTTTCTTCATCCATTCTTCCTTTCTCCCTGATCACAAACATCTTTCCCTGGTTGCTGTGTTACCTGTCACTGCCATCTTGTTCAGCCTGTTTCTTTTCCAGCCCCTTAACAGCTCCAAAGCAAGGAAGGTAAATTTAAGCCATAACACCCTGGTTTGTCAAGGCACTAGAGCAGCCCTAACCCTTGAGAGAAGGAACTTTTTTGAGTGCAGAAGTGGATCTCCCATGTTTCAGACCAACACATGCTTCAGCCCAGGCCTTGCTGAAGCAGGTTCCATAGGAAAGTTCAATCCTGCAGTAGGAAACCCCCGTGCCAGAGTTGCAGGTCTTGGTTGCACTTGCAAGGTCAGGAAGCACTTGCAAGTTCTTTGTGAAATTTGGTGGTAGGAGAAAATGTCAAACTCTTAGATTATGCCAAATGGGTACAGCTAAAAGCAAACAGCAGCAAAACCACCAAATTGCAGAACATATGTTTCATGCAAGTCCAGAGGATGTCTGGGTAGGACTAATTCTCTTGGCTTAGTAGCACAAGGTTTTTACAAACCCAGGCTCATAAATTAGGCTGTATTAATTGTTCTTCAGGCTAGAAGTGGTGTGTGAAAAGAGCTTCTGTGGGTCAGGATTTCCTCTTGTGTGCTCCTTGCCTCATCTGCAAGGGCCAGAGATGAGAAAGCGGGTTTGACTTCAAGGGGAGTTTTAAGCATCCTTCCTGAATGAGAGCAGCTTTCCTGAATAGGGATGCATAGGCAAGGAAATTAATGTGCCTGCATACCTACACGTTGTGAGGCTGATCTGATGAGTGTTTATGGAGTGCTGTTGCACTTGCTCTAGATGAGTGCAAAACTAAATTATTTGCGGTGTGTTTTAGAGTCGTTAAGTCCAGCCCTCTCTCAGGAAGGTTAGTTAGTTTAGTAGAAGTTGTGCTGGAGAAGGTACTACAGCATATGGGTCCATTTCCTCAAAAGGTACACTGCAGGTGATATCATGCTCAGTGCACATTTCAGTGAGAGCATCTCTCATCTGCACTGCCCTGCTGTCCTCCATGAAGCTATTAACCTGGGGAAAACAAGGGAGAGGCTTAGGTAGATCCAGGTATTTTTGTCTAGCCACCTTAATGCCCCTGATACTTTGGAGCTGAAAAGGATACAGTAGATGCAACACGACATAAAATACAGGAAACAATAGCAAAAGAAACTGTGCAAAGGCTAATTAAACACCGATTGATTAAGGGAAAAAAGGCCACAGCAAATGTAGGGCTGCCTTAAAGGGACAGAAAAGTATTTAAAGGAGGTGCAAGCACTTTGTCTCATCTGCCACTGTGTGTGGGGATGAAAGAGAGGTGAGAGTCTTCACATGAGCCCCCCCAGAAATCCCACATTTAAAGGGAGCAAATACTCAGCATTGACTGTACCTTATGCCTTTTGTAGACAAGAAAGAAACAAAGAAATGAGGGGTAACTGCAGCCAAATAACTTTTTAAAATAAATTGTGCTCTGTTCACAAGGGTTTGAAAGCACAGCCATGTCCCTTGACATTTTGGACGTGGTTGTTTCAGTAGGATTAGCAGAACGTAATTTTGTGTTAAGTGGTCTTGCTTCAATTGGACTCGCTGTTACTTTGGTCTTTCAGTACCAGCTCCATATGCCGATTACAAAACTCACTGTAGCTCCCAGCAATGGGTTGCAGACAATTAAAACGCTAAGCAGAAATTTGTGGGTTTGTAATTTTCCCGTGGAAGCTGCTGTTAAAGGAAATGTAGCCAGACAGAAGTTCAACATCATGGCAGGCTGGAGTATTTAACCTTTATCCATGAACCTTCATCCACAGGCTCTTGCCTGGACTGGCACTTCACTGCTGGAGTATTTAACCTTTATCCATGAACCTTTATCCACAGGCTCTAGCCTGGACTGGCACTTCACTCCTCTGCAGGGAGAGAGAAGCATGGACCATGCTCCCTGGGACATGGGTCAACACTGTCACACAGAAGGATGAGCATGAGCTTCTCTCTCATCCACATTTGGACAGCTGACTGTGGCCTGAAACGATGAGGTCAGGTTATAAAAAAACCAACCAGACAGAGCTAGCAAGGGCTTAGCACAATTTCCCAAAGCACTATATATTTATTTGTGTGTGAGTATGAATACAGAAGGCTAATTTTAGTTCCTGTTTTTGAAAATGTTGGCCGTAATCTACATAGACCATCATTTATTCCCTGCCCTTCCCCCCTCCACTCCCTCCCATTTTTTAACAGATGGAAATATCATTTTCCAGAGCTAATTTTTTCCAGGTGGAATGCCTCCAAACTATAAAAGTTAATTTCTCACAATCATCTACGGAGAGAATTAAAACCAGAGCTTTAAATAAATTGGAATTTACTGTCAGAAAATTCCAGTTAGGTGAGTAGCAGGCGGTAGCAAGCCTGCAAGGTGGTGGGTTTGGCTTTTTCTTTTTTGTTTTTGTTACTGGGAAAACTCAACAAAAAACTGGAGAAACAGTGGCTCCCCTCCAGCTTTGCCCCTTTTGTGGATGAAGTTAGGCAATAATTATAGCACAGGGCAGAGGCTACAGCTCCAAAAGTTCAGCTACCCATTTTAATCATTTTCAAGCTGCAATCATGTTCAGAAGCAAAGTTTCTTAAACGCAGCCCTGCAATTTATTCTGCCAGCTACAGACACCTGCAGAGTCACCAGAAGATTAGTCCTAATGCAAATAATCCATCCCGTGGCATGGAGTACATCACAGAGATTTAGTTACTACCGTCGGTGAGGAAACCAGAGATCTGTGGCCAGAAATATCACACAGATGGGCCTGTTTGAAAATCCGCTGCATCCTGGGCTTTCAAACCTTAAAAACAGATGAAGTGATTCCAGCGTGACCCCTGCTGTGATATAATGGATGCTGTCTGTGCGTGCAGTGTTTGTCGTGATTTACCTCTTGCAATTCCTGGCTTGTGTAACAGACGGCAATTCCGAAAATGAATTACTATTGATTAGACATCCTGTGCTATTGAGTTCTAGGCAATTTTATGAATTTATTTATTTGAATAAAAGCTTTTAATGACCCCACTAATTTCAAATGGCTCTAGCAAAACAGCAATTTTTCTTTCCTTTTTTCCTGTTTGCGAACAGCAGATACATACTTCCAGGCCCGGTTTGTGCCAGCTATGCCTTGTTGTCACCCTTAAATGGACAGAGCTACCCGATTAAAATTGCAGGGTTGGGGGTGGAGCAGAAGAGACCCTCTCTGGGGGATACAGTCTGCACTCAGAGTGCAGGGGGAGCTCTTGCCTTTCTGCAGTGGGTGGAAGGGGTCAAGGCTCGGCCCCAGAGCATTGCTGGGGCAGAGCATCCCTCCGGCAGAGCATCCCTCCTTCCACTGAGCACAGCAGCAGCAGGCTGCAAATAAAGGACTGCTGACAATACAACCGGGGGCCAGGCCCCTTCATTACCCCTCACGCCCTCCTGCCAAAAAGAATGTTCTGCTGAGAAAGGAGAGGATTAGGTGCTGCTCCGCTGAAGATGGGATGGTAGGGAGACAAGCGAAGGTCCTAAACGGGCAGCCTAAGGGCTGGAATGGGCTGTATTTTAAAATCTAAATCTTGCAAGTCTAAATCTTGGGCGTATCTCCTTACTGTAGAAATAAACACTGAGCTAAAATATAATTTTATATATATATATAAATATAATGTGGCACTGAGCTGTGCTCCGATGGAAGTGCTCATCGGAGTCAGGATCTCCATGCTCTCTTTAGAAGCCTAGGAGATTTCTGCAAAGGTGTTTCCAGGGCCTGTATATTAACGGTATTTTAATAGGAATTTTTACTGAATAACCTGGTGCATGAGAATAGCACGCACATTTCAAAAATCATCAGGCCACTTCCCCCCCACCAGAGGAAATGGATTAAGCAGTGTTTTCAGTAGTACAATGGAACCGAACGAAAGAATATCATGGCTTTTGATATATGATAGCTTCAGGAGACTGACACAAAAATAGGCTGAAGAAAGTCCTCAAAGGCACCTATACAGAGCATTTTCAAGGCCTGGAAATAGCTTGTATAGAGAACATCCTCCTTTCATTCGGCCAAATAGAATGTGCTTACACGGCAGAAAGGACAAGGGGTGGGAGCTATGTGTGGCTTCCTGTGATTATTTCCAACCATAATCAATGCAGTACTAATGTACCAAGGTATCAGTTCTGTAAACATCCTTGAGTGTGCTGGCTATGGAATAATAAAATTTTTAAAAGCGGGAGAGAGAGTGAGAGAGGCAAAGAAGGAGGAAGAGAAGGAGCTTAAGAGGAGCTTCTCTATTACAAGCAGAAAAACAGGTTCCTGAAAGATGGGTCTGGGCTCAGACAGGCACTTAAAGCCTTTAAACAAGCTCTGATGGGAATTAAATTCTCTACCTTACTGTAAAAACATGTAGCAATAAAACGGGCTGTTTATGACACAGACTATCTACAGGTTTAATTTAAATTTGTCAGAAACAAGTACCTCTATGAACGGATGCTGAATTTAAGGGCTCCGAGTGCAAAAAAGGAAGCAAGAGGGTACAACACAGTCTTACAGAAGTCTATGAAAATTTAGGCTTTTTCATTTACTTATCAGGTGAGTATTTCGTACTAAAGGCAGATTATTTCTACAAGAATCAGAGTAAATTTTGACTGTAAGGATGGATTTGAGCGTGGGCTCCTGCAGTGGTTCCCTTAATCCCTGAATGAGCATAAACAAGGGGAGTGAGAAACCAGTGGCTCTTCTGGTACCTTAACAAGCTGTTTTTCTCTCTCTGATGGTGGGTGCTGTCACCACCACAAGGTGACGGTCCAGTCCCTCCTACTTCCTTCCCTCCTCTCCCCTCTCTCTTTCCCCCCCTTTTTCCCCAGCATTCAGAGTCTGGCATTCAAATCAAAGGTTTGCTTTGAAGTTATAACCTAAAATGGGAAGTTGATAACTATTTTCCTCCCAGTGCTTTAGTGATGATGAATTGCTGATCATGAAAAGGAAATGACTTCTTTTTTTTCTTTTTTTTTTTTCCCCCTTTTCATTTACATGCAAGCAGTAAAAGTCAAAGCTCCACACTGCAAATATGTGCAAATTCATCCACTGGCTGTGTGTGCTACAGCAAATCCTATGGAGATAAGGAGCTAAAGCAGCAGGGGTGCAGCAACATAAGCTCCAAAGCTAGACATGCAATTTAATAGGCAACAAACTTAACAAAGGGTAAAGGGATATTTAACAGGGAGGTGAAATATTCCAACCATTAAAAACCAGTAAATTGCTGTGGTGGCCAGAGGTTTAGTGCTGTATCTCAACACAGAATGTATCTGTGGGAAGAAATATAAATGTTTGCCCAGGAATTAGTTATTTTTTTTTTTTTTTTTTTTTTAAGCACAGAGATGTTCTGAGGGATGGAGATTGTTGCTGTTGCTATGAACAGAATTAAGTAAAATAATATTGGGGCGGGAGGGAAGGAGGGGAGTGCTTAGTAATTGGTGCTGAATGCTCAAAGTAATAATCCTGTTCATCATAAATGATGGTGTTTAACCATAAGCAAATTAGACCATGTCAATCTTTTAGGAGGCAATTAAAGCAATAGATTTTCTCTGTCCTGTTTTCACACGCATGGGGCCTGATTCAACTCCCACCTACCTCTCTTGGGCTCAAGCACAGCTCTTGTCTTCAGCACAGCTGCAGCTGACTTTTACCACTATCAGTGGTAATTGGGTCAAGCCCATAATACAGGGCCTAAATGTTCTTCAAAAGGAAAAAAGAAAATTAGTTCTCTTCTAAATAGATATCAGTCCTTATTAAAACAACAGTTCCAGTAAAGAATTGATTCTGATCCAGATTCCTGACACTTAATGATGGAGAGACTGGAAGGTATTTAGATTTGCTGAGCACTTGTAGTAATAGCAGTTGACTGGCCTTTTTTCCCCAGCCACCTGGATCTTCAGTTAGACATATTACGAGGCTGCACCTACATTGCAAAGTGGCCTTTTTCTTTTATTTTTTTGCAGTTCATTTGTAGCCAGTCAGGTTACATCAGGATTCATTGCATTTAATGGGAAATGCACTCTTCTGGATCAGATGCCTGTTTTCAATTTGGAGAGTATCTGATTCCAATGGCAGAGGTGACAGGAATAAAGAGGAAAGGAGAAGCAAGGGCCTGTAGTATAGATTTCTGTCTCACTAATAGAGCTGGCATTTTTTGAATCACTAGGACCTTAGAATTTACTTATATTTTCCAAATTATGATGGTAAAAGAAGTGAAAAATTATCTGTCTTTATTTGAGCTTACTTGAAAAATTAACTATCGTCTTTCTCTAAGAACGATAACTGGTTTTTTAAATAAAACTGCCTACGGTGTCTCCCAGAGCCACAGCCTTCTAAGGAGCCCACTATTCTGCAATGACAGTCTACGGAAATGTTCCTGACGTGCAGCCTAAGTCAGCATCAGGCTCACTACTGATTAGAGTGGGATCAAGTTCAGCCTCAGTAGTATCACCTACCATATCTTTCAAGAGGGAGGAATGATGGCCAACATTGCTGTGCTTCTGAAAACATTTTTTTTTTCAGAATCACGTCATGGAGACAACATGTTTTCTGTATAGAGCTTTGATGTAATTTGTATTAGGAAGAACACCTGCGCAGATTTATCTGTGGCAGAAATGTCAGTGTACCATTTCCCTAATAAGCAGAAGAAAAATTGCACGGAATCACAGCATTAATACTGTAGATATCTGCTTCAGTTCAAAAACAGTCTGCCTGTATTTAGTCGATCTATTTGAACCTGCATAGGTTGCCATTTTCAACTTGCTTACAGGCATTTGGAAGATGTTGGTTCCTATGTAGAAGTAAAACGGTAAGGAGAATTTGGGATCAGCTTTGCCTCCCTTCTATCTCATTGCACACATCTGACATGTTTACCTTAAAGATCTGGCAGAGTCCCATTTGGAGAAGAGAACCAGAAGGGCAGCAGAGAAAGTAGTAATGTGAATGTGAAAGAGTAGGCCAGGAGAAGCTTCCTGTCAGCCTCTAAAGAAACTACTGAATCCTGCCCCAGGTTGCTGTATACCCTGACAAAACACTTCATCGGACTTGGATGACCATGGCACATAACCAAGCTGAACGCTAGACAAACCACCAAGGGGCCACTTCTTCCTTCCCAACAAGATCATGCATATTCAGGTGCTCCTGGCCTGGTATTCCTGACCTGCTCCTTCCCATCCACCAAGAAACAGCCCACCTGTATTCCCTGAATCCACAACTTTAATTCATCTAATCAGGAAGCAACAGACGACCTCAAGGAGCCGCAACCTGAGACCTGAGAAGTAGCCTATGCCCTTCCTCAGCCTGGGAAAGAAATGGCTCAAGAGCTGGTGCCACTCCTGAGGGCAGCTGCCAGAGGGACACTCAAACAGTGGGCCTTCCTCTCTCTGACTATGTCAGTCCGGTGCTGAGGCAATCTACATTGTAGACCTCATTCTTGGCCAGCTGGCACCCCATCTTGTAGCTCTGAGTTTACCCAGAAGCTAGCAAAAGCTACCTTCAGGCCTGCCAGAGGTAGCATCGTAGAAGTCAAGACAGAGATGAATGGGCAGTTTTTAAATAATGCTGTATTTCATTAGAAAGTACTCTATAACTGATCCTGGGATGTTCTATGAAAATAGACCAAGTTTGGCCAAACTTTGGGTGAACAGTCACTGGGCTTGTAAGGAGCTACAGTTGGGTGGGTTGCACTGGATGCTAAAGAGTCCACACTTCCAGCTCTACCTAAATATATTTCCTAAATTCTGCCACCTAAAAGCCAGAGGAGTCACCTGGAGCCCAACAGCTCCAGGATCTGGATCCTTTGGTTTCCAGGAGTGAGTCTGTAAGCTCTAAAAGGCCATGGGTCCTGCAGAGGTTCATGGACCTGCAGCCCTGCGTCTCACACGGGTGACATCAGTGCCACCGCTCCCGAGGCGCTGGAAGAGGTTGGCCTCAGTTTACCTTGCAGGCAAAGGCTGGAGACAGGGTGGTTGGAAGAATGGCAAACCTGGCCATTTTTCCCCCAGGTGGCAGGTTTCTACCAGCAGCAAAGTCAGGGGGGGCCACGCTGCCTGCTCTGCTTGTGCCAGACCCAGGGGAAGCCAAAGTTGCTGCCGGAGGGCAAGGTCACAACTGGTGGTGGTTGCTCCCTGCCTGCATGGCAGTGGCAGGAGGAGCTGTGCCAGACCTCTGTGGCCTCCATTGGCTCCGCTTCCCATCTTTGCTCTCCTCACCTTCCCTTCCCATGGCCTCAGCATCTCAGCTCTGGCCCTGCTGCCCCAGGAAAGCAACTTTTGTGTGCGCTGCCATGAAGGCTTGAGCCGTCCCTGCCCACCACAAGCTCTCCAGGGGAGCAGAGAGTGTCATAACCTCACCACCACGGCTGTCATGGCGAGGTGCACTCTGCCCCTCGCCTGCCTGCTGGAAGGCAGATACCTGGCAGAGCCTGTGTTTGCAAAAATCAACGCTCCTCCCCTGGGGAGACAACACAGATTCAAACAGCCCGTGACAGATGTTCGCTATGATGCTGAAGGCTTTACTGAATGGCACTTGCAAACCCAGGGTGGGGGGTTGTCACGGTACAAAAGCCTACGTAAAAAAAATAAGAATTAACCATTTCACCAGAAAACGCACCAAAAAAAAAAAAAAGAAAAAGACATAAACAGAGTTACGGTCTCAATATATCCAGCTCAGCAGCATTTGCGAGCTGACATAGCTGAGAGAAGTAAGGAAGAAAGGCCTTTTTGTTAAGACACTGGAATCAGAGACTAAGGAGATCTAGATCTGAAGCACAGCTTAAATGGACCTTCCTGACTCTGCCTCAAGTTTCTTACATTTCCTTAGGCAAAGCATTTAATCTCTCTGTACTGGAATTCCTCATTTGTAAAATAAGGGTAATACTTCCTTCCTCCGTCTTGTCTAATTAGTCAACCAGAGCCAATGCCATAAAAGAATTTAGCTACCTAAAGTGAAATTTAAGCAACTTGAATGAAAATGTGGGTCTTCAGCATGTTCTCACAGCTGCTGCCTAGAGCTGGAGACATCTGGAATCTGTATAGGTACACATTAAGAAATAGCATGTACCTCTATGTTTTCACATGAGCACTTGAATATGGAACCTTTGGGGCACCCAAATTCCCTTGCAAATTTAGTCTTTGTCTCTTTAAGGTTATCATTTGGGGATTTATTGCAGTGGCCATCACAACAGTTGTCACTTAGGAGACAGAAATATCCAACTACCAGCAAACATATAGTTGAGTTACAAACTTTTTGTTGAGGAGCAAGCAGTTCATCTGATAAGAAGAGATGTCAAAGTGAGTGGGTTTAGTGTAATTTAGTGCTGAATGAAAGATGCTGTATATATAAAAAGGACTGTGTGATCACAAAGGCTTTGAAAGAGTAGGAGCATGCTTATCCTGTTTGACAGCGTCACCCACAATGTGTCATTATAGATATTGATGATTATATAGCCATAATTAAAGTGTTGTGCTTAAATAGCTAAATGAAGAAAGAAGTGTCAGATCATTAACACAACTTTAAGTTAAATCATCTACTTTATGTCTGGTTATGCAGCCCACGAATAAGAGCCGAGGCAAATATTTGAGGTTCCTTGCTTAAAAGAAGAGTTACTATGTCTAATCATCAAAGCAGAGCTGCTTGCCAAGAGCATGAAAACCTAATGGGTTTTGCCAGAAAATTATGTCACTTTCAAATCAATGTTGATAATACAGGTGGCATTTATAAAAGGTAAAGTCATTCATATTAACACTGTCTATCTCCAGCAACTGTCAAAAGAGATTATGAGCCCACTGTCCAGAAAGACATTTTGCCAAAGCAGGGTTTTGTTAGAATAAGACAGGCTGACAAATCAGAGTGACTTTATTTTTTTTCCTGACAATTTCTTCATTTGGACTTAATCAGTAGCATACAGACGCCTTGTTTTGTGCAAATAATCAGGATCATTCAGGCATCTATTGGTGTTATTCACATGCTTTTTCTTGTGATGCTCACAGGATCAGCATTGATTCTACGCATGAATGCAGGAATGGACTTCATAAAACTTGCAGGGAAAAAGTAGTTTTTCAACATAACATTTGCTATGAAAGACAAAAGTCTAGGAAAACATCATTCTCAGCAAGTCTGGGTAACAATATGGCTTACTGTAATAATAGTAATATACCTAATACCTAATAATGCTACTGCATAAACGTCAACTTCTTTCGAAAAAAAAAAAGAGATGGGAGAAGGTACAAAAACCTTGAGCAGAAAGGTACATATCATACTTATTTTTTCAAAAGAATCAAGAGGGATCCTTGTAAATGCTTCACATTGGAAAAATAGATCATTTTAACTGTAGAACTTTCATTGCTTTATTTGGATAGACATGCATTTGTTTGAATGCTCGATAATGCATTTCCTGAAATCTCTTCCTCAAACCTGAGATATTATGCAGGAAAGTGCAATGTATATCAGAAGTTGTAAAAAACAATACACAAAGAATAACGATGAATAATGAAGTAGTGAGTTGTTAAAATCCTGCATTACACCACTGGACACAGAGAAAGACCCTATCCATGAAAATTAAGTGGTGCTGTTGCGATTTACAAATATGAATGACTTCACACTGGAGAATTAA
This sequence comes from Calidris pugnax, assembly GCF_001431845.1. Lineage (NCBI taxonomy): Eukaryota > Metazoa > Chordata > Aves > Charadriiformes > Scolopacidae > Calidris > Calidris pugnax. Next base: position 23,783,209 of record NW_015090830.1, on the reverse strand, counting down.
GTACAAAACCCAGCATAATTTGTGACCTGTTAGACACATAAACTTTCATAATAAAATTAGACTGAATTATGAAATATATGATCTGATGGACACTAGGAAATATGATTCCAAATACAGAAGGACTGGGAACTGGTGCTAATGACAGACCCACTGGTCAGCATGGGCCATGAAATTAGTCATGCACTCCAAGTACGAGCTGACATGAGAGAAATAACACCACCTTCAACAGTCAATGCGCTGAAGAGGCAGGGGAAATATTGTATGCATCAAGGTTGTATAAGAACCATCATCTGGAATATTGCATCATTACAGCAGATACACTGTGTATGGGAAAGGTGCCCAGAGGGGATCAACGTAATTCAGAAAGGGCCTGAACTAAAAAAAAAAAAATAAATAAATTCACAATAAAACTCAATCTGGCTGAACAATGACAAAGACAGGATATTGTGACATTCTACCAACATTTGGGAAACAGAGATGAATTTTTTAGTATAACTAGTAATCGACATTTAGCATAGCATAATACATACAACTCCGAGTAAATGGAAGGAAATTAGGAATGAAATTTTAAGAGGAATTTCAAGAAAAACTTCTTGACAGTGAAATATATTAGATTGTGGAGTAGTGTCCCCAGGGAAATAATGAAAGCACTGTCACTTGGGACTTTTAAAATTACAATGAAAAAACCCCACAATAGAGTATCTAGTGGAGAGAACAGCCTTTGAATTGGCCTCAGGGAATTGAACTGAATGACTTAATTGGTCTTCCCAGTCTCTAATTTCTGCAGGACAGACCATGCCCTATGTGCTTTCTGCACAAGGGGAAAACAAGCTCAGGCAGTCTCCAGTGGAGGTATTGAGTTTCCCCGTTGCCTGTGCTGAGGTGGGAACAGGACTGAGCTCCCCAGTGTGGCCCTGGCTGCTCCATCCCCTGACCACCAACACCCCTCCCCTTACTCCCCCTGTCACATCCCCATAGCTCGGTGAGGACCAGCAGTGGGCCCCAGAAGAATTTATTTCATCGTGTTGCAGCCTCTCATCTGGGGGGGATTGGTGGTAGGAAATACTTTTTTTTTTCCAAGAGACACTTCTGTCCCACGCTCTTAAATTTAGAGGATTCTTCTGTAGCCAGCCATTTTCTCTGGAGAAGTAATAAACAAATGTGGCTGCGACTCTTGGGTCCTACCTTTCTGTCTAATTGATTAGAAGATCCTTCTCTTTGTCTGAGCCCAGCAGCTGGTTTTCTTCATGTCTCTTGGCGTGACTTTTCTCACCGTTTGATCATCTAGAGAAAGGTTCAGCTCATGTTTCAAGTTTCTGCATCCGTTTTTCCTCAAGAGAAACAGCAAAAAGAAAAAAGGGAATAAGAAAAACGCTGTCACTTAGACCAATAGAGCTATAACCGTGAAAAAGTTTTTGTAGTGTAAAACCAGTAACCTCAATTCCCTGGTATAACACGACTGTTTTCTATGATGTACCAGCCTGGTAAGGGAGGTTCTGTGTGTGATTTGGGTTTTGATGCAGGAGAAGAGGAAGTGTGATTGGAGCACAAGGTACTCCTGGTACTGTATGTATATATGATGCTTTGTTAAATTCAATCAGTCTTAAATTCATAGGCGTAATTTCAAGCAGTCTTAAATTGCCCTGAGTTTGTACTACAGCCATAGACAGGGAGGTGGGATGACAGCCAGATGCAACTTTTGCCTCAGTTCATTTTGTATGCAAAGGCACTTCAGCAAACTAATAACAGATAGCAAATTTTAAGCATGTGAGCACTCCTATCAAAACCATTCTGCCTCAGCAAGTGCTTAATTAGTCTGTGTTTACAGAATGGAGACCGGCAGATCAACATTATGAAAAGTATTAGTGGTTTTTTTAAACTAGAAAGGCTGTCTGCTACTCAGAGGAATCTGGTTTTTTTCTGACTGAGGACCATCAGATGAAACCAGCTGGCAAACGCACGGCAACCCTGCTGTCCACCCGAGCTCCCCCATTTTACACAACAGGACCTGAATCTTCTAACCAGACACCCCCCCAACCCCAAATACAAGCCAGCTTCTTCTCCTGCTCAATGTTCTTTGTGCCCTGTTCACTGTCTCTTTAAGGCTTCTTCCTGCTCAGCTGTTACAGCTCTTAATCTGAGGTATCCCAGCATCCCACTTTCTCCTTCTACTGTGATGCTGAAGTGCTCAGTGCTTAGGTCTGGATGCCACAGAAGGAACAAGGTGTTGAGATGCTGCATCCCCAGCTGTTAAGCTCTCGAGTCTGAATTTTGGGGATCTACTTCAAATACCAGTAAGGTAATAGACCCTGATTGCACATGGGTTGGAAATGGCCTCTGACTTCATGCATCTGATAGCAGGTATTTATCTACTACATACCCACTATTGGTTATCTTAGTGGAACAGGCTCTGCTGATCTTATCTAATGGTGTTTGAAACCAATGGGAGTTCTTTCCTCAGTTTCAGTTGTCTCCTGAGAAAGTCCTATGTTAACAAAAATGCTAAAAATGAAGGGATCAAAGTATTGCGTGCAGAAAGGACAGCTGGTTCAAATTTTATTTTATTTTCTTCATTTCAAATATGTTTTAAATGGCTCATTTATGCCCAGCTTACTTTTTTCTCTTTCCTACCCTTCTCTCATGCTGAAGGACATCGATGCAGTAAAGTGCAGTTACTGCTGAGTTTATGGGCACAGTAATATCACCTGGGTTTTATGAACTTTTTTTTTTATGTGGCATAGTACTGTCCAAGGGAAGCAAGTGCTGCCTGCCCTGTTTTACAGGTGGGGAATCGTGGTATTTGCACTGTGGAATGACTGAGCTGGGAAGAGAACCAAGGCCCCAGGCAGGTGTATTGCATTTCCAGTGATTTCAGTGAGAGTATTCATGTGCTTAGAGTTGAGCAAAAGCTTTGCTGCTTTCCTTGATCTGAAGTAGCCTCCCTTCCTCCTTCCCTCCCTCCTATAGTCCAAATCAGAAAAGCTCCCCCCAGATCGTTTGCTGAAAGTAGACAGGGAAAGAAAATAAATTAATATAAAGAGGCATGAATGAGCATGTGAAAGGTGCTGTGGAGTATTAGCAGAGCCCCTCTTTGTGGGCCTGAAAAGCCCACAATAATGAGCTCCTCCATTGCGGGGTGGAGGGAGGCACACATGCAAAGGAGGGTCTTGGGCTTCGCGTTTCATTAAAGAAAGGTTTCAGCCTTTTTCCTTGGAAAGGAAAAAAAAACAAAACCAACAGCTTTGAAAATGGAAGGCAGTGCAAACTGATCATTATGGTTGAAAGCGCCATCATTAAAAAATCGCTCGTCATTCACAGGCTCCTGACAGCTGGGACCTGAACAAACACAGCCAGCGCTGCGTGGATTTTGGGGAAGACACTCCGTGTTTCCCTAGCCGTGGGGGGGCTGTGCCTCTGGGGCCAACTTGGGCCCCTTACGCTACCTTCCAGCTGGCTACCTCTGCGGGAAGCAGCCCCTGCCCCCCGCCGCCAGCAGGACCCCCAACCCGGGGACAATGCCCTATTGAGGGGTTTAGGATTGCCGTGAATACCCACCCGCCCGCTTTGACCCGCTCCCCTTCTCCGCCTCCTTCTCCCCTCTCTGCCCTCTCCCAACCTCTCCTTTTTCTCTGACGTTTCCCAATCCAAGTGTCTTTTGCTGCAGTCGGTCCCCTTGTCCTTGCCATCACGCCTGGCTGAGCCCGCTGTCCCGGCAGCGCCCTGGCCCCATGGAGACCGAGGGGAGATGCTGAGATTTATTCAGTAGGGGACAAAATAAGCCTGGTGGCTTCCCAGCCGCACGGGCAATAGCAACACCCAAGTGCTTAAAAGGCTCTTAAAACCAGAACGGGAGCCCATCTCCTGTAACTTTCTGGGGTAGGTTTCTGGGCAGGGCCACCTACGTTTCTTTTCTCTGTGTCGCTGGCTTGTCTCCAAAGCAATTTTAACTCTCCCATCAGCTACGTAACCTTATCTATTCCCTGCCGAGCCAGACTATGTGTCACTCTTACTCCAAGACGCCTAAATTGCCAACAAAGTAAATATTGCAAATGTTTCGCAGAGGAAAAAAGGGGAAGGGAAGAGGAAAGAGGAGAGGGAGTGAAACTGGAATGGAAATGAGCATTGGACTGGTTTTCCTTGCATGTTGCTTGCTAGTAAGCAGGGAGGCTGGAAGTCTGGAAGGGAAGGGAGAAGGGAGGAAACAGGGAAAATGAAGGGGAGAGGAAGCCAGTCCTACAGGCAATGCTGAATGGAGACCATAAACAAACATGCTTTGAAATGTCTAAGGAGAGAGCGAGGCTTTGTGCAGTTTGGAAAAAAAGAGGCTGAGGCTGTCTTGTATGTATTTAATGTTTGGGTCTGAGAAAAGTTACTGAGCATTTAATGCGTTATGGAAACAGCTAAACACAGGAGTTGTAACTGTTGAGCTTTTGCATCCTTAAAAAAAAAAAAAAAGAAAAAAGAAAAAAAAAAAGTTAAAGCTTTCCATTTCTCTTTAAATTGTTTTTCCAAATAAGTGTTTGCAATCATTCAGGTGTATATGCGTACTTCCCAGGGTGTAAAATAGATTTTTCTGGAAATTTCTACATGGCAAGAGTCACTATCCAGTGGGTTTACTGCTACTGTGAAAGGGCTGTCAAGATGACATATCAGTGACACTAATGTGACACTCTTAGTATGCAGAATAGAAACAGAGAGGCAGGTTTACACTACAAGGTTACAACAACCCCTACCTCCCATTAAAAGACCGTGGTTTATTGCAAATTTGAAATTAGGGAAACTGAGCCTGGGTGCTGGGCACAAGCTGCTCTACAAATTCTGTTCTCATGCTGCTTTCATGCCTTATAAAATTACAAACTCTCTTAAACGGTTCCTCTTTTTATTCTTCTTCCTTACGAATTGTATGGAGGTTGGTGATTTAGGCTTGTTCTGGTTAATATTCATACTACAGAATTAAATCAGACTTCCCCATATCCCATTCTTCATTTTAAAAGTTCTTCCCCATTTAGAGTATTTCTTTTGATCTAAGAGAGGTGAATTGTGATTAAAATGAAATATTTGATTATTTATTTAGCATTTCATAATGGCAGGAGCATGATCACTGTTCTCAGTGTCACCCTGAGTTTCTTTCACAGTAGCAGGCTCTGAGCAAACCCACAGTACTTGACAATTTTTGTCATGAGTGGAAGGATGGGAGAAAGGGGATGGAGACCAAAAGAGATGGAAAAATGTGCACAGGCTAAAGGTGACCAGCCATGCTGAGATCTGGAGGTAACATCTTGGATTCCTGAAACAGAGGAACTTTTGCTGATGACATCAGGGAAGCTTATTTAGGACCGCTACCTCCCACACCCAAGGCAGATAATATCTGTTCCGTGCAAGTGCACTCCTCCTCAGAGCAGGGCGTTTCTCAGGAGAGTCATCTTTCTACAGTGGGAAAGAAGTTGCCATTTATTTTGAACGTTAAAACCCATTAGCTTATTTTCAGGGATTTACACTGCTTGCTTATTATTTATATTTAAAAATAAATGCACACTACTCTTGGAATAATACACCACAGAGAAATACTTGGATTATTCCTAGATTCTGCAGAACGTGTCTTCTAAAGATTTAATTTGCAGGCTGAGTCTGACTCAATAGAACCCATTAACAGTAGCGTCCAACTCAAGTCACAAAATAGTGCCAGTATTAAGTTTAAACAATCCTTTCTAAATATAAATGTTGGCCAATGAATTAAATTAATTACTAAATTTACGCACGACAGTTCTCCACAATAGGTCTGGGGATCACCTCAGCAATTTCCAGTAAGGAAAGGAAGAGGCACTTGTGATAATGTTAAGTTGTATTTTCCTACGAGCTCAGTGTTTTTTACCTCTCAGGACTTGCTCACGCTGCAGTTTCATGTAAGTAACCACAACTGGTGGCACTATAGAACCGTCACGCAACTTGTATTTTCAAAGGCAGTAACATATACACAGACCAGGCAAGTCCTCTTGTTCTGCCCAGAAGCAATGTGGGCAGAGCAAAAAAACACCCGGCAGAGGAAAAAACACTCAGCACCTGCAAAATGAGGACCATATGTTACAGCATACAATGAGAACTGGATTTAAGAAAAATGAGAACAGTTCCCTTTAAAAAAAAACAAAAAAAACAAAAAAAAAAACAAAAAAAACCCACGCCAGAGAACTGGATTTAAGAAAAATGAGAACAGTCCCCTTTAAAAAAAAAACAAAAAAAAAACCCAAACCACACCGGTTTTGCAGTCTCCTAATGAGCCAAAGACACATATTGCTTTCTAGAAGCAGATTAGAAAGCTTTGGGACCATAGGATCAGTATCCAATTATACAAAAAATGTACAGCCCTAAAAAGTGATGTCAGAAAAGTATATAACTAAAGCATCACCAGAGGCTCCCAACAGGGTGAGATTTCTAACTACTGACAAATCACTATGTCTGCTCTTAACACGATGACATCAGCACATCCCCTGTGTAAAAACTTCCAAATTTTGCCTCAGTAGCAATCAATGTATATCCAGCTATAACCGATTCTCCAGCTACTCTGCCGTAAGCACTCTATGACTACTTTATCTAGTTCCTTTTTACTTGTCCAGGAGTAATAACCAAGATGTAGCTTTTCTCTCTTTTGTTGATAGTTTCTCATTTTTTGTGGAAATCGCTGAGGTACTCAAAGTCCTTCCCGAGTCAGCGGTCATTTCTCAGCTCTCTTACTGCTACTAATAAACAAGCAAGTAATGCTACAGCTTTAGGGAGGGCTTGCTGAAGCTGATTACAAACTACTGACGGAGCTGACTTAACACTCAGACACTGTGTAAAACCTAGACTCTTCATCCATGGTGGCGTGCTTCTCCTGAGAATGCTGAATTTTTGATAGAGGAATGTTTTTACAGCCCTGAAGGTAAAGACCATGTGAGTAACGTTTGCTGTTGAAGTCATCCTGACAGCCCGGTGCAACACATCAATGGCCACCCCTGACTTTTTTCCCCCATCCCACAGCATCGCCTGGGTGAATCAGAATCACAGAATGCTATGGGGTTGGAAGGGACGTCTGGAGATCATCTAAGTCCAACCCCCTGCCAGAGCAGGGTCACCCAGAGCAGGTCCCACAGGAACGTGTCCAGGTGGGTTTTGAATGTCTCCAGAGACGGAGACTCCACCAACTCCCTGGGCAGCCTCTTCCAGGGCTCTGCCACCCTCACAGAAAAGAAGTTCCTCCTCATATTGAGATGGAACTTCCCATGTTCCAGTTGGTGCCCGTTACCTCTTGTCCTGTCACTGGCCACCACTGAAAAAGACTGGCCCCATCCTCCTGACACCCACCCTGTAAGTATTTATAGGTGTTGATGAGACACCCCCTCACTCTTCTCTCCTCCAGACTAAGACCCAAGCGCTGCAGTTTTTTACCAGCTTTTTCACCAGCTTCACATCGCTGTTGCCCATCCAACGGCTGCGTGGGGAGACCAGGCTCCTCCTGTGGGTGCATGGCTGAGCAGCTTCCCCGAGCCGAGTTTCTCCTCAAGCTGGATTTCACCCTGGCTGCAGCACATGTGGTACATCCACCTTAAAAATGGGAGGGGGGTGGTCCACCACTCAAGCCGGAGGAGGGAGAAATTAGAATTTCATGTCATCTGCTCACTCCTGGGGGCTGCTCAGAGAATTCTTGTGTCGGGGGGATGCTTGGCAGGGCCCCCACGGTGCTGCTCTTCAGCTGCCAGTGACTCCGTAAGAGCAGAATTGTGTCTCTCAGACCATTCCTGCTGCTGACCTCTGATAAAAGGCTTGCAGCCTGGCAAGAACATTGTGTTATTAAAGTGTCACTGCTGGGAGGCTTTCTGCAAGGGAGGGAGCAAGGAGGTTTTCTCTCTTCAGCCAATGCTCAGAAGTTTGCTGGGGCCACCATCTCGGTCATGGGGCAGAGACAACAGCACCCACCACTTGATCTGCGGTCACTCCGAGCTCAGCTGCTCCAGCCTGCACAACTTAGCACCCAAGGGGAATGTTTTCTGAGGCACAGCGTTCACCGAGAGGACCCATGAGCCTCCAAAGATGTAAAAATAAAACAAAGTCCCTAGATGCCTGGGAATTCAGTGGCTCTCACAAAAAAAAAAATCCAAAACAAACAAACAAAAAAAAACTTGTCATAATTTTAACTGGGCCTCAGGGGAAAAAGCCACAAAAAACCCCAACCAAACAAACCAAAAAAACCCCCAACAACAAGGTGAAAAGGCAAAAAGAACGCCTCAGTGGCAAACAGCCAATTTGGGACTACAGCAAAGTCGCTAATTTTGGACGCGCTGCCCTCCGCTGCTGCTGTACGACAATTATCCGTGGCAGGTCTGGGGCTTGCCTTAGCTCATGATACATCTGTGCTTAATTATACCTAAGGTGGGGATGTGGGTTAATTTGCTAGACACAAACAAAGTAATTTTTTTTGTTTCAGGCTCGGCAGGCCTGTGGGAACACGTGTGAGTGTGATGGATGGCGGTGGGAGCTGCCTGAAGATGGGGAGGTGGAAATTGGTCCTTTCTGGGAGGGTTTCTGTCCTGCCCATTTCTGTGATAACTGCGTGCAAGCTCTGCGGCTGGTGAGGTGGCAGAAGCATTGCTTGCTGTGCCCCGAGCATCTGCAGACCAGCCAGGCAGGAGATGGCACCTGAGGAGCCTGAGGAGACATCTAAACCAGCTCAGGACATCATGCTGGAGGCAGGGTGGGAAAAAGTGTCTAGCCAACACCAAGTCATCTCTTGTTTCTGCTGGGAGTGAAGATAAATTGGTGAACTTTAGCTTCTGCATTCGTAAGAAGGAGGTGGTATGAGAAGCACCGTGAAGCTCAGTGACTGTTTGTAAAGCGCTTCATAGCACAGGGAAAAATCCTCCTCTCTCAAGCTCGCTTGTCAAATGTCAGGCTGTCAGTGTCAGTCAAGCGTGTGCCACCTTTCTTCTGATACTCAGCTGCCTTGCAGCCTCCTGTGCATTAGCTGACAGTGACATGACATTTCTCTGACTTCAGGTACAGGCTGGTGTATGGGCAGTAGGGGAAGAAGCAGCCCTGATGCTGGATGGCATCTGGCATACGTAAACCGGCTCACCTTGGGATGCATCCTTCATCAAACCCCCTTTGTTTCCCCCCAAAATCAATGTCACTTCCCGTATGGAGTGCTAGACTTCCCTGTTATATCCCCCGAAATACTCAGGTTAATCGAGAGGTTACTAATCACCAAACAACTGCCTTCCCACCCAGCTAGGAGGCACAGTAGAGCTTCAAATCCTTACTGTGGTATGGGGGCAGCTCCAGGGGGATGTCATCTGCTCCATCACCGGCTCTTCCTGAAACAACAGAGAAGCCTCTCAGTGGGACCTCTAGGAAAGTACTCCCAGAAACAGCTTTCAAGTGCTAATCACAGATACCAGAGGTGGAGGCAGCATTGCCTTGCCCCAGGACAGTCACCTGGCTCATACCTCTTCCATGAAGAAATTCTCAACACAAGTCATTTGGAGAATGTGTGCTGTGCATCCCAAGCCATCTAGTACATCCTGTCCTAAGGAGGAATTGATGATAGTGAGAGGACAAGGGGCAATGGGCACAGGTTGGAACATAAAGGGTTCCACTTGAATATGAGGAAGAACTTTTTCACGGTGAGGGTGACGGAGCCCTGGAACAGGCTGCCCAGGGAGGGTGTGGAGTCCCCTTCTTTGGAGATTTTCAAGCCCCGCCTGGATGCAGTCCTGAGTAACATGCTCTGACAAGCTCTGGGTGGTCCTGCTTTGGCAGGGGAGTTGGACTAGATGATCTCTATGGTCCCTTCCAACTCTAAAAATTCAGTGAAATTCAGTGAAATACCTAGTTCAATGTTTGTCTAATGTGTTCTCAAAATTCTCCAATGCTGTCAGCCCTCTGAGGGCACTGTAGCCCAGTGGTACCCTGTCCTTGCTGCTAGAAAATATTTTTAACCCCTTTGTTGATTTTTTTGCTGCTGTCATTCAAGACTCTGAATTATTGTCCTCCTCCCTCTCCTATACTATCCCTCTTTGCTGCAGGCTTTCACTTGTCTGGAGGCTGTTTTCATGGTATTCTTCCAATTTTCTGTTTAGGCTGAGTAACTCCAACTTAGTCAATTTTTATTCACGGGGCATGTTTTCTAGACTACAGAATAGTTTGGGTTCTGCTCAATTGACCCACATCTTTCTTGAAGGAGCAGAGACCTGAGCTGAGGTTGTAGGAGAGCTGAGCAGAGTAAGAATGATTGCTTCATGTGTTCCGCAGGCAGTACTTCCCTACTTGCCTTATCATGACTTTTTCCTTTTTCAAAACAACATCTCAGCACAATCTGGTTAGAGACATGACAACTCCAGATGTCTTCTGCAGAACAGCTACCCAGCCAGCTGCTCCTCACCCTGTATTTGTGTAGCTGGCTATTCCTGTCTGAGGGTGGGATCCTCAAGGCAGGAAATCATGCCCCAGGACACTTGCCAAAGCAAAGCTGGATGCACGCTATACTCATTTGTATATCATTATCTAGAATGGGTTGTTTCACAGACACATTTAATTCTGAGCTCTGGGAATGATCCAAAGGCTTGGCTGGCTTTGGCTTGTGTGTCAAACTGATCTTTTTCATCTGTGTTCTAACAGGAATTACCTTGAATGCTGCTTTGGAGAGGGCTGGTTCTCAGTAAAGTTATATTGAAAATTATGCTTCTTTTGTACTTGGATCTGTTAATGAGACAACATAGATTTTACCAGAGGGATCAAAGAAAATAAAAGAGTCTGTAGATTCTGTCAAGAAGAAACTGTCAGCTAGAAAGTCAGCATTTTCTTGCAGTAAAATAAAGAAAATGAAATACCCCTTTCCTGAAACCACTGGCAGTAAGTTTCCTTTACTTGAAACCTGCTGTGGATATGCTGAATGACAGATTCCTGCTCCTCTGAGCAGGCACAGGAAAGTGTACAAGATCCCTTTTCATAGCACCATCCAGTTGTTAATATTTCTGGGTTTGGTGACTAAAGGGAGAAAAAGAGATGATTTTGGGGAGGTTCCATTGCGATGGCTCCATTCAGCATTTGTATCTTTTGAATTTAATAAGAAAATTGATTGCCTCAGGAGAGTAGAAAGGGTGCTAGTATAAAGGTCACTACAGCAGAAAAAATGGAAAATAAAAGAATGAAAGAAATCTACTTTTTTTTTTTTTTTCCTCTCTCTCTTTTTGTTGCCTGGAACTCCTCTATTTTATCAGTAGGGGAAAAAAATAGGTATCAGGAGCTTTTCATTCAGATATTTTCTTACCATGGCTTTGATAACGCTGGAACAGCATAATGGGAAACTCTGACCTTTGACTGAGAGCAGGATCGTCATAAAAAGCATGAAAAAACAATATTCATATGACATATTGTCTCAACCTTTCAGCCCCGAGACAGGTTTCCTCTCCTCCCTTCTCTCTTTGGTCCAAAGCCCATTTCCCAGAGCATCAAATGCATCATGAAAGGCAGTAATGACACCTTTGCCCCAGAGGAAAGAAGCCCCAGTTGATACAGGCCACAATGAAGCTCTTTGTGTGTGAAGCCTCTCTCTGCTTCATCTCAGGATGGGCAAAGCGTGCTGAGGACCGGCAGGACCTGGGGGTAACAACCTGCTGCTCATTCTTACTTGGGCAGGTGGAAAGGGGTAGCTATCTTGCTTTTGGGCTCTGTTTCTCCAGCAGGCACGTCCCCGTCGTAGCTGTGATAGCCTTTCCTCTTGCTCTACCAGCAGTGAGTGCGTTTTTATAAAAGAAGTCCTTTTCTTTCTCACAGAGAGAGGGGGTGGGGAGAAAGAAGACATTACATCCTTCCCATTCTTCCCGTGTGGATTTAATTTTTTTTTGTTCCATGGGTTGTACTAAATTTGTAGTTATTTCCCACGTGAGTAATACCTGGATAAGTTATGGCTTACATAGGCTCGACACTTGAAATGAAAAGCAGATTGCCGTGCAGATTTGAATTATCCTCCAATATTTCATGATATATATTCCATCTTCATGGGTTAGTATTGTTATATATTTCATAGTTATGATTTCCATGGTATCAAACTTCTCGTTATCTGCCAGTGCTCTCCAGCTATAAATGCCAAAGCTCTGCAGCAGCCAGTGTGTCCTTTTTCAGACTTATGGTTCTGTGTTCTGTGGATATTCAGCATTTAATGGTGCTGAATAAAACAGAACTGCCATCACGCTCTCACAGAAACCCCAGCTAGGCTATTGACAGCGTAAGTTTCATTTAATTCCTTGATTCAACAACCATTTCTAGATGTTTCCTGAGCAATGCAATAAACACAAAATGCAGTGCTCAAATTGAATATTTAAAAGTCAATCAAGCTTGAAATTTAATTTTATCTAATTGGTTTGCAACATTCACACACAACTGAATGACATTTAGAAAAACCCAACCATCCTATATAATTTCATGTTTACTCCAATCACAAGATGGATTTTTTTTTTTTATCTTCTTTTAATCTCATTTTAATGCTTTAGCTAATTGACTACCCTATCTTCTACGGGTTTAATATAGTGTTTTGGAATCCATCTTTGTTCGGCTGATACACAGTGCTATCAAAGCAATCTCAAGTCTTATTTAGCTTCCAGTGCTGGATGCCTAAAGGAAAATAATATATTCTTTCATGGATCATATTTTACAAGGTGGGGAAAGGTTTTGGTAATCATGTGACATTTACAGATAAGAATTGAGTAAGGAATTGCACACAAGAAAATGTTAAATTTATCGATCCTATAGAAAACCAAGGGCTGGTACTTCATGTTCTTTAATTTCTTTTATGGTTTCCTTGTTAATTAATTGTATGCACACACTGAGAGACACATAAGTCCCATTTATAGGCAGTGGATAGCATTATTGCAGATTTCTAAGATTCTCTTCTGAAAAGGGAGTTATGCCACAAGCTAAGTCAGTGATGCTGCCTTGTGCAGAATAACAGTGCTTGTCACCTCAACACAAACAAAAACTTTAGAAGGGGTTCTGAAAAGCACAAGGAAGATTATAAAGGGCTGGCAGATAACATATAGGGTAGGTTTGCAAAGAAAACTTTCTTGACCAGAAGAAAGAGGCCACTGTGATTCACAAGTTTAAAAATAAATGCACACTTGATTGACATAGGTGAAGAACACCCATTATATCTCTCGTAGCACCAAATTCCAGAGGACCTTGAGGGATGGAAACCTGAAATCCTAGGAAGATGCTGAGGGACTCATTGCCACAGAAGCTTTGCTTACAAGGCACACCAGGGGAGGAACGCAGTGCTTTGCTCTCCTCATCACAGCCCATTTGGAGCCATCAGGGTGCTCTGCACAGCACTGCTGTGTTCTGCACGGCCACAGTCAAGATTGACCAACATCATTGGTGTCTTTCAATGAGGAATAATCCACTCCTATAGATAATAAGACTATGCATAAGTACATTAGTTAAATTTTTAAAAGGTGCATCAGAAGGTATGTAAAAAAATGGGGTCTGGTGCCCTTCCCTAACTGCTGCAGAAGACATTTATTTGGAGAGGACATTTATAGGGGCATAATTGCCCACTGGAAAAGCCTGAGCCAGGTGTTTATTGCTTCTTCCCCACAACAACTGAGGCCCACCATTTTTGCAAACAGGAAAATAGACAAAGTAAACAGCAGTTTGGATCCCATATGTCATTTGTTCTGCCCCTTAAACATTACCAAGTTTTGTGGACGTATTATGTTATATCACTCTAATTTCAGGCAAGATCCCACCTCAGTGAGTACCTGCTTTTCATTTCACATTAGGAAAACCTGAGGAGCTGGCAGCATGGAATTATTTTATTTTTATTTGAGCATTATTTTTCTTGATTCCCCTTTCCTTCATACTAACAGCCATACAAAAGAGATGAATCCCTGCTGAAAATATACCTCAGGCACAAACGTTGCTGAACATAAATATTATTTTTTGGCATATAACATCAGAGCAGATATTTAGTTTACCCTTAAACTTAGTAAGAGCTATTATCTCACCTTGATGTGTGAAGCTTTATACGTTTAACTCCCAATATAACAAGATGAAAATGCAGCCCTCTGTTCTTGGAAGCTTAGCCAATTTGTCATATTATACGAAGATGGACAGTGCTTCTTTCTTTGAGAAATAACTTGTGGATAGCAAAGTGATTACATAAGAATACAGCTATGCACAAAGTGCTTTCAGAGTACCTGAAAATGGAGTGTGTTTATAAAATCTGTATAATATTTGCACTCAGACCTTGAAAATTCACTTCAGTGATGACTAACTCTTTCCTGGTCAGCTTGTGATGAACTGGGACACAGTCAATCCAAATAGCAGTTCAGATTTTTCTTGTGTTGTATTCACTTTCTGCAAAATGCGTGCTTTCTTTTTTTTTTTTTTTTTTTCCTAAAGTTGAAGGCTTTTAAACCATAAGATTGCCAAGACAAGCCTCAGAGAGGGAAGTGAGGTGGTGGTGTTTGACAGAGTCAGCAGGCAGTTGGGGAGCGATACTTTCTGAAGTGTGAACAACTTCATTTGTCTCAGAAGAACATTGGGTCTGACACCTAATGATGACAACTTAGATATCACCATTAACTGTTCCGGGCCAAGTAATTTGAACAGAAGCATCCAACTTTGTCTTTAATCCAGTGTTGATGGTTATAATAGAGATTAGAGATGGCAAATACCTAGCACGTCATCTTTTCCGTTTCCTGACAGGCCAGCCTAGGTGGTTTCCTAATGCACTTACACCTCAAATGTTGCCACTAGTTTTAGTTTAAAGCCATCTAGTTTTAGTTTAAAGCCTTTTTTTTTCCACGGGTTCTCCCACCAGCACAACTGCTGCCAAAAAAAAAAAAAAAAAAAAAAAAAAAAAAGGAAAAAAAAAATTAAAAATAGCTTAATCTGCTGGAGGATTTCAAAGTTATGCTGGAGTAGCAGCAGCACTTTGAGTTCTGCAGGTGCAGGCTGCACCTCCCTGCTTTGGGACAGATCCAGCCCACCAGGATGGGGCTTTGGGACTGGAGAGGCTGTGGTTAAGGAAAGGAAGAGGAGCATCGTGACCCTAAACACAGATGGCTCTTGTCTGGGTGTTTCGTGTGATTACCCTGAGCATAAGGAGCGTGGAGGAAAAGACCAGCCAGACCTCCCCCAAGGCAGGGATGTGTGGGGAGCACATCCCCCAGCTCCCCTGGCTGCTGTAAGGCAGTCCTGCCTCTCTGCGGCATGGTCTATGCCACTATCAAATATCCAGGGGAGGTACAGCAGCATTTGATGTACTTTGAAATGCAGTCCAGACTCAGTCTCTCAGAAACCTGATATGCTTTTAAGCTCCTCGGGTCTCCCATTAGTAAACTCAAGAGATATAAGTAATGACTTTCCTTAATCAATTAGCTTGTCTGGAGAATGTTTAAGTCTACACCTGCGCTGTGCATTGAAGCCATGATCCACTGGCTTGTTTAAAACTGTCTTTTAGTTGTTTAAAAAGAAATGCTTTTGGTGTGTTCGACTGCCAGATCCTGGGGGTAAAATGGTTTTCTTAACACCGCTTCTGTGTTGTCTCACATCTGTGTATCTGGCTCTCTAACACCTAATAAAGTAAAAACCTTGCCTTGGCTTTTCATGTGTAATTCCAAATGTCAGTTGATTACGGCTCTGGCTGTCTAAGCATCTGCATTTGGGTGGATATTGCTCTTTGGCTTATTGACTCCATACCTTGAGTCTAGCCTGAAAGAACAGAAGCACAGTTTTCAGACAGTGAAATTTGCTGCAGCCGGTGAGGAATAAGGACCCACATTTTATTTGGACATGGATAATTTAGAGGGAAAGGTAATCCTGAGAAAGTGTAACAGCAGCTTATGCTTTCAGTCAAACTCCCCCAAGGCATGCCGTGCATTTATGAGTCATTTTTTTGCTAATGCTTGTCAATAAAAAGTCCAGATTCTCAAGTAATTGCCATGAAAGAAATTGATATGAACGTGTTCGTTAAATGAGACGTTTCTTTTAAGACTTTTTGTGCATGCTATTTGTGGGTGTCCTCTGTCCATTTTCTCAGAGGGAATGGACAACACAGCCTTCCATGGAGGGACCCCTTCTTTTGAAGGGGCTGTGATCTGCAGCCAGCCTTGGCTGCCCTGGCAAAATGAAAGCTGTTCAGTGGCAGAAATCTCCACTGTGGTCTTAGGCTGAAAAGGCTGCTCCCAAGGCAGTGCAAACAGGGAGCCCTTCCAGTGAAAGCAAGGGCCACACTATGGGAGAACAACCCACATCTCCTGGTGCCATCAACACAATGCAGGACCACATGCAGCTGCTTCTTTTGGAAGGAGCAATGTGAGAAGCAGCCTGACCGTTCTGCAGTGTGACACTAGACACCACATGGATTGCAAACTCTAGCTAAGCCTCCAGCATGTGGTTTGAGAAAATTAACTAAATATCTTACGCGTTCTAAGAAGTGAAACAGAAGCTCAAATTCTTTATTACCTTTTCTTCTATGTTGTAAGGGTGAAAGTCTTTACTTTTAATTGCTTTAATTTACAGTAGTATGTGTGTATAGGGAAAGACAGGAATGAGGAACGATACCTTCAGCAGTGGGGCTAAATGCATTTTCATTGGATTAATTTCATTTGGGTTAATTTTGTTTAAGACTGTCCAGATAAAGCACTGATAAATTAAAGGAAGGACTGATTTAATCATCAGGAGATGACTGAGAAAAAATAAGAATAAACTAGTAACACAGAATAACAGATCAGAAGATAGAGAGGTTAAAATGGAAGGTGCTGTGAGTCCTTAAATTGCTATACTTTTTTTTCAGATGAGTCAAAAAACATATATTATTTGCTTGAGGGATTTAATTTAGGTCTAGGATGAGAATGAACATTTAAATCCTATGAGCATTTCCATCCTATAGATATGAATGCACTTCATCAGAGAGATCAATCAACTGTAGTGATGACTCTGCAGTGTTGGAGGGTTTTCCTTCCCTATTAACTTGACTTCCCGTTACACCTCATCCTGTATAAAGTGAAAGCACAGTTATTCCTCCCAGAGACAATTTCTTAATTGGACCTAATTGGCTGTTGCATTCATTTGACAATAGATCCTCTTTGCTTAAAGATTTATTTTCAGTTATGACCTCAGGTTGGTAAAAATGTGATGAAATCAGCAATATATTTGCTATGTATATATTGCCCAGCTTAGTCTTTTTAATAGAATCCATTAAAAGTACACAGAATAGGTTTATTCCATTAAGCAACAGCAAGGCTCATGAACTTTGAAGGCACAAATATCCTTAGGTTAGAAATCTTCAAGGTATGGGATTCTGCTTACAAATTAATATCAAGGTCCTTCACAGAATGTTAAAGCCATTCACGACACAGCTATGACTCAGCTATTTGGTGGGTTATGGAGCCAGGAAATTAATCTAGTGCTTTGTGACAAAATCCTCAAAGTTTATTATGATTATTTTTTCCTTTAAACACAAGCAAATCAGAAACACTCAGATTCACTTAATTTTGATATACAAATAATCTACGGAAAAGCACTGGGAAGAAAAAAAAAAGACATATCAGAAAAAATCGTCAGTCTGAGTTTAGAATGATAGCAGCCCTCACAGACCAAACTATTAGAAAATTTATTTCTCCATACTGAAAAGGTAGAAGGAAGAGTCAAGACATTTGAAAGCCATCAAAACCAAAATACTGTTTTGTTATAGAAAAGAATGAAGAAAATCTATCCACATCGTGTGACTGTTGGCATACCATCTGGGATGTCCCAAGAGCCATTTGGAAAAAAAAATGGGTATTTCAGGAGCACCTGAGATTTACAGTGAACTCTTGGTTGCACTCCTGAGTGACCTGTACTGTGCTTTGCTGCATTTGGAGCAAAGTCACAAGTCTCCCAATGTTTCTCACAATTGTGGTATGGCCCTCGCTGTCACCCTCCCAAAACGTGCATGATGGAATTAAAATGTTCCAGTGACAGCAACCTTGTGATCTCCACAGTGAATGCTGGATGGGTCAACAGCAAAGGTGAACATGCTGTCCATCCTGAATGTTGCAATACCCCTGTAGCTTAATCACAGTATGGTCTTCACCAGCAAAGCCGTGACCTTGTGCAATCTGCTAAGCAATCACACTGTGGGTTTCTGGCATGAAAGCTTCCTGAAGCCTGATGGATTTGTAAGGAATAACTATGCAGGTGATGTCTGAGAGGACAGAGGTTTCACACAGTTTTGAGAGGGACAGTTTCAGAAGGGCAAGGCAGGTATTTAGGGCTGGAACAAGAGTGACACTGCCAGCTGAAGGAGGTTTTGTTAGACAAGGATCCCGCCCTTTGTTGAACTTCCCAACAGCCAGGATCCTCCTGTAGTGTAGCAGGAGATTGTTCTTGCTGTTACTCCATAAGAAAATGGTATTTTAGAATTACAGAATGAGAAGGAAGGTCAAAATGGAAGATATACTTTAAGAAACCAGTTTATCCAGATCCTCGCTGAATTCCTTCTTAGGTTGTTCTCTTCCAGCTTTGAGCAATGGTTTGGAGTAAGGTGGGAGTGGTGAGGGATAAAGGGGCTGACAATAGAAGTACAGTGTAAAGGAGATGATTGGTGAGAGAAAAAACAAGAGGAGACACCAGAAATTTCGGATATAGTTTGAATTTTGGGCTTGTTAATTATATTGAAGCACTGCATTATTTTCTTCATGCTGTATTGAAATCTTAGTATATTTCTCTGTTATCTGATCTTGCCCTTTTTTCTCTGCTTTACCCTCAAATTATTGCACCTTTTTGATCTACTTTGATCTGTAATACGAACTACTAGCTTCACAAACTCATGAAATTCATATAATTTCATGACATATATTGTGACTGGGAATATATATTGTGACTGGGGATCCCTTAGTAAATTGTGAGAGATCTGCTTGATTGAACTCCACATCAAGCAGCTGGTGGTTAACAACACAGAGGAGCTTCACAGCTTTCCACTCAGTCTTTGCATCTCAGAAGTTCAACCCCTACTGGTTCAATCCTCCATAATATACTATAATATACTGTATTAGTGCAATAGAGAACTGATAATTATGGATGATAATAATAAGCTCCTGGAATGAATATTTAAAGTACCAGCTTTACTGAAATTCCATTTTGGCTCAAGAAAGTCTGAGTGCTGTAGGAGAAGGTGGTCCTTACCAGTTATAAAAAATTGAAGTGATGTAACTATCTTCTATCTGTATGAATGACTTGAGATTCAAACAGTAGATTGTCACAACCCCTTACACCTAGTCCTTCATTTTCATAGTTGCACCCTACACATTCAGAGGCACCGCGTTCATACGGATAGTTAAGAACAGAAACAGGATCAAAATACAGTGTCAGCAACTAAAAGAGGTAAGAACAATATCCACAACTGCAATACAAACCTACCTGGAATCATGGAATCATAGAATGTGTTGGGTTGGAAGGGACCTTTAAAGGTCATCTAGTCCAACCCCCCTGCAGTAAGCAGGGACAGCTTTAACTAGATCAGATTGCCCAGGGCCTCATCAAGCCTGACCTTTAATGTCTCCAGGGGTGGGGCCTCCACCACCTCTCCAGGTAACCTGTTCCAGTGTCTCACCACCCTCATTGTAAAGAACTTCTTAATGTCTAATCTGGTTAAAACCATTCTCCCTCGCCCTTGTGCTTGCAATCAGTCCCTTCCCAGCTTCCTTGTAGGCCCCCTTCAGGTACTAGAGAATGTGTTCCTATTTTTTCCTCTATCTGCAATAATCCAAAAGGATGATAATGCAGGAAAGGCGTATTTGATACAAAGAAGCACATGAAGCCAGCTGGGGCTATCATGGCTCAGTAGTTTGTGTTATCCCCAGTCCACTCCTCCATGAAGACATTATTCCCAGTTAAGCCACAGATACAGACTCACTCCTTGGCTTGGGCACTCTTCAAAGCACTCTTGTGCTCTCATGTGCAGACATTTGGTTTGCATGATCAATGGCTTTTTTGCATGTCTGATGCTGTCGCATTGATTCATCTTTTGGCTCACATGCATATTGTATCACTGGCTCGTCATGCTGTGCGGTGAATAATGGTGGGAAGCCCAACATAACAGATGTAACACAATGCAATAACCAAAAAAAGGCAAGTAATTTTCTGATCAATAAGCCAATCCCTTTAGTGAGATAGAAGGGATCAGTTTGGAGACATGATTTATTTTTCCTTTAGGCAACGCATGAAGGCCCTTACAATTATGAGCCTCATGTGTCTGACTTACGAGAAATCTCCTGTGAGAGTGAGTGCGTGTAGGTCATGTAGTACAGCTGATTGATGGCTGATGGTTTTCCACAGTTCTCTCTGTGGGCATGCTCTGCAGAATGTAAGGGGTCTGCATGCACGGTAGTTTCCCAGATGCCAGAAGCGTCCCCTTTTTCTCTTTTTACTGCAGAGGTTAGGCTTCCATCTGCAGAGGATCAGTCAAGGTGATCCTGCCTATTTGAGATCACCCTGTGCTTAGGGAGCCCCGGACTGTGAGGTGGAGTGAACGCATCAGATATTGCTCACTAATACAATTTCTGACCAAAAGTAAAATAAATCTGGGAGGTCTAGCATACAGGCAGTAGTGACAGCTATGCAACTAAAATTGAGTTGTTGCATTCAAAACACTATGCTCAAAAGAGTTGAAAAAGCTCTGCTCATCTTATGGCCCTTTCCTGTTCCCATTTAATAGGGATGGTCCCTTTCACCATCTGCATGTATAGCCTTGTCTCTGAGGGATGGCATGGTCCATCAGCCTGCACAGCCAGAGGACCTCACCCGGAGTACAAGGTGCTTCTCCTGGGGTGGTCCTTGGCCTTGGAAATACCACCAGTCCCCATACACTCATTAGTATGTCCAGGGCACTCCTGTGCTTGAGAAATGGTTTTAGTGGGGGCAGGTAAATAGTTTTCAATATGCATCAAGAGACTGACGCTCACTGCATGTGTCAGTGATGCTTGTTGAGCTTGCTTACTGCAAGGAGTGAAGGGATGTGTATAGTAGGAGAAAGCCTCCTTCCCCCTTTCTCTTTGCTCTCCAGGAGTCTGAGTGCATCCTGTCTCTTCCTCCAAAGACTTATTGACATCAGTTACATTAAAAAGGGGTGAATTCTCTAAAGTGTTTTTAATGTGCTTCTGAGAGTGTACCTGATGGGAGAAGTGGTCAATGCTACAGATGGAGAATTCACCCCAAGTTTTCACTCATATTTGCTGGCAGAGTATTACTGGGAGCTCTGAGGATCCCCTGTTAGCACATCAGTGGTTTTACAGCTGTCAGGTGGCAATCCTTGTCTAATTATTTGTCTGGGAGAATTTCAGTTCCTCATTTCAAATTTCAAAAGGATGGGCAGCAATTTGTTTCAGCACCTTTGTTCTTTCTTCTTCACAGCCACACGCTAAAACTGGAACGGTTTACTATCAGCTATTAGTAGTTGGCATAAGATTCTTCAACCTGCCTTTTCCTCTTCCGCTCTCTTTTGCTTTGTCTGAGATTGTAGAGCTGACATAAACCGAGATAATTCAGTGGCTCAAAGAAAAGTTAGATGTCACCATCATGAGACACAGCTTGACTGCATATTAGCAAACAGGCAGTTTTCAAATCTCCTAATACTCTTTATGTTTTCCAATGGTTTAACAAGTCAAGATTTAAAGAGAGAAATGAGCAATTAAAAAAAGGAGAGAACAAAAGCTACCATCATAAAAACCTGGTAATGGCTTATCCTAAGGGCTGGATGCTAACTATTGCCTTTAGGATCCTGCACACAAACTTTCATCTCTTCTCTCCTGTAAGTTGCTGTGACCTTTCCTGGTATCCAGATGTTCCCTCTTCTTTCTTCACTAGCTCATCACCTTCTGAGGCATTCCCCTTTCAAGAGGCATTTTTTCAGTGTTGGTCCCTGCCTGCAGCTGATTTTTTTTTTTCACTATGTTGTTAAAAAAAGTCATTAAAAAGTGTAGTTAAAAGACAAATGTACTCTCCCTATTTAGAAAACAAAAATCCAGGTTACATTTTAGTAATTACAGAATCCTAAGGGGGTTATTGTCAGCGTGGAAATAACCCAGGGGGAAAGGTGCAATTGAATCTTCTGTTGAAAAGTCTCAGTGAGAAGTGCATTTACCAAAAATAATGATAAGTGTGTGAACAATTATGGCTATACAGCTAATGCATTTGTGAAAGGTAAGCTTTAACAGGAGATGGACAAGCCAAGAGCTGTAAAGGTGACTGTTATTGTTTCACTGTATTGTTGCTAAAATCAAAGCTCCCCTAATTCCTCTGTAGGCTTAGAGTTTGCAAGGCAGGGACTTGTTTCTGTGCAACCTTTGTCAGCTGACACACAACAATGATTGCCAACTGGTTTAAAGGAAAAATCTTTCCATCACTGTCTTCTCACTTGCATGCACACTTTTGCCTCAAGGTTCTCAGTGCAGCATCTCTCACTCTCCACGCTTCTGGATGCCTCCTTGCTTGCTGGGCTTTGGGTGTCTACCTACCCATTCCTTTCCCTCCGAGTCCTCCCCAAATGAAAGTCCTTCCACTGCTGTTCTCTTCTTGGACATACCTAGCTATGCCCACCTCCTGGAGAGCAAGGGAGATAAATCCATTGATGTTTTGGGCTCCTGTACCTTGCCTCAAACATTGAAGCCTCATATGTGAACATCACCCATTGTGAGTCCCTGGGAATACTGTGCCTGGGAGGCAGCTCCTCAAAGGGAAGGGAAAATGCCATATAGAGGAGCTACTGTTGTTATTTCCAGTATTGAGAAATTGCATTTAAAAAAAGAAAAAATTACTGATGTTATAAGACAGAAGCTCTAAAAGTCAAGTGGTTAGAAAACTTTACCTGAACATCTAGCCATATCCCCTTCCCTTGCATGGACACATTTTGCTTTAATGTTTGTCATATCCTTGTTTACAAGCAATTCTGTATCATTCATATACTTCTTAGAAAGCTCATTTTGATTAATAGACAGATAGATGATAGTCAGGCAGACAGACACAGATATAACAACCGAACAGCAAGATAGAGCTCTTCCTCTGGCACAAAACAAAAGAACAATACTGCCAGTTTGCTGTCTAAAACTGGCCTGGTCTGTTCATGCTTCAGGCTAAGTTTTATGTTAAGGTAAATCCTGACAACTTAGAAATCCCTTGTTTACAGCACACAGGCTTGTTGACACACCTATTGATGGCCATACAGCTGGAGGGGTCATTGCCCAACTTTGGCTCCAGAATATCCGGCAAGTGTAGCCTTATATCAATATTGGACCTACAAAGGCTTTGTAGTTAATTAAGTAATAATGGCTACTTTAAAGTGGAAGTTTAGAACTGGTGAGTGCTGGCAATGGTTGCATAAAATCTGTTTTCTCAGAGAAAACATCTTCCCACACAAAAGACTCAAAATAAAGACAATGGCTGATGAGGGCAATTAAATGTTTACAGCTACTACAGAAGAAAATAATTACACAAGACATTGTTATATATATTTTTTTAAAGAGTTAACGACAGCTTGGGATGATTCTGCTATATTGTTTCATGCTATTGATTCCACGATTCCTGCTTTAGCAATAAAATATTTTAGTATTAAAAGGTTGCATGACTTCACAGCAGCACTAATGAAAATAATCAATCTTTATATTGATAATATGTAACTGCGTATTATCATCACTACCCATGTATAGAAGACAGAGAGCTGAGTCTAAAGGACTGGAATATTTTTTGTAACAAGGCCATTTAGACAGAAATATGTCAGGTCAGGAAGAATTTTCAGCTCTAGGTTCTGAAGGTGCTTGGTCACATTACTCAGGGTTGCTGCACAATGCTGCACATTACTCAGGTCATGCATTGAATGGTAATCCCTGTACTGAGCATCTTAAATTAGAGGTGCTTGTTAGATTGAGTGGAGAAGTCAATTTTTATAGCAGCCATCATTCCTGGGGAAAAAACCCAACACACAAAATGTGGCAAACGTGAGGTTGTGGTTCTTGCAGATGTATTTGCAGAGAGTACCAAAGCATAAGAGTTGTGTGTCATTTTACATTCCCTACATCTCCAACATCTTCTTTTTTGAAGAATTTACCACTGTTTTTACTGGGGCTTTTAACAAGGTGCTGTTAAAAGAACAACAGCTTCCATGTTTTTGCCGCCTTTGTGGTAAACCAGAGTAGAAGGGCATGGCCAAGACGCGTGTTGTGGCAGTGGCCACATGGCCAGAAATCCCTCACAATCCATAACCTTCACTTTTGGGCTTTCAACATGGACATCAGATGGCGGTTAGACCAATTGATTATCTGGCTCACCCTCTACCTTGTCACCTGTTTTTACAAGGATGGATTGGAAAATAACTCCGCTCCCATAAACATTTTAATGCAAACATACCACATGACTCTAACCTCTTTTATTTCATCAGCTGCTCCTGGTTGTTTCCCTGCCTATCCACCCTGCCCTGTTCCCTCAACATCAGTAAATAGAAGAGGGCTGGTGTGGTTTTTCTTCACAAAAACCACATGTATGGGCACTTCAGACTGTTTGCAGGACAGAAGTCCGCGAAACGAGGATAATCTGTTTTAAGGAGCCAGAATGCTGCTTAGATGAGACTTATTCTGCACCCTGATGTATGGTTAAGTGCCATACATTACCTGGGGCCGTTTGCAAAAGCATGAAGTGTATGAAGCATGAAGCACGAAGGAAGCCATTTATAGCACATAAGGATCACAAGTGCAGTAGTCCTACTCCTACACTAACAATGCGATCATAACTAGTCTCTCCTGGCACACATGTTCTTTAACTCTTTAGAGAGCACGCATATATAAAAAGCAGTTTGCACTCATTTTCTTCTTGCTGGAGAGGGGTAAGCCACAATCACTTTGTCCATGGAGCGAGGAACCTACATGGACCATGATGTACATGGACCTTTTTGTAACAAGGCCATTTAGAGAGAAATATGTCAGGTCAGGTAGAGTTTACAGCTCTAGGTTCTGAAGGTGCTTGGTCACATTACTCAGGGTTGCTGTTGTTTGGGTCACACATTGAATGGTAATTCCTGTACTGAGCACCTTAAATTAGAGCTGCTTGTTAGACTGAGTGGAGAAGTCAATTTTTATAGCAGCCATCATTCTTGGGGAAAAAACCCAACACATTCAGGCTACCGAAAGGAGAGGGAAGAGAGGAAGGAAACGCAGCCATTCCGCAAAGGTTATGGTATGGTAACCAGTGGCTGGATCACGCAAGCATATGCTGAAGGCAGCTGAATATCTGAGGGAGGGTGTGGGTGGGAAATCCGTATCACAATCCAGTGTGACCACCTGGGGCAGGTAGACCAGGCCAGTCAAAATGGCATGGAACGTACCAGAAAGCAGCCATCCTTTTCATAGAGGAGGTTAGCACCCCTTCTTGCTGGCATTTCCAGTGGGTAAGAGCATATTAAGTGACAGCGGGGCTGCTTAGTCCAATTTTAAATTAATGCGGTAAAGGGGGCTTTTGACAACTTATTAAAAATTTAAGTATAATTCCAAACCCTCAGGTTATTTGATTTTACAGTTAACATTTCTCTGTTGGAATAGCAACACATGATGTCTGTCAGCAAGGCAGCCACAATAGCCCGAGGCTAGCCAGTCAAAATGGCATGGAACGTATCAGAAAGCAGCCATCCTTTTCATAGAGGAGGTTAGCACCCCTTCTTGCTGGCATTTCCAGTGGGTAAGAGCATATTAAGTGACAGCGGGGCTGCTTAGTCCAATTTTAAATTAATGCGGTAAAGGGGGCTTTTGACAACTTATTAAAAATTTAAGTATAATTCCAAACCCTCAGGTTATTTGATTTTACAGTTAACATTTCTCTGTTGGAATAGCAACACATGATGTCTGTCAGCAAGGCAGCCACAATAGCCCGAGGCTGATTTTCCAAAAATAAAATAGCAGTCTATATCTGTCAGGACTGTGCTGGTGCCATGTTCTACACGGGCACTTCTTTAACCTGATAATTCACACAGCTGAAACATGTCTAAGAGTTGGCTGAAGTTTTCTTGCAATCTGAAAGAAACTCTGTTCTCTTCCCCAGTGTGGCATAACTGGAGCAGTTACTGGCAACAGGCTTTCAAAACAGTCCACTGTTTATGTCAGAAAAGCACTGAAAAGTCACAACTTACCAAAGTTAGACAGGTACATTAGAAAAAAATAATGGGAGAGGGAGGTTGGTCCATTTTAAAATGAAAAGACAGTCATAATAAATTTTTTTAAGGGAAGATCAAGGAAACAATGTGCTTCAGCAGATGACCGACTGATTGCAACAGACACCTAAAATTGACCGAGTTCATGAACGATTTGGTATTTGACAGCTGGCACAAATCTACCCTGATTGGGTTCCTTTTCTCCATTTATAAAAAAGGTAGTAATGTCACAGCTGCTGGTTTTGTTTGCAATTGCAGTTGTGTGTGCACAAGCACTCATACAATATCTCCATAAAATGCAAATATGTTTACTGCAAATTAAGGAGGTTAATTTTTAGTTTTGTTTTAATATAGAATAATATAATTTGCACTGAAATATTTTAACGAAAAAGGCACACTGCTCTGGAGAACCTAACAGATTTAGAGGCTACCAAGGCAACCCCCAATGTTGACTGACTTACAGTGACTTTTCCTAAACCATTGTCTTAACCAAACAGATAGGGAGTCAAGCTCTTTTTGGAAACTTGTTTCACAAGGGAAGATAACTTCATTTGGTAAGATTGGCAACTGGAGGAAGAGAAGGAGCAAGAGTTCAGATGCAGTTAACGATGGGCTTAATGTGGGACCCAGGTGCATACCAAAGTGCTTGTCTGTTTTGCAGTAACGGAGCACGCAAGACTTTCCTCATTAATAAATGCTACCTTGACCATGAGAAATGTTTGCAAAAGCAACTTTGTGGACTCCAGCATTTAGTCCATATATTTTTTGTTATTTGCGTAAAACTGGGCCAACTCATACAGATGTGTATGCAGTATTTCAACATTTAATAATGTGCATATATCTCTGTACACATTTCAGCACACGTGCATGACTTCCAATTATAGTTGGACTGATAGCTGGACTGGGGGATCTTATTCAGAAAAGAGAAAGAGCAGAACTAAGTAGCATCTACTTTGCAAGTGCTTCCAGATTTGTCAATTTGGAGCCCTTATTAATCACTCAAATTACATGTTTATAGTACTTATATTTGTGAGTATTACGAGGGCATCACAGGGAAGGATTAATTTATAGTTTCTTTTTGCACAACAGTTATGAATCTTGGCAAAGTTACAGAGCTATTGTAGTTCGAACATGGGAAATGACGTGGAATATTCCCATCTCATTGCAAAAGTGATTGTTTAATACTCTGATTTTCCTTACAGAAAGGAGATTCATAAGGATTCCACTGTCTTCATTTCAACTAAAAGAACATACGAAAAACCAAAACGTGAGGCCATGGAATACAGCCCCTTTTTAGAGATGGTGAAGTGACAGTTCAATTTGTCATTGCATTGCATGCAGCTGAACACTGAGGAAAATGGGTCCTCTGTCTACAGCGGTCATGTTCTGAAGTGAATCCTTTCACTGTATTACACTGTTAGTAAGATTTATCCATTCAGTGAAAAGCAAGACACTCCAATCAAAACTGATCGAATTTAATGTAATACAAGTTACAATTTTTGCCCATATTTGTGGTACTATGATTCTGCTCTAGAACTTCATTTCTTGGATGGGACTTTTATTTTCCATTTCAACCCCAAATTCATTTATAAGCAGTCTGTGTTTACTTATTTTTGTGCCACCACTACATGTCTTTGCTTGGCTTGTTCAGGCCTAGCAAAATGAGAGCTAAGTGGGTAAGTCTTTCTAACCATTGCTCTGTTCATTCTGTCAGCTCTTTTTCTGTGTCTATTACTCTTTTATTTCAGTACATCTTTTCTCATCATAGAACAACAAAATTGTACAGAGTATCTCATCCAGAGTCTTCTCATAGTATCTAGAAAGTCAGTAACAGTAGTCTGGGAAATACTCTCAATTCAACACCACTTGATTTTCTAAGGAAAAGTTGATTTTCTTCTCAATAGCCCTTTATCTTACTGAGCCTAAGTTGCTGGGCTTTTGTTGCCTCTCCCTTGACTGAGAGGTCTGAGAGTTAACAAGACTATTATTACTGCAGAACAATACAGATTACTATAATTGCAAATGGATTTATTGGATGAAAAAAAAAGAAGTTCAAAACTGTATCTACAAGATAGAACAGAAACAGAAATAAATAACAAAAAAAACCCAAAGGGAGCATCAAATATTTCTTATAAATTTTAGAGAAGTGCTGAGTATTGTTCTTATTGCTACATCGTATAGAAGTTATATATGTCATTGCCCAGTTTATAAGTGTAACTATCATCATATCTGTGTGGCCATTATCTATCTTGCATTCCATCAGAAAGGGTGGTTTTATGCTCAGTCTAACCCTCCGTAGATCGTGTTTCCTCTACTAAAGAGGATTGTATTGCTGCTCAATGGTGTATGCTGGAGGCACTCTACAACCAGCTTCAAAAGTTATTAAATATATGGGAGCGTGGGCAAATATTTCAATTACATGAAATGGACGGAAAACACTTTTTCCTCCTTTCCCTTCTCCCTCACTACTGAATTAAGCAATAGCGTTTTTCTTTATACCGTTGGCTCCATTGTGGAAAAGTCATGATTTTTTCATACACTTAAGTCATTTTAAGCACAAGCATAGTAACCTGTACTGAGAAGAATTAATTTCCCTCCCTACATCGCACCCTGTTCTTGAAAGTACATGCTGAGAAGCAAGGGGTGAGGGTAACATGGAAATGGAAGAAATACATTAAGATAGATAGTCTTAAATTTTGTAATTCACTGTGCAATACAGTATGATATAAGTCTTAAATTTTGTAATTCACTGTGCAATACTGTATAATATGAAGTGCTGAGTATTGTTCTTATTGCTACATCGTATAGAAGTTATATATGTCATTGCCCAGTTTATAAGTGTAACTATCATCATATCTGTGTGGCCATTATCTATCTTGCATTCCATCAGAAAGGGTGGTTTTATGCTCAGTCTAACCCTCCGTAGATCGTGTTTCCTCTACTAAAGAGGATTGTATTGCTGCTCAATGGTGTATGCTGGAGGCACTCTACAACCAGCTTCAAAAGTTATTAAATATATGGGAGCGTGGGCAAATATTTCAATTACATGAAATGGAAGGAAAACACTTTTTCCTCCTTTCCCTTCTCCCTCACTACTGAATTAAGCAATAACGTTTTTCTTTATACCGTTGGCTCCATTGTGGAAAAGTCATGATTTTTTCATACACTTAAGTCATTTTAAGCACAAGCATAGTAACCTGTACTGAGAAGAATTAATTTCCCTCCCTACATCGCACCCTGTTCTTGAAAGTACATGCTGAGAAGCAAGGGGTGAGGGTAACATGGAAATGGAAGAAATACATTAAGATAGATAGTCTTAAATTTTGTAATTCACTGTGCAATACAGTATGATATAAAAAAAAAAAATTATACTTACTTTGATGTCTACTTTATAGATAAGAATTGTTTGAGGAATTGGATAGCACCACTTGCTCCTCCAGGGTGTTTTAGTCTTCTTTGTCCCATTCGTCACCAATGTGCATAACACAGGAATAAAAGACTATGAGGGACTTCCTGGTCACAAAGCTGAATGCCAAAATATCTCAGCATCCCTGTAAAAATCTCTTTCATCTGCTGCTCACGAACAAGATTCTTCAGACGGAAGTCCTGTTTTAAATATTGGCTGGGCTACTTTGCCTTCACTGCAGTTTTACTTTGCAGTATCACACCATCACCAATATGAAAATGCCATGGAACTACAGCAATAAGGAGATGAAACTGCCAAGTTTTTGGTATAAAATACTGAGTCTCTGCAGACTGACTAGCATACCCAGACACTTCGTACTTCATTCCCAGTGCAAATTTCCCTAGAGTCACTAGACTTAGAGAGATTTTATACAAGGATTTATCTATAGATCAGGAATATATTTGTGTGAAGTTTAAAATTCATTTGTTTCTTCTTTCCAATAGTATCCTGTCATTTGACTTAAGTTATTTAATTTTCAGTAAAATCTTTCTGTCTCACAAATCCAGGCGTTTGCTTTTTTGAAGCAATGCTATATAATTCTTTCTTCCTTTCTTTCTAGCAAATCTTTCAAGATATACTACATAACAGCAACATTGATATTTCACTGAAGGATTTGGGCTTTTTATATTTATAGACATTTCTACGGAGAATATCACCTAAGCATTTGATTGAGCTGTAACAGATGTTCACGAACTCTACAATGAATGAAACCTTGATTAACGTGAATGTCTTCAATAATTGCCCATTGGGAGGGTGACTTTGAAGGCACTGTGGGTAATGCAAGAACCACATCTTTTGTAATGTACACCTTTTCACGTGTGTGCATGAGCACAAGTTCATGTTGTTTCCAAAGCCCCCAAATTGGCACGGGAGAGCTCTTGGGCTATATTCAGAGGTGTGCAATGTGTTCAAGAAAGTCTGATGTTGTGCAGCAAGGCTGTCAGGCACTTGTTGGTGACAGCTCATATGATGAGTTAAAAATGGAGAGGTAGATAGGATACCAAGCATCTTCTAGGCCAGATTAGGAAACAGAAGAAAGAGAAACAATCGTGGCTGCAAGCATTAGTTGAATCATGTAATAGATTTACCATGGGACTATACTGAACTCCCAGTATGAGCAGTCATGTCTTGGGGCACAGAGAGGAGAATAGTCTGGTACAGAAAACAGAGAAAAAAGATGAGTATGTGGAAAAGTAAAAGGAGAAAGATAGAAGTTCTTACAATATTCAGACTCAAAACTTGTGGCATTTCATCTGCACCTTTTCCTCGTATTTAAGTTAACAATTGCTCAGAGTGGCAAGGATAACTCTAAAAGCACTACACCAATTCCAGCTAATTCCAGATTTCAACAGGAACTATGACTATGTATATTGTTTCCAGGGAGAAAGTACCCTAACATTCAGCCATATATCCTGCTCTTTAGCAGGCAGGCATGATTTATCAGTGTTCTGGCAGAGATCTCACTTTGAAGTATTTGTCTTTCACATTCATGTCAAGTGCACTATGTCATATGCACATGCCTCTTATCTTATCTGCCAGAAATATCCCTTGGAAATATCATAAGAGAGCCAAATGAGAACTAAATGATATTCTGGTCTACAGTGGACAGTTTGAAGCTGCAAATAATCCAGTACATCTCATGCAATTTCGTTATTCAGGACTAGAGTGAACATGTTTTAAAGCTGTTTAGCATATCCAGTAACAGCACACAAGCTTATTGAGTTCTTTCTGGTAATGGTAATACAGGAACCATAGTGTACTAATTATGCCTGACAATGTTGGCTTCTTGAAAATGTCTTTTTAATTTGAAAATGTGGAAAAAAAGTCTAAAGCACCTAGGTTAAACTAAAAATGAAAACATGAGATGTACAGATTTGGTTAAGGGTTAGATGAAACATCACGACTGTCAACCACAATGAATGCTTCCAGTCTTTCAAATGTTGTGCAAGGAGTATGTATATTCATTTTCACTTCCCTCTATTGAGTTGCTTCACCTCTGCTGTGATTCTCAAAGCAAAGAGAAGCATTAGTGTGACAACACAAGACGTATCCACAATGGTGTTCAAAGGTTTCAGAGACTTTTGCTATTTTTCTAGAGATGTTAAAAATATCCATTTACCTTCGGATAGAGCAACCTTCAGATCCGACACTTTAAAATGTACTGGGATGATAACTCACACATCTGAGTTTGGGCTGTAGATAGCCAACAATAGCTGACAACAAGGAATGAATCTTGGTCTCATTGGAGTTAGCACACACTCAGGCACTGATCTCAGTGTAACTATGATTTTAACAGTGATTTTAGAATGTCAGGGGTGGCTCATGAGCCTAATTGATGGAAACATTTTCATGAATGTCAAATCTTAAAATGCCATTTTTACCTCAAGCACATGGCTTGCTTCTGTACTGATCCCAGGTGCAGATTTTTACAACACAGTATCGGACATACCACATTTTGATTTTTACTCACGCTGCTCTGGTAGTGGGATCTTCAATAGCTGAAGTTGTTGCTAGGATGTAGAACACCATCAAGGAGCTCCAGCTTCGTGGCTGCATATTATTGTCAATACTGGGCTGTGCAACAGTAATTTCAAAGTGTTAACTGGGAAAACAAAAAATCTTTTTATCTGATTAAAACTTCTGCTTGAGTACCCCGCATTTTCTGTGGTGAATATACAGCAGCTTAGGGAAACCAAACTAAAATCAGCTCTTCTACTGCGTCTACATTTCCTTCCACTATTCCCACCAAGGTCCCACAAAAACAGTTGCAAGTCAAGTACTCAGATTGGAGAGCTATGTAAATTCTTCTTCTTCCTCTAGTCTCCATCATGTGCTGTGCTATCAAACAACACCAAAGCTGGACTATAAATCAAGTTAGAAAATATCTCTATAAAATATACATATATATGTATACACATGCTGTACACATTAGCCCAGGTGCATATAGCATACTGAACTGCTAAACATCTCTCTGCATGGACTTCACGGGAACAGAGACCCTGTTATGAACTACTCCCCTCCATTTATTTTCCCCATACACTTGGGTTATTGTAACATCTTCTCTCCCAGCAGTGCTTCCTTTCTCTTGACCTCTTACCCTCTCTGCTTCAGTCCTTCTATGAATGGCAGTGAAACAAAAGGGGAGAAAAATCAAGAGAAGAGTAATTAACAAGACAACGACTGTTCCAGCTCCTCAGAGGTATCCTTACAGAGTGACTCTCTGAGATCGTCAGTATAACAGAAGATACCAGTGTCAGGCATAAACAGGAATGGGCAGAACTGGGGGAAAAAAAAAAAACAACAACAACAAAACAGATAAGCTACAGGCTGCCTCAGTTGTTTTTGAGCCCTATTTTATTAGAAGAATATAACATCAGTGAAAGTAAGATATTATGCGATTGAGGCTGGCATTATGTTTTTAAGATAGAGCTGTTCAAGTGGGCTGCATGAAATCTTATATGTGTTTGGATAGTATCAAAAAAGTAACACTGGGAGAAAAGTCTGAAAACAGTTACTCAGTACAGTATTGCCAAATTACCTGGAGACATGCTATAGATATATAGACTGCTGAACGTTAAACAGCTACGGAGCCTTATCTATTTCATCTACCTGTACCCGGAGCAATAAAAGAGCTAATACAGATTGGGGAACTTCAAATGTATGCCCCGAGCATGCACATATATTAGAGCAGTAAAACCCAATAACAAACCTGTTCCTTAGGCATTATTAATAGGATTTGGATAATCACAGGAAAAGCCCTTTGTGCTGAAATGATATTCTTTTTGTTGACAACAAGATATCTAATGGGACTGTGTGAAGAAGGAAACAAAACACACTGATTGACATGCCTGTTACAATAGAAAAAAATGACAACTTCAGTGAGGCCTCCGTGCAAGTTAATAATTTGTTTTACTTAATTTCTCCTTTGCTCATCTCAAGGAATATTTTCAAATGAAAATTGCATGGTCATGCCTTCTAGCTGGGATTAAGTACTAAGACAGTAGGTTTTAAAATGTCCATTGTGGGGATTAGAAGACAACCTACCAGGGAGCCATGCCTGGTACACACTTCACACAGGGCCCACAGGGACACCCTGCTCTGAGGACACTTCTCAGTCATTTTCTTCATCACAACATCCATCAGTGACATTTCACATGTCCTGTGATGCTGGAGGCTGTCCTGTCATGGCTGTTGGCCAATGAAGCGAAATTATGTGTTCCATAAAATTACTGAATATTACATTTCTAGTTCCAGCCCCTACGAATACAATTGCTCTTTCTGCTGAGGAAAAACAGAACAAGTTAGGTAAAGAGAAGCTGCAGCCAAACTGGAACTGGGAAAGTTGAAAGAGAGATGCCTCACAGGGGGATGGTGTCCACTGGCCATCCAACATGCCCTTCTCTCCGTCAGCCTTGTGCTTCTCCTTACATGCAGTTGCATTCTTCCATGCAACAAGAGGGAAGGAAAAGCCGATTCTGCTGCTTTTTCCCCTTGTTCCTGATTTCTGTCTTTTGCCAGTCAGCTTAAATTCCAATGAAACGATGACAGAAAAACAAGCATGGGTGGAAGTCACTTTCAAGGGGCATATTACTGGTGCCAGACCACTGAGCCTACAAACTACTACTACAAACTTTTATTTTCCTGCTTGCTGGTCACATGATACCAAAACTCCCTGTCAGGCACTTAAACCAGGTGCCCACTGCTGGTACATGAAGAAAGGAAAAAGGAGGTGACGAGACTCCTTGGGTATTATACGGCCATTTTCCTAAGCAATCTTTGGCTTCTGGAGCTCTGTACCCTCTCGTACCGAGTGTCACGACTTTCAAGGGGCATATTACTGGTGCCAGACTACTGAGCCGTTACTGGTTACACACTACAAACTTTTATTTTCCTGCTTGCTGGTCACATGATACCAAAACTCCCTGTCAGGCACTTAAACCAGGTGCCCACTGCTGGTACATGAAGAAAGGAAAAAGGAGGTGACGAGACTCCTTGGGTATTATACGGCCATTTTCCTAAGCAATCTTTGGCTTCTGGAGCTCTGTACCCTCTCGTACCGAGTGTCACGTGGTGGAGATAGAGGCGGGGGGTTGATTTCTTATTTCTATGATTTGTAAAAAGGTAAATGTTTATCTCAGATTTGGCTCTGAGAGGAAGAGCAGAGAGGGTTTTAAAGGCACTTTGCATGCAAGTACTCATGGAACAATACTGTTATTCTCATGCAGCAGGTGGTAAGCAGCAGAAACAGAGGCATAGCAACTTAGCAATGCAAAATGAGCTCCAGGCATCTGGTAATTGAACCCTTTTTTCCTTTTGAAACCTCTCACAACACCGAATTGCATGGGGTCAATCTGACCTGTTCTTGACGGTGTTCACAGTGGTAGGAAATCTTTGTGACTCACATTTTCAATCAGAAGAACATTTTACATTATTTAGGTATGGAGGGAAAAAACACAACAAGAGACTGTTGATTTGCACCCATTTTTTGACCCCAAAAGGCTCTGGTTTTCATGATTTGCCTTGAAGTTAGTATGTGTTAAAAGCATTTATCCAAAAGATGTGTTTTCATTCCTTTTGAAACCTCTCACAACACCGAATTGCATGGGGTCAATCTGACCTGTTCTTGACGGTGTTCACAGTGGTAGGAAATCTTTGTGACTCACATTTTCAATCAGAAGAACATTTTACATTATTTAGGTATGGAGGGAAAAAACACAACAAGAGACTGTTGATTTGCACCCATTTTTTGACCCCAAAAGGCTCTGGTTTTCATGATTTGCCTTGAAGTTAGTATGTGTTAAAAGCATTTATCCAAAAGATGTGTTTTCATCATACAGCCCCCAAACCAAATTTATTTAGTTCTATTATACCTGACCTATCTTTCCGCCCTTCTTTTAAGACATATAATATTATGGATCTGTGGAAGCAGGTGATTCAGTGATTCAAAGAAGCAGTGCAATGTGGAAAATGTTTGAAATTCAAAGATGCTGGCAGTTCCCTGGGGCAGGTACTTCAGCATTATGACAGCCAGAACCCTCTTAATGAAAGCAGTGGCTCTGGATGGCTCAGTCTTAACTTCTCAGAGTTAGTGCAACAAAAATGAGCTCCAGGCATCTGGTAATTGAACCCTTTTTTCCTTTTGAAACCTCTCACAACACCGAATTGCATGGGGTCAATCTGACCTGTTCTTGACGGTGTTCACAGTGGTAGGAAATCTTTGTGACTCACATTTTCAATCAGAAGAACATTTTACATTATTTAGGTATGGAGGGAAAAAACACAACAAGAGACTGTTGATTTGCACCCATTTTTTGACCCCAAAAGGCTCTGGTTTTCATGATTTGCCTTGAAGTTAGTATGTGTTAAAAGCATTTATCCAAAAGATGTGTTTTCATCATACAGCCCCCAAACCAAATTTATTTAGTTCTATTATACCTGACCTATCTTTCCGCCCTTCTTTTAAGACATATAATATTATGGATCTGTGGAAGCAGGTGATTCAGTGATTCAAAGAAGCAGTGCAATGTGGAAAATGTTTGAAATTCAAAGATGCTGGCAGTTCCCTGGGGCAGGTACTTCAGCATTATGACAGCCAGAACCCTCTTAATGAAAGCAGTGGCTCTGGATGGCTCAGCCTTAACTTTTCAGAGTTAGTGCAACATCTAAAAGCTAGTGGTCTGTACCTGGCACCTGTGTGGAAAGGGTGGAGAGAGACAGGAACTTCTAAAACCAAAACCCAAGTATGCAGGCAACAAGAATGGTCATCCGCATCTAAAAGCTAGTGGTCTGTACCTGGCACTTGTGTGGAAAGGGTGGAGGGAGACAGGAACTTCTAAAACCAAAAACCAAGTATGCAGGCAGCAAGAATGGTCATCCATCCTGGCTCTCCCAGAGGTATTGCCAAGCACCTGCAGAAATGAGTCATGGATCCACCACCAGGAAGGCAAACAGTGACATTGGCTTCAGGTGTTCCTCTGCTTTATCAACACCAGGTCCCAAGTGGTGCAACAAGGAAACTGATCCTGTGCACACCTACCTCTAATGCCTAGAGACTGGCTTTAGCGAGGAGGCCCTGGGCTAGTACAGCCCCTAAGTGATGCAACTCTGTCATGGGAGCTACACTGCAAGTGCTTGAGAGCCACAGGTGGCCAGAGCCATAGGACAGCTATTCCTGTCTCCTGACTAACCTCAGCATGGCACTGCACCCTAATGGGCACATCCTGGGAAGAGGTTTATTAGCCATGCACCTCACCAGCAAGTCTGCTCTCCTCATCTGTCATCTTTGGGAATTTGGTGTACGTAGTGCTTTGATCAAAAAACAGGGATCTGAAATTCACCCCCTTCCTCAAGTTGAGTAATAGGTATTCTTTGTTCATATGACTTAAATGTGCAGGTCCCATACAGTAAGTAAATGCCTTAGGATTCAGTCAACAAAGTTTTGATGACAAGTGGATGTAAAATAACTGCAGGTGCCTATAGAAATAATTTATCTGTCTATAAACCACCTTGTAGTCAACAATACAAGATGTATTAAAAAATGGAAAAAAAAATAGTTTAGCTCTTACCACTAGTTCTACTGCTTGCAATTAAGTGTAATCATAAATAACAAGGAATTGTCCCTTCCAACCATATTACATGTTTCAATTGTTAGGACAAGACAAAGTATTACCTTTCTGCCACGCATTAAATTTAATAATAGTTACCATGTTGAAAGAATAATGGGAAAAACCTTTCCTTGGGTTATCAGAGGGAGGGAGCTAATATCTGCCAGCAAATCCCATTATGATTATTATATATGACTCCAGGTTGGATTCATTCATAGATTGCATAGATATGACTAAATAAGACTTCAGGCTACCATACATGAATTTTTGTAAATTGTGATCAGGCCTCAGTGCTAGTGGCCGCCAGGTAATGGATTAACGAGCTGTCAGTATTAAATTCATTCATTTCTCCTTATCATTTACAGAGCAGGTGGCCTCTAACTCTACCAGTCTGCATACACAGCTCTGAAAGACTAGTAGCTTTTTGCAGAGAAATGGAAGGAGCAGCAGCAGATTTCATTTATCAGGAATAACATTCTGCTCATGACCTTTCATCTCCAGCACCTAGGCAGACTCAATCTGCTGGTGCTATTGACCCTGCACAGTTTGTGCAGACTGGGGTGGAATGATGATAAATATACTGAAATAGGATAGACCTGCTGTAACTTGAAATTAAGTGAGGCCTTGAAAGAAAAAAAAAAACATCTTAAGGATTAAAAATATGTGCATGCATGCATGTATTGGTTCGAAGAAAGCATGTAGTGATTGAATGGACTGTGTTCTGTAGATTGCACATATATTGGTTTCAGTGGAGCTGCAAGGTGTGTAAGTCAGTGCAAAATTTGTCTTACCCTTCCCCAAAGTCATTCCTGGCTGCCTCTGTCACACAAACTGTCTAAATTCAGATACAATTTAAACATGTGAATTCGATTTATAAAAAAAAAATAAAATTAAAAAGTGAAACTAAAAATGCTGGAAAGTTTTCAGAGTTATTTAAAAATATGAGGGATAACCCTCAGTCAAATAAAATATTTGGCTTGGAAAAATTAAAAAGGGTGGGAAAGAGTTCCATTTTGACCTTTAACTCAACAGGCTCGTCTGATTGAATCTCCATACACCAAAAAAAATGAAGGCGAGCGAGCAGGAGAGTTTCCTTTCCCTAGGCAGGGCCTCGGTGGGGCCACATTTCCTATCGTCTCGCTTGTTTATACAGTGTGTTTATAAAAATTGCTGCAGTCCCCCATCTATTTCTGCAGTATTCCCATTACAAGCTAAAAAAAAGTACTGAGGACTCGCTTGGGAAGGAATAGTGATGGTGAAACAAAGTGAAATGTCCACCCACTCCATACCAGCAGGCAGCTTTTCTGCAGGTGGAGATAAAGAGGAATAGCACGAGATTTGCTGAAAGAGTTTTGTAATGCTTCTCACCTTGTCTTACCTTGTGTGGTAAGTGTTGTGAAGGAGTGCTTTCACCAAGAAGCTGAATTATGAGGCCATGCTATTGTCAGCAAGATTACTGATGGCATAATAAAATGCCATACACAATGAAAATTTGAAAGATAGGATAGATCTGCCATCAAAGGAAGCTTTTTCTTATCTGGACAGGGTTTTTCCCCTCGCTTTTTGTAAGAAGGCTTTTTAATGTTACATAAACAAACAAACCAACCAACCAACCACAACAGGTAAAGGAATTCTTAAAGTAGCCCATAAGAAAAATCAACCTGAAAACACTTGTAATCTTTTGTGGGGGTGATTTGAAGATATGAATTAGGGTGAATATCTCAAAAAAAAAAAAAAAAAATAGCAGCCAAGTAATTTCTCAAGAAACTGTTTATGCTTACACTTCTGAGCTCTAGACGTGTGCTAAAACCACTTCTGTTTTCATTCCCAAAGCACTTCCACGCTGAAAGCTACTCAGCAAGAATTCAGAAATGCTGTACTTGAGCAGTGTGGCATTTAGAAGGCAGGTATAATGTAAAACTGTTTCATTAAAAGCAGGTCACATCAGGACCTAAACAGTAAGATATTTTATCCTGGAATGACTGAAAATGACCTGTTTTGCCACCAGTTTCTTCAAAGAATGTGGCCCTACTAGACCTTAAAACTGTGCCCTAAGAGGGTATTTGGGAACCCACCTTGCTCAGTGTGAAGTCAGATGATGTTCATTCCTAATTCTCAGGCAGTGACACCACAGAGAAGTCCACCCTCACAATTTTTTGAACAGAAACAATTTCTTCATTTATACCTCCACGGGGATGAACATACTCACATAGATCCTCATCTCACTCCATTCGTATAAAACTGGAATTATATGTAAGTTCTAATGGTATTAAAAACAAAAAGGACAGCTACTGGTTTTAGAAAGTTACTTAAAGTAGACAATAAGCCCATTTTCACCCTTTTGGCATACACATGTAGCTTCTTCCTGAAAATATGAAAATTATGCTTTCATAGGACAAATCACCCAATTGTTTTCCTGATGAATCAGAAAGTACATTTTTCTCTTATGCAGAAAAAAACTTTAGTCCTTGGAATGGCACATATTCAGACATATTTGTTTCTTTTTGCCTTTTTCCCTCTCTTCTCAACATCATTATTCCACCAGGTTAACGTTCTCCATATGAAATTTTGAAGAGGTTGCCTACCTTTATCTGACTTGCAACCTATTGCGTAAAATACTTTACCCATAAGTAATTATATATATATTTTTTTAAAAACAGTTTTCCCATCAGTTTTTTTGTTGGTTTTTTTTTTTTACTTCCATGCACAGCACTGACCTTTGCCCCCAGCTTCTAAAAGAAATGTTTGCTCCAAAAATATGCTAACCATCCAGTGTTTTGTTTGCGCTCTATTCAGGAGCTTGCATAAATATTCAAGATATACAGAGGAAGAAGGAAAGAAAATGCCTGATATTCTACTTTACGTTACTGGGATTCCTTGCGGGGCTGAAGCAAACACTTAGCCATGCTGGTTTCACAGGCTTTTACGGACAACTACCGGCAAGCTGTGTCAATCCCAAAGGCTGGATTGTTTTTCCTTCCAGTGTATGGGTTTTCCTCACTGTCCACCACCTACCTACACAGTGCTCTCCCTTTCAGCGTAGCTTACACTGCTGGTGGCATGACAGCCTGCTCTCCTGCTTCCTCCTTCACACCGCTCCTCTTCATCACCCCCCAGCCTGCCTGCAGCATCCACCAGCTCCCCTTCCTCTGTAGATTCTCCCTGACTCTCCCCCACCTGCTTGTTATAACCCCCCGACAAACTGCTCTTCCCTGATCCTTATATATGAAAGGATAACGTATGTAAAACGTTCTCAGTTTGCCAGCTCAACGGTGTTACGCAAGTGAGAACGCTTACTCCCTTGCTTATCAGATTAATGAATATTTAGATAAATAAGACCTTCTCCAGGTGGCCGGCTTCAGTGTGTGAAGGAATGCTAATTGCAAGGTTGGGGAGATAAAGGCTCAATATTTTGAGCAACCAAGCAGGTTCCGAGGAGGGAAGCCAACCTCTTTGAGCTGACGACCTTCACATCTCACTGCTGACGGAGACCCAGTACGTAACAAATTACCTACATTTTGGAACTGTTCACATCAGTCAATACACTCAAGTTTTCTCTTGGTTTTCTAAGGAAACAAAGCCTACACAGTCACTCTCTCGCTGTTTCCACCCGCAAGCATCTAACAACTGCTTTGGCATTGGTTTTTGATAATGGAGTGTCCCCTTCTAGATGCTATCAGGACTCAGGCCCACAGTCCTGCAAAATGGGTATAGCACAGAGGTTTAAATTCACATAACATAACTCATTGCCAGGCACTGGCAGAGAAGAGACTCTGTACATGTCAGGGAAGAAACCCACTGAAGTTTGCAGGAATCTCTTTGCTGTTTTTAAAAGCCCTTTGTATCAGCCCTGTGAGAATTTCTTCTACCACAAGTCTCTCTCTGTTCTCCCGTTTGCAACAGGTCCTAGTCCAAAAGAGTACCAAAGCTGGGATCTTCAAATGACACAAAGAGATTTAGGAACATAAATGCCCCTGAATGGTTGATGGCACTTTCCTAATGCTCTCGTGCTACTTCTAAAAATGCTTGTTCAACAGCTCTGTGATGTTTTATTTTTAATTGTATGCCTTTGCTTCTGCTTCCCTTTTGGACTGTAAATCAAAAGGATCCAATTTTCTATTCCTATAGGAGCTTGCAGAAAACTTATTCAGCCTAAACTATATCCAAAATTTAGCCACAATTCAGCAAGGAATTTAAATACTATTATAAAAATAATATGGAGTAATAGTCTATCACTAACATTTAAAAACATTAGCTTTATTCCACTTCAAATATAGAAAATCTTCCAGGATAATTTAATACTACTACATTTTTCTTACACTCAGCCAGAAATACCTTATCTCCTCTCTAGACACTTTTCTCAGAAAGCCATCGACAATTTGTAATACTTACTGAATTTAAAAAGTTAATTGCTATCTAACTGAAATAGCTTATTATACAAGTACTGGGACTACGCCTGTCTGCCAGTCGAATACACTAAAGCATTCCATTTAAGCAATTTAAATTAAAATATCATTTTATAAAGTTGTTTTGATTGTGATTGCATATTGAAATTTTAAATAATTTTGACTTAATTTCAAGGGAGACGGATTCATTTTGTATATTATCAAATTGTAATCATTTCTATGTGATTAACATTTAGTTTATGTCTACACTCTTAGCACCTCCCTTCCCTATAGCTGTAGTTGTATTATACTTTTTTTAAAAAGCTGAGTCTTTTGTGCAATGCGCTGTAGAGATGGAGCAGCAAAAAAGCACGGTGGAAAAAACCAACATGTGGAGCATAACAAGCAACAACCCCCACGCCCCCCAGTAGAATGCCACTGTCACTTTTCATCATACAGCCAAAAAGACGGCTCTATAATGGAAAGAAGCCTTCGTAATAGATAATTAGAAATATCAATGTATATTCTATAGTGTAATATACTTGGTAACCAAAGTTAGATTGGCCCAAACTTTTTATATTTGGTAGGCAACAATACAGACATAATGGATTTAACACTATCCTCTCTGCAGCACAGATGGGTGCTTTCTCCTCTATCCTCCTTCAGTGACTACTTCAGGACTCACACAGCCATTGATGAGTGGTTAAGGGACCAGGAGCACAAATAATGTTCCTCTCTATCCA
The DNA here is from genome assembly GCF_001431845.1 of Calidris pugnax. Lineage (NCBI taxonomy): Eukaryota > Metazoa > Chordata > Aves > Charadriiformes > Scolopacidae > Calidris > Calidris pugnax. Next base: position 23,740,811 of record NW_015090830.1, on the reverse strand, counting down.
CCCAGTTGCAGGGAATGATGAGGGACGCAAAAGGAAGAGCAAACAGATCAATACCTGCCTCCGAGCCTGGGCAGAATTTTCTGTCATGGGCAGAATTTTGGGGTTTTGATCAAGGGTCAGTTTACATGACACCAGGCCTGCTGACAACAGATGGAGTATGCCTGTCTCAAAGGGGGGAAATGATCTTTGTGCAGGAGTAAGCAGGGCCCTTTGAAAGAGCTTTAAACTAGATTTAAAGGGAGAAAGGAATAAAACCAGGTTGGCTGAGACAAGCCTGAAGGCAGCACACCAATGTTGTGGGTCAGAGTGCTAGTAAGGTCCTTTGGTCTGCTGTCTCAGTGGAGGTAGGGGATGGAGAACCATGTGTCAGCAAAGACACAAGGGTTATTGATGTGTTAGAAACCACGTAAATCCCTGAGAATGGTCGTCATTAGGGCTTCTTCCCACAAAAAGGTGGCAGGACCAATAGCCCAACCAAAGTGCATCTACACCAATGCATGCAGCATGGACAACAAATAGGAGGGGCTGGAAGCCATGGTGCAGCAGGAAAACTGTGGTGTGGTTGCCATCATGAAAACACAATGAGATGACTAGCACAATTGGAGCGCTGCAATGGATGGCAACAAACTCTTCAGAAGCAACAGACAAGGAAGGAGAAGCAGTGGGGTAGCCCTGTATGTTACAGAGTGTTTTGATTGTCTAGAGCTTAATGACAGTGACAATAGGATGGAGTGTTTATGGGTAACAATCGGGAAAGGCCAACCAGACAGGTATCATGGTGGGATGAAGAGGCAGATGAAATATTCTATAAGCAGCTGGGAGAAGTCTCACAATCACCTGTCCTTGTTCTTGTGGGGGACTTCAACTTACCAGATGTTTGCTGGAAATACGAAACAGTGGAGATGAAACAGTCTAAGGAGATTTAGGAACATAAATGCCCCTGAATGGTTGATGGCACATTCCTAATGCTCTCGTGCTACTTCTAAAAATGCTTGTTCAACAGCTCTGTGATGTTTTATTTTTAATTGTATGCCTTTGCTTCTGCTTCCCTTTTGGACTGTAAATCAAAAGGATCCAATTTTCTATTCCTATAGGAGCTTGCAGAAAACTTATTCAGCCTAAACTATATCCAAAATTTAGCCACAACTCAGCAAGGAATTTAAATACTATTATAAAAATAATATGGAGTAATAGTCTATCACTAACATTTAAAAACATTAGCTTTATACCACTTCAAATATAGAAAATCTTCCAGGATAATTTAATACTACTACATTTTTCTTACACTCAGCCAGAAATACCTTATCTCCTCTCTAGACACTTTTCTCAGAAAGCCATCGACAATTTGTAATACTTACTGAATTTAAAAAGTTAATTGCTATCTAACTGAAATAGCTTATTATACAAGTACTGGGACTACGCCTGTCTGCCAGTCGAATACACTAAAGCATTCCATTTAAGCAATTTAAATTAAAATATCATTTTATAAAGTTGTTTTGATTGTGATTGCATATTGAAATTTTAAATAATTTTGACTTAATTTCAAGGGAGACGGATTCATTTTGTATATTATCAAATTGTAATCATTTCTATGTGATTAACATTTAGTTTATGTCTACACTCTTAGCACCTCCCTTCCCTATAGCTGTAGTTGTATTATACTTTTTTTAAAAAGCTGAGTCTTTTGTGCAATGCGCTGTAGAGATGGAGCAGCAAAAAAGCACGGTGGAAAAAACCAACATGTGGAGCATAACAAGCAACAACCCCCACGCCCCCCAGTAGAATGCCACTGTCACTTTTCATCATACAGCCAAAAAGACGGCTCTATAATGGAAAGAAGCCTTCGTAATAGATAATTAGAAATATCAATGTATATTCTATAGTGTAATATACTTGGTAACCAAAGTTAGATTGGCCCAAACTTTTTATATTTGGTAGGCAACAATACAGACATAATGGATTTAACACTATCCTCTCTGCAGCACAGATGGGTGCTTTCTCCTCTATCCTCCTTCAGTGACTACTTCAGGACTCACACAGCCATTGATGAGTGGTTAAGGGACCAGGAGCACAAATAATGTTCCTCTCTATCCACCCAGTTGCAGGGAATGATGAGGGACGCAAAAGGAAGAGCAAACAGATCAATACCTGCCTCCGAGCCTGGGCAGAATTTTCTGTCATGGGCAGAATTTTGGGGTTTTGATCAAGGGTCAGTTTACATGACACCAGGCCTGCTGACAACAGATGGAGTATGCCTGTCTCAAAGGGGGGAAATGATCTTTGTGCAGGAGTAAGCAGGGCCCTTTGAAAGAGCTTTAAACTAGATTTAAAGGGAGAAAGGAATAAAACCAGGTTGGCTGAGACAAGCCTGAAGGCAGCACACCAATGTTGTGGGTCAGAGTGCTAGTAAGGTCCTTTGGTCTGCTGTCTCAGTGGAGGTAGGGGATGGAGAACCATGTGTCAGCAAAGACACAAGGGTTATTGATGTGTTAGAAACCACGTAAATCCCTGAGAATGGTCGTCATTAGGGCTTCTTCCCACAAAAAGGTGGCAGGACCAATAGCCCAACCAAAGTGCATCTACACCAATGCATGCAGCATGGACAACAAATAGGAGGGGCTGGAAGCCATGGTGCAGCAGGAAAACTGTGGTGTGGTTGCCATCATGAAAACACAATGAGATGACTAGCACAATTGGAGCGCTGCAATGGATGGCAACAAACTCTTCAGAAGCAACAGACAAGGAAGGAGAAGCAGTGGGGTAGCCCTGTATGTTACAGAGTGTTTTGATTGTCTAGAGCTTAATGACAGTGACAATAGGATGGAGTGTTTATGGGTAACAATCGGGAAAGGCCAACCAGACAGGTATCATGGTGGGATGAAGAGGCAGATGAAATATTCTATAAGCAGCTGGGAGAAGTCTCACAATCACCTGTCCTTGTTCTTGTGGGGGACTTCAACTTACCAGATGTTTGCTGGAAATACGAAACAGTGGAGATGAAACAGTCTAAGAGGTTCTTCTCCCAAGTGACAAGAGATAGGACAAGAGTAAATGGCCTCAAGTTGAGCCAGAGGAGGTTTAGGTAGGATATTAGGAAAAATTTCTTCACTGAAAGGGTTATTAAACGTCAGGACAGTCTGCCCAGGGAAGCAATTGAGTCATCATCCCTGAAGGTATTTCAAAGACATGTAGATGCGGGACGTGGTTTAGTGGTGAACTTAGCAGTGTTAGGTTTATGGCTGGACTTGATGATCTTAAAGGACTTGTCCAACGAAAGCAATTCTATGATTCTATTTTATGATTTTGAGAAAAGATGAGACAGTACATGCTCCATGTGAGTGGAGGTGGGCATTTCTTTCCTATTTTGGTAGCTGCTCTCTTTCGGGGGGTATGCAAAATAGTTGACTTATCAAAAAAGTGAATACTGTAGGTTGACTTCAGTGAATGGCTTTAGCCAAATCCAATAAAACAGGAAAAATAAATGTCAGGAGCAGAAAGACAAAGCATTCTGACATTTTTTAAATTTATCTTTTTTATTTTTCAGCTAAGTTCACCAGGGGACAGATTTTCTAGTTCTTAAGCAGCAGTTGAGATGGATTACCTGGAAATAGTCCAGTTTAAATAACTTGGATTGCTTAAGGAAGGATGCGAGAAAATACATGTCTCTGAATATGCTTCCAAAGTTTCCTTTCCTGAGTTGTTAGCAAATTGGTGAAGAACAATGATAGACTAAGAATTTAGTTTTTGACTTACACTGAATTTCATCCAGGCAAATATTGGACATAATGGACACAGTTACAGTTGTGGTCAGTACCACTTTAAACTGAAGTGTCCTAGGTAATTGCACAACTCCACATATCTTTTCTGAAGGAAATGCCTTTAGCAGCAATCTGATTGAACTCATCGGAAACAAGTACCAAGCAGGAATTTACATCCTGTCTTTGTCTCGGGACTTGATCATGAGTTTACAGATTTGTTTTCCCTGCTAAGGTTTATAAATGAATCCATGGATGGTTTGTCAATGCACATTGTGTATTTTTTTTTTCCCATTGTTAGCTCTTTGCTTTGGAAGGCTGATGTGAAATATTCCTAGTACTAGTTATTTTGAGTTCTTTTGAGTTAATATGCTTACAAAATAGAAATAATAATAAAAAAAATCTCTAAGGTAACAGCACCAGTCCAGCAATTGAGAGAATTACAGTCTTTGGAAAGATGCTGTAAAAGTAGGAACAACACAATCCAAAGGGCAGTTTGTTTTAAAAAAACTGCACAGGCAAGTTACAGCAACCATATTTAGAGCTTATTCATTCATGAAACTACAAAAGGACAGGGGTTTTGTGTGTGGTTTGGTTAGCGTTTTTTTTAATGAAGGAAATGTTTTCATCAAGAAGCAAGGTATAGAAGATGTTATTTGCGAGGAAGATTTTTAAATTTTGAATATCAATGTAAGGAATATCCTGGTAAGCTTCCCAAGAACAAAATTAGATTGGCTTGCTGTGAAATTAGGTACTTTATCTGAGCCTCTCCAACTGCACAAGGTTAAACTATATATATACATATATATACACTTATATAGTTCTGAACAGATTTTTCTCTCCCTGGCAAAGGATAGAGAGTGTAGGCAGTCATGGGTCCCCTCCTAGTCAAGGTGGAAAACACTCCAGGAACAGGCTGCGACAGCCAGTACTGCAGAATCTGCTGAAGGTCACCCATTAGTTAACTCCATATCAACTTCTCCTCTATTTAATTGCCTAATCAACTGATGGACCTCTGTTACTCTAATCCCAGCAGAGGGACAGTATTTCTGCTCAGGGCATAGACAGCGCTAAAGAGGAGTTAAGAACAGGTGAGGACCCCCCCGCTCCCTTAACTGTTCATGGATAGCATCATGTTAAATTCCATGTTGGTCTGAAGGTTCTTTATTATTTTGTTACAGTTATGTTTTCTTATTATTTCCATAGTAAAAGTGTATCAGAATGCCTGAATATACAGACTTGGAAATATCTAGATTTATTTTTCTTCAGGTGTATAGGTCATATCACATAAGCTCACCTAGCTTTTTGTTACTAATTTTTAATTTGAGAAGGACTGAAACTAGGAAATTGCATCTGAACCCTTTATATCTTCTAGAGAAAGATGATTTCTCTATGTGCCAAATCTTCATCAGATCTACATTTACACCCTACTCCCTTCTCTGTTATGAGCTCAGGTTCTTCAGATGTTTCTTTATCAAAATATAACAATAAAATTTCCTTCAGAATGTTGTGCAATTTCTGTCAAAGAAGAAGGAAAGAACAACTGCAGAACTCCATTACAAAAACAGGCCACCTACTTCCCTCTGTCTGGGGCTGCACAACCTCATATAAAAAAACCAGCAGGACAGAAGGAGAAATCTATTTTAAGGTTAGTAGGTAACTTTAAACACATTCTACCTCCACCAGTTTCAAGCTTTGATTCACACCTAGAAAGACATCCCAAGGATTAGACTCTCAGCCTTCTCTAAGTTTAAACAATTTTTACCTTAAAAAGCCTGTCTAGTAACCCTAGCCTGTTAACAATGTTCACTATCTTTTTAATTTAATTTGGGACACTTTGCAATAAAATTCTAATTGCTTAACTGGCTGTGCATTGAAAACAAAAGATTTGTTTAACTTATTTCAGTAAACAAGCCTCACCTGGGACTGGAGTTTGTCTAAAAGTGGACACTTCAATCAACATGGGTTGTGAGAAGGAAAATCCACTCCTGGAAAATGAAGTTAATGACCTTGAAAAAAAAAAAAAAAAAAACACAGAAAAAATTGGTTGCCAGATCCTGAGGGACTTTAAGCATCCACAGTGTTGCTAAATTGGCTGAAGATTCTGGCACTTGGCACCTCTGAAAATTAGCATGTAACAGAAAATCCACCTGTTCTCACATTGCATTTAACCACATGAAATACAGTCAGGTTCCTTGCTTCTGTGCTCCATGGTTTTGCTGTCCCTGCTACAATGAGGGTCTTGGTCCAACTGTAGGTCTTCTGTATGGCTCTACACTGAAAATGGACAGGAGAACCTACAGAGCATTTGGGTGTTGTGTAACATCAAGCGTTTGTTGTATCCACAGAGATTACATGCCTGAAACTTCTTACAAATAACAAATAAAAAGAAATTAATAACTAGGCTAATTATCTTCATTCCTCCATTGCTTTTGCATTAACACATGAAATACTGTAGACCTCCTTACAAGGCTGTAACACTTAAGCTTTGCAAGCTACAAGGCTTTATGCATAACAGGGTGTAGTGTTTCATGTGACAAGATTTTGCCTTGATTTCCAAGTCCTTTATAATGCTGAATTACTCAACAGACAGGACATCTGAAGGCATAGTACATATGTAGGGAGGTCATCCTTATCATTCACTTCAGGGACCACCTAAACATCTCTGAAGAACTCGCAGTGAGATGGACTCTCAGAAAAGAGCTGGGAGTTACAGACATCTGGGAGAATATAGCAAGAAACTGAGCAGGAAAGGTTCCACATCTTCCATTAAAGACAACAGAAAAATCCTACAGCACTACTCCATGCAGGTTTTTTCGATTCCTGAACAATGATGTTCAGCGCACAGCTGTGTATTAATCTTACAATTTACCATTTTCAACTCCGATATTTATTCTCTTATTTACTAAGGCACTGCACTATCCCCCACTTTTGTATAATCACAGAGATTAAAGCCTTATATAAAGATTTTGTGTCAAAATGAATGCTTTCTTCCTATCTTTGCCTTTTCTTGGCTTACTGTGAGGAGAGTTGCATGAAGGACTTACCCTCCAAATAAACTATTTTTACAATCCCAACCCAAAAGCTTTTGAAGTTAATATGTACTTTTATTCCTTCAGTTACACATGCTAAGTTTTCCAGAAATCCCCCTAGTACAAATGTGTGCGCGTGAGTGTATACATGCACGCCCTTTATTAACTTGGCAAGAAAGCAAGGACAAAGACTCAGTAGCAAATTATTTAGATAAGAGCTAAAAATCTATAAAAGACTGAAAAGCTGTCCTGCTATTGTGTTCTTTTCTCCTTCTATTCCAGAGAAGCGCAAGAAGAGCAGCTTTGGGAAATGAAGCCCTTCCTACAACCTCAGAACAGGACCAGAACGGGTTATCAGTGTCATCAACATACATCTTTGTCCTGCCTTTTCATCCTTGTGTGAGTCCAGTCCTCCATGACTTCCCTAACCCACTGCCAGCTAGGTTAGCCAAAGCAGTAGCAATTAACATAACACACCCATCTTTCCCTTAGAAATGAGGATGAAATACAAACCTGCCCGTTATCAAGTAGGCCAAAGAGCAGCTAGCAGATTATCCTTACCTTCAGCCTCTGCAGACCTGGCTTGGGAGCCATGGAAGGCCTCCTGCTGACAAGCCCCCTCACACAACCAGTGCTGCAAAAAGCAGCAAACAAGCTGAGATCTAATAAGCTAACTGCAATCAGCTGTGTTGAGTGAAAGGTCTGATGAATGGAGGGGGAGGAGAAATGAAGCAAGAAGCCTTGTCTCCTGGGTGAAGGTGCCCAAATGTCAGTGTGGTGGTGGTCTATCTGGTGGTGGGTGTGCACAAGCAGCCTCTGGAAGGCAGGCAGCTCAGAGACCCTGCCCTGTGGCTGGCTTACTGCCCAGGGAGGCTTTTCTGTCTGAGTGTCTCCTAAAGATACCTTTCAGGGAATGCACCAGCTGTTGAGCCTGTAATTAGTGTAAGGGCTAATAACCATGCTGGTGGCCCCAAGTTGGCAGACATGGGTGACCGGGCTGGGCAGAGGGCCTGTTCCTCCAACAGGAACCAAGGCCAGACTCCAAGGCAGCGAGGAAGAATGCAGGTGTGAGGAAAAACGTGGGGTCTCTCGATGAGGCAGCCACACACACTTGCCCCTGCCCTCCCCAACCTCCAGCCATGCCACCTGCACCGGCATCGCCCAGCTTCGCCCCCGCTTCCCCATGGAGGAGGAGGGGGGTGGAAATAAAATATCAGGTTTCCCAATTTTCCAAACACTGTTATAACAATGAGCTGTTGCTGCACCTGCTTCCTTAACGCTGAGCGGGCGGCCGCAACTCACCTCCGGCTGCAGAGGCGAGCCTGGCCTGTGATGATTAACTCCAGGAGAACACAATGGTCAACATCTGAGCCGCCCCGTGTGCCAAGGAGCCGTGTTTTCCTTGTTTATCTTGCGCAGCAAGTTTTTAGCACGGCTTTTTTACAAAGGCCGTGCCTACTCCAAATTCCCAGACGGTGAGTCAGCCGCGGTCCCGGGTGAACCTGAGCCACGTGACGGAGGGTGAGGAAACTTCACCCCGTGGAGGGGTCAGGCGGGCTTTATTTTAAAAAAATCAAACTTGTTTCCTACCGCCATGCTCTAGCTTCAACCAGCAAGTAAACAACTCGTGTGGAGGCCGATGTTCGGTGCTCGCTGTGCCTCTCCTACTCCCTGCCCTATCTATCCAGCCTGAGGCCTGCGGCAGCAAAGTGTCTGCTTTTCACCAACGCTCGGCATTTTATCCTCATGGTATAGACGTGTGATTACCCTGTTTGTGTTTTTTTTTTTTATCAAGGCTGCGTAATCTATGTACGTTACAGGGCTGTCATCTTAATTCCCGAGCCACCCAAGCTCCCAGTCTGAAGTACAGGGCGTGGATGTGCTGTCTCCAGCAGAAACCAACAAGAAGAACAGGCCTCTGAGGTGATGAGCAGCCAGTTGGAAATTAGAGCAGCCCTGAGGCTAAGGAAATTCAGAGGCAGTAGAAGGTTTCAGCTAAGCAAGAAAAAAGTCCAGCCTGCAGAGGGTGTGCTACAAGGACATTCACATCCCACAGCATTTGCCATCTCATTAAACAGCTTGTTAGAAGTGAAAAGTACGGAGGTGATGATATTTTGCACCACCTTCAAACTTTTCTAGCATATAGCAATGACATCTGCAATCCATTTTTGTTAGAACATTATGGATAATATTCTTTAAGGGTATCGCATCGTGCTATGAAGTAGGGAGCAGTTGTCATGAAAAAGGAATTTATTATCACTGCTAAAGATGGCCCCAAAGTGACTAGAATAACCTTTGTAAGATGCAAGGAGCTTCTGCTCTATCCTTCAGCCTGGGTATGTGTTATCTTCATACCACTGCTGTGTTGTGAATCTAACTGTAGATTCAAGTGAGGCCAAACCTAAATATCAGTGTGATCTCAGCGTCTGTGACGCTGCTGTAGTGCCACCCTGTGAAGTCCAGCCCAGGTCTGCTCAGTGCTACTTGTCCTCGGTGTCCTGCTACCTTTGTTCTCTGACATGTTGTTCACCTTTTCAGAGCTTGGCCTGTGTTATGAGTTGGGGATGAGGGGAGTGGCGGCGATGTGGTGTGAATAGGTCCTGGGATGGGGATATGAAGGACTAGAGGGCCTGGGAGAATGGTAACAAAAAGGGGTCAACGTCCTCAGGCCATCCATCCACTATATAATCTCACTACTCACATTGTTTTACCTCCTCCCCCACGCTAGCCAAACTTTGTGCTGGCCTCCACACCAGGACAACTTTGGTTGCTTTGTGGGTCTGGCCACAGTTCGAATTTCACTGAAATCAAGGTGGCAGAAGGAGAAATGTCCCTCTCTTATCTCATATGGACCTTGAAGTATGTACAATTTAGAGGACAGCTGTGGGGACCAACCTAGTATACAAGTTAAATTACTGTTTGTTGTTATACCTTCCATGTAATTCCACATGGGTTTTATTATTATTATTTATTAAAGAAATAAATGTAAAGAAAGTTTTGTCTTTAAACTGACTGATATTTTTTGATTCCTTTACCACAAAGCACCACTTTCCACCGTCTCCTCTCACATGCAGGTTTAGCGTGGACCTTGGTGAAAGATGTGAGCTTCAGGCTGGGAATGCCAGAGGTTTTCTGCACAATGCCCGCAAAGTTTCTAAGACTGATTATGTTGTAGCTTGTTTTTAACAAATGTCAAAATGGAAAAAAATCAAGCCATCAGTCCACATACTGAGCCCTTCTTTGCAAAACAGAGGACCTTTATGAGGAAGCCAGCACTCATGGTACAGTATCATAGGTGTCCAGTGACTTGTATGATGGCCATATAGATTACGCCAAGGTTTCCCCTGAAGAAAATAATGCTGGAAACCATGATTTCCATCTCCAAGGCTCATTCAACCCAGAAGTTTTCATTTTATAAATGAACATATGGTTTAATTTGAAGTCGTGGTATGGAGCCTAGCTTGTTGAATGGCCATTTTTAGAAAACATTGGTAACATATGTGGCATAGTGTTTTCTTTTGGTTAGAGATTTTATGGAGGTGGTTTTTTTTTCTTGACAAGTACAGCAACACAAGCCGGATGGATTAGAGCACCTCAGTCATGTCATCGTTTATATTGTCATGGACTGTCACAGTGATTGGTGTTCAGAAAGGATGCGATGAAATGTTTATGTGGAAAACTAATAACCGTTTTGTATCTCTTATTGACACTTTGCATGATATATCCTATACTGCCTTTCTGGGGGATGGAAGGTGGCTTATTTTGCTTTTAGCCATCTAGCTCTTACGATTGGTCTGATCCTGCTCCTGCTGGAATCTTCGGGCATTTTACCACCCTTGTGAGCAGGACTGGAGCCAATATGTCTACGAATGCAATAACAGAAGCCCCAAGTCTACGATGAGCTCTCAGCAGGAGGAATTCCATCTCCATATATGAGACCTTGCTCAGCTGCAAAACATGTCAGCATTAAGCCAGATTTTGTGCAGAGCAGCTAAATAAGAGCAAAGCTTCTTTAATTTTGAGGTAGTGCTTTAATACTACAATGTCAGCTGCTGTTTTTCAGAGTCTGGGAGGCACATCTGGAGTGCTGGTACAGTTTGTCTTGCTAAACAGTGCATTAAGCTCTAGCTCCATCTCCTTTCCTTGCAGAAAACAAGTTTTTATACTCTCCTCTGTGGATGCAAGAGTTAAGGGCCAGCAGACCTTCAGGCCCATAGTGAACTTGAAGAAACTATCAAGGATATATATTCTTATTTATAATAAAAAGTGTAACTGCATTTTTTCTCACATGCCAATCTGATTCCAAATTGGATATGCTTCTTTTTAAGGAAAGGCAAGGGGGTATTTTGAAAATAGCTAGAGTAATGACATTCACCCCAGACAGAAAGCTCTCATCCCAAATCTGGCATCCCACAAAAAGCCAAACTATTTTCCCAGGTGGCTCATCTCACCTGCTTAACCATGCCGGCTAATCCACTCATCAGAGGACGTAGGAGCAGCCTCTCAGCCTTTGGAGGGCAGTTTTCCTTTACAGCAATGGGCTGGAGGGGGTGATGTTTTCTCCAAAGACTCTTTTTCATAGAAGGCAGTTAAGGTACTCCCTAGGGTGTGAGAAAATGGGAAGTGTAACTGGAGACCAGAGGTACAATAACAACTGCACACGGCTTCTGACTTCTTTCACAGGGGGGAAAAAGATTGTGCTTGACTTTCACATACCTTCCACCTCCTGGTTTTTCCTCGGCAGTGAAGGCTGAATGTAAAACGGAGGTTAAGAGGTGCCCTGCAGCGTATTTAAGCCTGATTACTTGTCCCTGTGAAGACCTGTACTTTGTAACATGTAAGAGGCAGTGGACATCCTGTTGGCCTCTCTCTTCCCGTGTCATACTACATTAAGGGAATACAGATTCAGAAACATGTCATTTTATACCTGGAAAATAAGTAGGGGTTGAAATTATGCCTTCATCAAGCACAGAGAGGTCAGACTAGCCAGAGAGTTAATGTCCAGGATTACTGGAAACATTACCTAAAATAATGGCTTTCTAAAATCCACTTATCAATGGATAGATGCCTGCAGCTGAGGCTGTGAGAGAGCACTGGGACAACAATCACGAGGGCGAGCTGGCATGAGGACAAGCCATATCACAGCCGCGTTCCTGCAGGTTGGCTTCTCCAGCCAGACTGAAGTCTTAGCCAAAGCAGCCTTCTTTGGTAAAAAGAAAGAAGCATCAAAGTTGGTGTACATTACAAATAATCTAAATGAAAGTTAGCATTTTTTTGTGGGTATGGTTTCTCACTAGCTGTCTTGGCATAGAGTAATTCTTTATGTCCACCAAGCAAGTTTTGATATGTCTTCATTGGTATTATTTTTCATATTTGGTGTTTAGATTTCTGTATGTATGTGTGCAGAAATTATGCTTAAGAGACTAGACTGAAATTCAGTGCCCAAGAAACAGGAAAAAGTTCCAACTACAGTCTGTCCCCTGCCCCAAATCTTCAATGACACCACTCATGCAGTGAAAACTTTTGCTCAGTGCGTGTTACTCACTCTGTGCTGTACTTTCCCTTCCAGGGAGGTGAACCTGCTGAAGATCTCAGCTGCACCTGTACCCAAGACAAAATACAAATCAGTTTTGCGTCTTTTATAATTTCTGTGGCAGTTTAGTTCTAGCTTAGCTGTTAAAAGGGATTTATAAAATGGCACAATGGTGGAAACAGAGCTTCCTTGCTTCCTCCATTTTCCTTAGAAACACTAAAGGCTGTGCACCCAGATTTTCCTTTATGCCTTGCTCTGAGGATGTGACACAGGTGGGAGTGTGGTACCACTTGCAGGCATAGTGGGAAATACAAAAGACTACCTGTAGAAATGTGTAATAATGTTATAATGTTAGCAATAAGGGACATGCTATAGATAAGGTGGAGTTTTGTAGCTATCTTTTCAAGGCATAATGTGAAATGAATGAAGAGTTTTTAAGGGATAATATTTTCTTTAGTTATCATATTAATAATTGATTTTTAGTTATTAACAGTACTAGTTAATCATTATCTATGGATACCAAGGAAAGTATCAATAGCTGTAGCAGGTAAATCAGGGGGTCATATAGTCTCCAGCATTTGGCACAAAGAGGTACGTAGGAAACATGAGAAGAGAGTGACCACATATGATGCTCCTCATGATTAGTCTCTCATCTGTCAAACATTTTGAACTCTGAATTGAACTAAGGTTTTTCTTTGATAAATCAATAGATTTCTGCTGCAACAACTTGTCTATTCTTCCCTTCCTTTTAAACTTTTAGCATTCATAACATCCTTTGGCTATGAGTTGCACATGTCCACTCTGTTGTGTGGATCACCTCCTTTTCTTTTATTCCCAGCAATAAGCCCCTTAGTTCTTGTACCAAATACGTTCATGCTACAATGTCATCAACAAGCAGAAGGTACAATGGAAGGACAAGGCAAGTTTTGACTTTATGGTATGCTCTGAAGAAACTCTCCCCAACTGAAGAACAACATAGAGTGCAGTACGTAGCCTTCAGCTACAAATAGGGACAGAGGAAACATATCAGCCATACACAAAACTCAGATGACGAGAGGCTTAGAGCTGCCAAAAACTCAGTAGCTAAAATTCACTCACCAGAACCTTCTAATCAAATGACAGCATATTGAAGCTCCTAAAAGAGGAACAAGGCTATGCATCTCCAAGAACACATCTGTGGTCACTGGATTACATCTGGTAATTACAAAGAAAAACATTTGGGTCTCTAATACTGGGGATATTGGAGCACATTCAGAGAAGGGCAACAAAGCTGGTGAGTGTTCTAGAGCACAAGTCTTATGAGGAATGGCTGATGGAACAGGGATTGTGTAGGCTGGAGAAAAGGAGGCTGAGGGGAGACCTTATCACTCTCTACAACTACCTGAAAGAAGATTATAGAAGGGTGGGGGTCAGTCTCTTCACTCAGGTAAGAAGTGACAGGACAAGAGGAAGTGGTCTCGATCACTCTCTACAACTACCTGAAAGAAGGTTTTAGTAGGGGGGGTTCAGTCTATTCACTCAGGTAAGAAGTGATAGGACAAGAGGAGGTGGTCTCAAGTTGCACCAGGGGAGGTTTAGATGGGATATTAGGAAAAATTTCTTCACTGAAAGAGTTATCAAACATTGGAACAGGCTGCGTTTGAGTCACCGTCCCTCGAGGTATTTAAAGTAGGTGCCGATGCAGCATTGAGAGAAATGTTTTAGTCATAACTTGGCAGTGTTAGGTTAATGGGTGGACTGGATGATCTGAGAGGTCTTTCGATGATCTGAAAGGTCTTTCCCAACCTAAACGGTTCTATGATTCTATGAGATTTGCACCCAACCTAAACGATTCTGTGATTCTATGAGATTTGCGCAGCATTTAGTCATGAGGAGGTGTAAATCATTCTTTAACATGAGTTCATGAGCTCATGGGTAATAGTGTTCCTTGATTTGAGTATCTAAACCTCAAAAAAGTGAGGGACAATTATCAACTTTCTTGATAATGTTCGAGTCACAAAAAATAACTTAAATTTACAGCATGCTCTTCTTCCAAAGCACTGTGCTAAGTATGAGCCAAGGATAAACCCCCCCAGTAGACTGAGATAGGGGTTTGACTTGTCCTGAACTAAAAGTGTTTAGGTGGCCATAGGAACACCTGGTGCTTGGAGCCTTTCATAAGAGGAGTGCATTTACACATGAACTGTGCTTCCTTTATAATGAACAAAACCATCAGCAAAGACAGGAACTGAAATTCCACTTCATTCAGAGTAACACCCATTTTGCCTATTATGTTACAGATCTCTCCCACATTTATGATTCAATTTAGGAGATAATGTCAACGAAATTGAACGTTGTGACTCGATAATAGACAGTTGCTGAAAGATAAATGCTGAAGAGAGGAGATATATCTTAAGAGAAAAAAAAAAAAACTATTTTTTTAGGTGGCCATAGGAACACCTGGTGCTTGGAGCCTTTCATAAGAGGAGTGCATTTACACATGAACTGTGCTTCCTTTATAATGAACAAAACCATCAGCAAAGACAGGAACTGAAATTCCACTTCATTCAGAGTAACACCCATTTTGCCTATTATGTTACAGATCTCTCACACATTTATGATTCAAGTTAGGAGATAATGTCAACGAAATTAAACGTTGTGACTCGATAATAGATAGTTGCGGAAAGATAAATGCTGAAGAGAGGAGATATATCTTAAGAGAAAAAAAAAAAAACTATTTTTTTAATGGGGGGAGTTTGGTTCCATTGCAGGTGCTACTATTATAACAACTGACATGCTCTTATTTGTGTAATGCAATAAATTATTTTATTCTATCCATGATAAGTGAATATGAGATATTTGCTTTTATCCTTCATTGTGTTTGACTGAAAAACTACATTCTTGTTAGTGTTCGCCAACAGATGGAGCGAGTCAGTGAGGACTTAGTCTGTATTTCAGCTCCCCAGCTACCTCTATAATCAACCTGTTCCATCTCCTTTTATAATTACCTAAACATCAGTCATATAGATCAATGTCTTGAACTATCTGAACCAGGACATCATTTAGAACTGCAGAAATGTTCATATCAGGATCTGGCAAAGACTTTTTTATAAACTTCAGTTTATACAGCATACTTGCTACAAAGATTGTATTCAAGGAAAAGTAAGATTAAACAGCAAGCACTGAGGTTTCAAAGTACCGACAGTTAAAACAATAAAAAATTAAATAGGTCTGGAAAACTAAATTCAGATCCTTTATGTGTATGCTTTACACCACAAGTCTGTGTTTTGTTTTGTATTATAGGAACTTGACCTCACATTGTCATTTGCCATCTCTGCTCCTTCCCCTCTCTCTCCCTCTCTTAACTGTCTTCCCTTTTGTTTTTTCCCCTAGTCTAATTTATCATTCCATCTTTGCTTCCTTCCTTTCTTCCTCATCCTTTAGTGTTTGCTGCAGCAGGCACAAGGAGTCTCTGGGGTCTCGGTTCTCATGTCTAGGCACTACGACAGCCAAACAGCGAAATGGAAGATCCACATTAGCTTCTGCCTCCCTCTCTCATATGTACTCATCACTTTGTTGCTATAAAAAAAGATAATATCCAACCATCAGTTCAGAATTTTAAGAGAATGCAAGACGCTCAGTGTTTTATGCAGGTGAATCTGACAGCCAGACTCTACCAAATCTTGGAGAGCCAATGGTTTTTAATTTTTTTAAGGCAGGCCAAAGGCAAACTGAATCACATTCGTTATATATAAGTAGAGGAAGCTGTATTTACAAATGCATACAGACATGGAAACATGCTAGCTAACAGCACACACAATTTCAGAGATGATCTACAGGACAGGCTTCCAGGGACTGCTTTCGTAGATGTATTCATAATGAATGTTTTACCATTTTCCTCATAAGCACTGCTTACAATGTGGTGGACAACTGGCAACTGCCTGTGGACATATTGTGAAAACAATCTTGAAGGCAGCGTGAACAAATACTGAGCTGCCTAAACTCACACGGAGTTGACCGTAAAGTTGAATCACAGAATCACAGAATCTTCTAGGTTGGAAGGGACCTTAAAGATCATCTTGTCCAACCGTCAACCTAACTGACAAAAATAGACACCCACACAACAAACAAGGAGCATCATCACTAAACCATACCTCCCAGCACTACATCAACACCTCCAGGGATGGTGCCTCAACCACCTCCCTGGGCAGCCCATTCCAGTGTCTGATAACCCTTTCAGTGAAAAAATTTTTCCTAATATCCAGCCTGAACCTACCCTGGCGCAACTTGAGGCCATTTCCTCTAGTCCTGTCGCCTGTGACTTGAGAAAAGAGACCGACCCCCCCCTCTCTACACCCTCCTTTCAGGTAGTTGTAGAGAGCAATAAGGTCTCCCCTCAGCCTCCTCTTCTCCAGGCTGAATAACCCCAGCTCCCTCAGCCTCTCCTCATAAGACTTATTCTCCAGACCCCTCACCATCTTTGTTGCCCTTCTCTGGACCCGCTCCAGCCCCTCGATGTCTTTTTTATGGTAGGGGGCCCAAAACTGGACACAGTACTCAAGGTGAGGTAAATTCTGATTTAAAAAATCCACTGTACTTTGCCCCATCAATAGGGATTGCATGGATTTGTTTACCCAACGTGTTTGCATTCTTTGACCATCTTTAATGGCCATATAATTTCACACAGATATAATATACTTAAAACACCTATGAATATAATCTGAAGAATATTTTGGACTCATGCTTGTTAGGCCACATGCTAATGGACCATACTGACAGCGGGGAAGATGCTTATTCTCAGGCTAATAATGTTTGGTTTGTATGATCTATATGCAACATTTATTAGGAGCCCATGAGAGTTAATCATAGGCAAAGATGGAATGACATCCTCCATAACTGCACTCAGGGAAGGGTTCCTCGAGTGGACCCTGGGCATACTTGTCTCAAGGATAGACCCAACACAGTCAGGCATTCTGTTCCTCTGGGCAGCCACAGTGGGCACAGGGCTACTGCTCAAAAATATAAGAGGCAGAGCTGAGCACAGCTGCCAGGCATTGCACCTCAGCTCCCTAAGTACACACACATGTTTTTCAAGTATGTTAGGGATCAGCTGTGCATGGAGTTTCATTGACAGAAACTAATAGAAATATTGCCTAAATTGAACACTTCATACAGGTAGTTACTAAAATATTTACAGGCATGCCACGAGGTGAAATAATTAACTGTAACGTTAATTTTCACGGTAAGTAGTAACAGTATCCTGTAGCACCATCTGTTGCTTTCAAATTCCCCACAGAATGGGAGATTTCTTTTTGATATGGCCTTGCCTTCAAATTAGACACCATCATACCTCAAGACCATGTAGATGTTTGGTTACCTTCTCAGCCAACCAGTTAAACAGAAGTGCTATATGCCTGATGACAGTTATAGACTCTCTGAAAAGCATAAATAAAGACAGCAGCTGTTTGCATCCTTTCATTTGTGTTAGGTTTACTTGGTCTCATTGGGATGGTTATTATTTGCTCTTTGTGAGTATTTCAATTAAAAGGCAGACTGCAGAACAAATTGTTTGCTACCAAAATACAATACAGGCTTTTCTGAACATCAATAATAATAATAATTATTATTATTATAAGGTTAATTTTCACGGTAAGTAGTAACAGTATCCTGTAGCACCATCTGTTGCTTTCAAATTCCCCACAGAATGGGAGATTTCTTTTTGATATGGCCTTGCCTTCAAATTAGACACCATCATACCTCAAGACCATGTAGATGTTTGGTTACCTTCTCAGCCAACCAGTTAAACAGAAGTGCTATATGCCTGATGACAGTTATAGACTCTCTGAAAAGCATAAATAAAGACAGCAGCTGTTTGCATCCTTTCATTTGTGTTAGGTTTACTTGGTCTCATTGGGATGGTTATTATTTGCTCTTTGTGAGTATTTCAATTAAAAGGCAGACTGCAGAACAAATTGTTTGCTACCAAAATACAATACAGGCTTTTCTGAACATCAATAATAATAATAATTATTATTATTATAAGAGACAGTATTACAAAGGTTGTACCACATCTTGGAAAAGTACACTTGAGTGTTGCTCAGTATCCAGCAGGGTTTATGGACAAACTGATAAGTCTTCAGTAAAAAATCTTGAAATAAATAAACAAGTAAATCAATGGATACACAGCTTGTTGTTCTTGCCAATTTTGCATAAGTTGTCAGCTATAATACAACGATTTCATTTGTGGCTGTATCCAGGGGGTCTCACATGTTGTGCACAGGGTACAAAAGGTAAATTCATGATTTAAAAAAACCACTGTATTTTGCCCCATCAATAGGGATTGCATGGATTTGTTTACCGAACGTGTTTGCATACTTTGACCATCTTTAATGGCCATATAATTTCACATGGATATAATATACTTAAAACACCTATGAATATAATTTGAATCTTCTGAAAAGAAAAATTATGTATAATTTACTAAAGAACACTAAGGTAACTTGCAATCTTTGTCAGAGTTTGAAAATTATTATTAAAAAATGTCTTTGGAGATTGCAAGCACCCTTGGCAGTGAAGGGGCTTGATAGTTTTGTTTTTTCTTCAATGAAAGCAAATGATTTCTATGGGGAATATTCTTAATTCTGTGCTGCAGATTCTATTACCTAAACGAATAGTGTTTTTTAATGCAATGAAATCAAGATATTCATAGGAATTAAATTTTTTCGGCCATTTCCTCTAGTCCTGTCGCCTGTGACTTGAGAAAAGAGACCGACCCCCACCTCTCTACACCCTCCTTTCAGGTAGTTGTAGAGAGCAATAAGGTCTCCCCTCAGCCTCCTCTTCTCCAGGCTGAATAACCCCAGCTCCCTCAGCCTCTCCTCATAAGACTTATTCTCCAGACCCCTCACCATCTTTGTTGCCCTTCTCTGGACCCGCTCCAGCACCTCGATGTCTTTTTTATGGTAGGGGGCCCAAAACTGGACACAGTACTCAAGGTGAGGTAAATTCTGATTTAAAAAATCCACTGTACTTTGCCCCATCAATAGGGATTGCATGGATTTGTTTACCCAACGTGTTTGCATTCTTTGACCATCTTTAATGGCCATATAATTTCACACAGATATAATATACTTAAAACACCTATGAATATAATCTGAAGAATATTTTGGACTCATGCTTGTTAGGCCACATGCTAATGGACCATACTGACAGCGGGGAAGATGCTTATTCTCAGGCTAATAATGTTTGGTTTGTATGATCTATATGCAGCATTTATTAGGAGCCCATGAGAGTTAATCATAGGCAAAGATGGAATGACATCCTCCATAACTGCACTCAGGGAAGGGTTCCTCGAGTGGACCCTGGGCATACTTGTCTCAAGGATAGACCCAACACAGTCAGGCATTCTGTTCCTCTGGGCAGCCACAGTGGGCACAGGGCAACTGCTCAAAAATATAAGAGGCAGAGCTGAGCACAGCTGCCAGGCATTGCACCTCAGCTCCCTAAGTACACACACATGTTTTTCAAGTATGTTGGGGATCAGCTGTGCATGGAGTTTCATTGACAGAAACTAATAGAAATATTGCCTAAATTGAACACTTCATACAGGTAGTTACTAAAATATTTACAGGCATGCCACGAGGTGAAATAATTAACTGTAACGTTAATTTTCACGGTAAGTAGTAACAGTATCCTGTAGCACCATCTGTTGCTTTCAAATTCCCCACAGAATGGGAGATTTCTTTTTGATATGGCCTTGCCTTCAAATTAGACACCATCATACCTCAAGACCATGTAGATGTTTGGTTACCTTCTCAGCCAACCAGTTAAACAGAAGCGCTATATGCCTGATGACAGTTATAGACTCTCTGAAAGGCATAAATAAAGACAGCAGCTGTTTGCATCCTTTCATTTGTGTTAGGTTTACTTGGTCTCATTGGGATGGTTATTATTTGCTCTTTGTGAGTATTTCAATTAAAAGGCAGACTGCAGAACAAATTGTTTGCTACCAAAATACAATACAGGCTTTTCTGAACATCAATAATAATAATAATTATTATTATAATAGACAGTATTACAAAGGTTGTACCACATCTTGGAAAAGTACACTTGAGTGTTGCTCAGTATCCAGCAGGGTTTATGGACAAACTGATAAGTCTTCAGTAAAAAATCTTGAAATAAATAAACAAGTAAATCAATGGATACACAGCTTGGGTTTTTTGCCAATTTTGCATAAGTTGTCACCTATAATACAATGATTTCATTTGTGGCTGTATCCAGGGGGTCTCACATGTTGTGCACAGGGCACAAAAGGTAAATTCAGATTTAAAAAAACCACTGTATTTTGCCCCATCAATAGGGATTGCATGGATTTGTTTACCGAACGTGTTTGCATACTTTGACCATCTTTAATGGCCATATAATTTCACATGGATATAATATACTTAAAACACCTATGAATATAATTTGAATCTTCTGAAAAGAAAAATTATGTATAATTTACTAAAGAACACTAAGGTAACTTGCAATCTTTGTCAGAGTTTGAAAATTATTATTAAAAAATGTCTTTGGAGATTGCAAGCACCCTTGGCAGTGAAGGGGCTTGATAGTTTTGTTTTTTCTTCAATGAAAGCAAATGATTTCTATGGGGAATATTCTTAATTCTGTGCTGCAGATTCTATTACCTAAACGAATAGTGTTTTTTAATGCAATGAAATCAAGATATTCATAGGAATTAAATTTTTTCATAAAGTTTTCCACAAAGAAAAAAAAAAAACAATGGGAAATGCATAATTCATGTGTTTCACAGGGAAACGGACACATTTTATTTACTATTGAAAGTAAAAAAGACTGTCAGCTGTAAAGTAGCCTGGGTAATACTGGATCAAAATCAGTGTTATTAAAAGATGATGTGAATTAGAGACATGAGGTTCAGAAAAGAAAACCACTGAAACTGTACAGAAAAAAAAAGTTTTTTGAGGTCTGGTATAGAAAAAGCAGAAGACTGGAGGATGTGGTTCAGAAGGTTTTATATGAAATATTTTCTGTCAGTGAGAACAGTGAGCTCATTTTTAGAAATGTGTAAAGTGATATTACTGCTTACCCACTTCGATCCATCAAATTAGTTCTGTAATTACAAAATATTTTAAAGGGGGCATTGTATTTCAAAACCTACAGAATTTGATTATTTCAATTCTTTTACATTGTTGGTTTATATACTGAATTTATGATTGTTTCTTATTGTGTTGGGTTAACTGTTTAGTGAATAATAGCATAAATGAAGCTGGAAGGGAACTCTGGAGATCATCTAGACCAAACTCTAGCTCCAAGTTGGGCTATCTGCAAAGTTAGAACAGGTTGCTCAGGGCTTTGCTCAGTTGAGCTTTGAAATTCTCCAGGGATAGGGATTCCACAGCCTCTATGGCATTACCATGATGATATCATGGTTGTATTCCAAGATGTGTCTTTTTTTTAGAAATATGTGCGGTTCGTGTCCAAATTCTATCTTTAAATACTATCTACATGCCACCTATAACTGTATGAGTCCTGAATTTCTTGCTCTCAGGTCAGTATGTTGACTATATTTCAGGTATTTTCAGGATTTTAATAAAGTCTATATGAAAGACGCATCAACAGAAAAAGAATATGATCCCTTTAGAATGTATTCAGTGTGTACAGCAACGTAACGTTGAATACACTTCTGTAATTCTGAATAGGTTTACTATTGCTTGAAAACATAATTATTAATACAACAACTATACAAAGTAATACCTCCTAGGGACTAAGTATGTTATTTTAAGTCCTTTCCCTCTTCTTGAAGTAGCAACTAAAGCTTCATTTCAATAAACACTTTACCAGAAAATGCTGATTTTCATTCCTTTGTATTTTTTTATTTCTAAAAGAAAGTGAAAAATCCTGCTTTTCTTCCTGATCTGAAAAAAATCTGTGAAAGTTACACGTCTGGTGTGGATTCCAAATCCCTCAGTTGGCTAAATATTCCTTAAACTCACTTAAATTAAATAACTTTGTCACTAATTTGTAAGTGGTAGAGGTGAATCTAGGCTATTCTTTGAGAAACATCATTTTTTACATTTGAAAGAATATCTGTATCTTCAAAAGATGTGATGCATTACTGCACACACGGTTTTGGAAGATCTATTTTTGGGGTGAGGAGGAAAGACAAACTAAATGGTGATAAGTTTTGTAGGCACTGACGAGAAGCTAAAGCCTATGGAGTGGCACAGTGAATTTTTATCTTATTGGAGGAGGAGGAGATATTGCACTAGCTAGTGCTCCTTCTGCTGAAAAACATCAAGTGCATAGAAGGTGATGAGCTTGCTTTTTAGTATCCACCCTAAATTCAATCAGCAAGATTAAAATCGACTATGAAGTGCATGCAAAGAATGTCACTCCTACAAACAGGCAATGTGCTCAGAGTGCTCCTTCATCTGCTGCAGTAGACCAAGGTTACACTGCTCACCACTCAAGAAAGAATTTATCTTGATGGTGGTGGGTTTGGTTTTTCTGCTTAGGGTTTGGTTTTTCTTGGTGTTTTATATTATTTCATTTTAAAGCTGCTGTTGTTGTGAAACCCCTGTTCACATGGGTAGCCAGAATATGTGATGTTATCCATTGTGACAATTTTATTAATTCACTGTTACAATAAACCGTGACTATCTGTGGTGTGCATGCTGCATGCTGAAAATCATATGACTACATTAGTTAATAATGGGGGATTTTATCTGCCTTTCTTCATTGTTTTTTTCAAACAGCTCTTCATGAAAATTTCAAGTGTCTCCTACTCAGTAACTAGTTATAACTCCTTGTAGGTGCCTCTGTTTTCTTATCACACATGGCATAGAGACTGATCTGCCCTTTCTCTCCCTTTTTTTTTTTTTAAAGACTGTAATTACTACTTGAAATCCCTATTTACCTTATTTTGATAAAGCACATAAAATTACAAAAATCTCTTAATAATTTAGCACTTTACTCATTAAAAATTTTGATAAAGCACATAAAATTACAAAAATTACAAAAATAATGTAGCACTTTACTCATTAAAGAAATAGACCAGGATGGTGTTTAGCTATTGACACTAGCATGATCCATTCTGCTAAACAGAGATTTGGTCTTTCTGCATGTATTTAGAAATACATTGACCCAACCACAACTTTTGCTCCGTTTTCTTGAAGGATAGCTTTGCTTTATTCTCACTTCAGTGACTACACAAACTATCCAACTTGGCCTGTATCAAGGGTTGAAGTTCCTTTGCAGTGGTTCTAAAAAAGTGAATTCAAAAGAAGTGGCCTGACAATTGCTCTGAATTGTCCTTCATTAATTTCAGGTAGGACTCCCAGATTTCCTGGGGAAAAATATGCCCCAAGAGCTCTACATTCCTCTGGCTTACCTACAACACCTGCGACCTACCAAGGCTTGTGCTGTGGAAACAATATGTTTGTTCTCCTTAAGTACAGTGCAAGTCAAACACCTCAGATCTCTTATGCAGATGATCACTTTAGTAAGATGATTTGCATGCAAGGTTTAGCATAATGCAAACATGCAAACATTTTTCGTTTGAAAAACGCAGCAGAGTTGCTTTTCACATAAAGGATCCTTTCGCTTAAAGAATCTAAAGTGAAGTTTCCAAAGTCAGCAAGGAAAGAAGGTGCTCTGTAGCACACATTATCAGCCTGATCCATCTCTTTGTGAAGACACTTGCAAAGATTCCCACTGGTTTCAATTACAGATGACTATCTGTGCATTGCTTTCCAAAAAAACAGGTGAGCACAGTTTCACTACCTAAATCAGTAGTGGTAACTAAAAGATGATATGTACATTCCTTCCAATACTATGATATCAATATCCAATATCCACAAGCAAAAACCTCTGTCTGGTCTTTTATTAGCAAAAGTTTGATATTCTTTCTGTTGATTTTTTTCCCCTGATGAATATATTACAAATTTCAACAAAAATGAAATGTATGGAGCGATGTTTCCTGCAATCTCCCCAAAGGACTTCCACAGGGAACCCAAAAGTTTAGAAGGAAATTACCTGACTAGCCTTCCCTATTCTGCCAAGTGTCTTTACTGCACCAAACAGTTAAATGCCATTGTGCACTCCAGCAATAGCATAATACAGTATTGATTATTACAATTCCATGAGCAGGGAAAAACTGTATGCTGAATTGTGCTCTTCACTGTAAATTTCAGGAAGATTTATAGTCCTTTTTCTATACTTTATCCAAAATAGCTGATCATGACTATACAATGATAAAGACCCAGGCTCTAAAAATATTTTAACTGCAGTTTATACTCCAATTTAACAAATGAATAATATCTTCAACTATCCCATGTATTAATTATGCCACAGCTTCTTCTCCTTATAAGGGTTTGAGAGATGACCCAATAAGGATGCAGCCTACCAGGCTGCTTTATCATCACTTCATGGGTTTGGAGGAGGAGGGAAGGGGGGAGGTTGCTTACTAAAACATACCATCTCTTTGAATTTAAGTAGAGGTTTACATATCTTCCACCCATACAATCCTTTTGAAGATCTCTTTAGAAATAAGGCCCCCAAATCAGGGAGGGGAGTGAGTGAGTACCTTTTCTGCCCAGTGCAGCCACTCCTGATGCTGCTGTTGGTAGAGAATGGCCGCTGTTGCTCACCAGTCCTCCACGTTGTGTGAGCTGCAGGCAGGGATTTGTGTATGAAGCTGGGTAAATTGCAGAAGAAACCAGTTCCTCTCAACTGTGCCATAACTAGGATGACTTATTTATCTGGGGAAAAAAAAAAAAAAAGCATATATACATACATAAATTTAGCTGGAGCTGGAATAAAAATGCATGGGGAGAAGGCATATTCCTTTTTTATCTTCCACTGCTGGAAAGCCATTCCTTTCGCTCTTTAGCACTTAGGTACAAATCTTTATGCCATTTATCTTCTGAAGCCTCTTTTTGCTACAGATTTCTTGAATTTTTTTCTGGTGTTCAAGTTCACTTGACAATTTGATTATTTGTTGTGTTAGATCAGGTATATTTAGATCCTTGATCTTCAGACAAATTGTCATTAAGTGCAGGACCTCTGTCTATTCACCAGCTTACCTGTGTCTCTTAAGCTGTGATTGCTTGTATCTGGATATCCACAAAGCCATGGCATGTCACTTCACTTGTGTGTTTTCACTTGCTCAGCGTATCCTCTCCTGATGATACCTAAATTTAGATTCAGTAGCAATTCATTCTGCGACTCGTGCTGCTGACGGGGTAGACAGTTCTGTGGTGATATTCTCTCTGATGTGCTGAACATTGCACAAGACAGAGAAGAAACCATTAATGTATTAAACTTAACAAGATGACAATTAATGGAGAACATGGCTCTCTGGATGTGTTTCAAGCATACATTTGAAATATGAATGTAAATTCTTTTGCAATCTTAACTGTTCTCTATTCAAGTTTCCTAATTGGGATTGAGAGCTACTAATTGTATTGACCTGATCTCAAGCCACTCGTGCCAGGATTGATTTTGTAAAGGGATGAGCGCTCTGAACCCAATTCTGCAAGTGCTTCTGATGCACATGCCTAACTTTAAGCCACATGAATAGTTCAATTTAACACAAAGGTCATTCTTGTGCTCTCAGGTTGAACATGTACTCAGCTGCTTTGCTGGAGCAGGGCAGGAGCATGCACCCCATTCAGTAGTTTTTCACCCAGAACATTTAATTATTTTATCCAATATCTTGTTGCTTGGCTTCCAGGTAAGTCATTTAGACCAAAGACTCCCCTTTAAATCTTCCTTCCCTTTCTGGGAAGGAAGCTTCCCAGCTGTTCAACTAAAGCTGTTTAACTAAAGCTCCATTTTTTTAAACTGCTGCTATGCCAAACAATGTGTTTTGGATTAGCTTGATGTTATTTAAAATTGACTTCTTTTCAGCAAATTAGGAGAAACCTAAAGAAGCCACGGTGAAAATTAAATAGGGATTTCACATCAGTTTTAAGTTAGACACGTATATCCAAAAAATCTCCTTGACTTCCCCTTTAAATCTTCCTTCCCTTTCTGGGAAGGAAGCTTCCCAGCTGTTCAACTAAAGCTGTTTAACTAAAGCTCCATTTTTTTAAACTGCTGCTATGCCAAACAATGTGTTTTGGATTAGCTTGATGTTATTTAAAATTGACTTCTTTTCAGCAAATTAGGAGAAACCTAAAGAAGCCGTGGTGAAAATTAAATTGGGATTTCGCATCAGTTTTAAGTTAGACAAGTATATCCAAAAAATCTCCTCGACTCTCCCTATTATCGCACATCACTTGAACTGTGTCTGTCCTGCTGTGGGATGCCAAGTTTGTGGCATATGTTACATAATAAATTTAAACCTAAATTTATTTCACTGCACTTAAGCGTAGTCAGATTTTTTTGAGTTTGCCATGATTGTTAATGTATATCCGCCCATTATCGTGACCAATTAAACCTAAATTTATTTCACTGCACTTAAGTGGAGTCAGATTTTTTTGAATTTGCCATGATTATTAATGTATACCCTCCCATTATCATGACCAGACTGAAAAAGCTCAAGTGGTGTCAAACCATAGCTGCTAGATCACATGGGTCATAAAATACTTCTGAGACCCATTTATGCCAAGTCCATGCAAGTTCCTTGAGTACACAAGTCTCAGCTTAGATTAATGCATCATGTAATCATGTATCACACATCAGTAATAGCAACACAACCAGGACAAACACAGCACACGCCCAGCTGTAGGGAGCCTGACCTGGTGAAATCTAGTTTATCTGAAGTCTAGTTTATCTGAAGTCTAGTTTATGAATGCTGTTGCAAGACTGCTAACACAGTTCTTCACCTAGAAATACATCAGTGGCCTTCTGCTTCCTACAGTAAGAAGAAATGTAGTCCACATTCTACAGCATGGAAAATCAGTTCAGGAAAGTTCTTTGCAACAAAAAATGCATTCTTGCTTAAGAGCATCTAACATCCTCTGCCCAACCCAAAACCACAGAGGCAGAGTGACAAATAAGCCTCTCTCTAAAGCCATAACGAAGAGCTATATTAACAAGGCAATAAAAAAAGCTTGTCATAAATCAACTGCTTAGTTTTTTCAGGGAACATCAAAAATTTTCCTCAGTTTCAGCCCATTCCACCCTCTACACACACCAAAACCTCCCAGGGGCTGGCAGTCACTTGGTCCTGTGGGGGAGTCTTGCTCTCCCTGTGGGAGGTCTGGTGAGGATGGTGCCCACCCATGGCTTGTAATATGCAATCTCTGTCCTCTCTATCCATCCACAGTGGTGCAACAAGGAGCCCAGAAAGCTTATTTAACATCTCCCCATTTGTGTATAATTTCTTTCTGTTCCTACAGAAACAGTACGACAACATCATCCTTGCAAAGATAAGAAAGCATCAGGCTGAAGCATGACCTTTTCTTCCATACAGTCATTTTATTGTGGCTATATATTAATGAGTAGCAAGATCCTAAAGAGCAGCAGATATGGAGCTCATATTCTCGTGTTACTGGTTAATTGTTTACTATATATCAAATCCAGTAGACTAACTCTCCATATGGGAAATTTCTTGGTACAAAAGTGCGTGCACACACACCTATGCGTGTGCACAGACAGACCTGTGCATGTGAATGTGTGTGTTGAACAGCTTCCTATGGGAAGTGATGTTTTAACAGTGTGTTGGCTGGAGCAAACGGTGCTCACGCAATTCCGAAGCGGATGCAAGATATCCATATGCTATGCTTTTTTATCTCTTAAACCAGATTTACTGCGAAAATATGTGCAGTGTGTGATGGTGATTTTTAGCTTATCTATTTATCTCCGCTGGGTCTTGGATTTTTTCCTTGCTTTACTTGTTTGTGAGCCGCCTGGTAGAAGATTCATTAGCATTTACTCAGTTGATAAACAGTTTTTATTCTCCAGTCCTGTTATCATTTTCTATTACATTTTCTGAATCAATTATTTTTATTCACTGATACCCAGCCTTGTAAAAGCAACTTTGAATAACCAGCACATTAAAATGAAACACCCGTTAGAAAACATTTGTTAAGAAATATCTGCCCCCTGTCCTTTTATGAGTTTTCTTACTATTCTAAGCAAAAAATTTGGAACCAAGTCCTTTACCTCTAGGCTGCCCAACAGCTAGATAACAGATGCACCCATCTAGTCTGTCTACCTACCTATCTTCTGAAACTTTTTTTCCTGGATAGTTTATTTTCTGAGCAGAAATTTGCGCCATCTAAAACAAAGTGAATAAACTGTTGAATATGCTGTTATCCAAAACTCTCCCCCAAAAGGGAAGACTCTGTGATGTTTTCTTTCAATTCTCACATCCTTGATACTTCATATTCTTTCAAAAAAAAGTGAGTGAAAAATGAACAAGTCATGGATTTGCAGTGCTCTAATGACTTATACTAATGTATTCCTTCATCTAAATACAGATTTCTATTTAAAATTCAGTATGCAGGAGTATTATGAGTTCTAGTTTAATAGATTCCAAATAATTGCCCTTTAGAAATGATGAATAGCTGTTTAAAGCCACTGATAAGAATATACTATTCCTCCCCTAACAATGGACTTTCCACATTAACTGTATCATATATGCCCAAAATTAGTTTATTATTTTTTTTATTGATATGCAAAGTACAAGCTGATGGCAGATGGCAAATAACCCCTCACTCTAACACCAAACCCTCCCAAAAAGCCTTGTCTCTGCTACTGTTCTTGTAGGGCGACAAAAAAGGGAGATAAGAAGATAGCTTTTATATTGAAGGCAGGCCACTGAAATGCAGATGATGCCATCCTCTCTTGTACTCAGTTTTCAGATTTTCTGGCATAAAAAGAATAAGATATAAGGTTGAATTAATGACCAGATTTTGCAAAACTGCAATTCAAGAAGCTTTCTCTGTGCTGTTCATGCTATCTCTGACTGCCCTTTAAAACAACCATTCTAGACTTGTTCTTTCATTTAGAAGATGAGCATCCAGAAATGCTGAAATTAAAAATACATTATTCATATATTCAACATAGGAATGACCTGACAAAAATTTCACTTAACAGAGCTGATGGTTTCTTCATAACATATGAAACCCTTTGAAAACACCAAGCAAAATAGATTAAATGCATCTGCAGTTGAATTTGCAGTTATACATACAACATTATATTGGAAATTTCTGAGGTTGTGTGTGTTTTCTGTGCTAAACACACCTGCTGTACTTATATGCAGCACTTGGGAAAATATATGCAAAACGTGAATCTATTAGAAAACTAACACAAACAGCTGTTTCTTTAAACACTGGGGGAGGGAGAGGTATTTGTGAAGTATTGTCTCAAATATTTAAGGAGACATAGAAAGATATTGCACACTGACACCAGTGTCTGTCAAATAATATGGTAATGCTGAAGTTATAAAAAAGTACTATATATGTGGGTTTTCACTACATAATGGTTGAGTTCTACCAAGCTTTAGATTACAAGTAGAAATAAAACACTTGCTGGGTGAAAAGTACATATATATATATAAAATTGCATTAAAAAACATTAGTATTTCCTATTATGCACATATTGCACCATGTGACATCCCTGTACTAGTGCTCACTTGCTCTCTCTGTCCATATGTGACTGCATGCAATTCTATTTGTGTACAGAGATTGGATTTTAGCCGGGTGTTTGCTGCTGGAAAAAGACTTGCCAGTGTCCTTATTTACTAAAGCTAAGAGCAAAAAGAAAACCTCTTCATTCTTTCCTGGAGGTTAGAAAGTTACTGTAGGAATTGTTTTACTTTCCTCATTTTTGTCTTTCCTACCTACAAGCAACTTGTACATTTGCAAGCAAACTTAGATTTGCTTTCTAATTAATTTTCCCTTGGCAAAGTTAGCAACACCACAAGAGGTCCTAAAAGTGGGTTGAAGCAGTTTTATGTCTTAACCATAGTTGGTCTATAACACTTGGCTCTGGTCCCTTTAGCCTTTTAATTTTTTCTATAGGAGCAGGGCAGCTAACCCCCCTCTCAGGGCCTTTTTTTTTTTCTCCTCCCTCTGGGGTAAGCTGCCTTCTCCACACACCACTGGTACCCAGAAAAGAATGGTTCTTCTGTTTGTCTGGCTGCCTGCATATTGCATCCATTGCTCCATTCAGCCTGTCTTTTCAGCTCGGCTAGCTGCTGTACAACTTGGCTTTTGTGCTCTACTGCCAGGGGTTTTCTGAAGCCAGACGCTTTGTGAAAAGAGGGTATATTTGCATAAACAATACCATGTGAGGAGGTCTGCTGGAAACAAAATCAAAATTCAGCTGAGCAAATCTTCCTGAACAACCCATTTCTTGCAACCAACACCTCCTATCGTTACCATCTGTGTACTAAATTATGGCCGTAAACGTGTGCAGCTTTTTTCTTTTCACTTGCTGTGTCGTACAGATTCCTCTTATCAGCTGAGGTATATTTTTGTTTTCAAATTTAGGCCCAAACAGAGACCCTTAAAGAGAATTTGGTATATGGAATGAGAAAAATATGGTTGTGTTAAATAAGGAACAGAAGGCCAGCCATGCATCAGCTAGCTTGCAACCCAGATTGGATTCGTACTGAAGGCTCATCAAAATGCATATCAGAAACAAGATCTACCCATCAGCTTGCTGAGATTTCAGGTCAGTGATGGCAGGGCAGCTTTATCAGAACAGTGCAGGGAGAGGAAGGCTTACTGCTGTGGCTTATAGATGAAGGAATCATTCTGGAAATACGTGTGCTTAAAACAAGTCTCTGGTGGCTTAAAATATTGGATATACTGAGAGTATGTGTATGCACATAAACACAAATATAAAGAGGTCATACATATGTATACATGAGTGAATTCATGTATATTTCTATGCAAAAATGCACACATGGTCTACGCTGCATCCTCTGTGTGCATTTACAATATCTTACCCATGGGAATAAAAATAATTAGGCTAACCCTGCAAAAAAGGCAGACAGGCAAACCAAAAGTAGCCACACGGAAAAAAGGAAGAATTCAGTTTCATAAGCCACTGCTCAAATCTCCCACTTATTTGCATTTTTTATTCAAATATCCAGCTAGGTAATGCATCTTTCACTATTCCATTAAATTGCAATCTTAATTTTGCTTTCTTGCTCAGATGCTTTAGATATAATTAATAAAAATATTCAAACTGTGTCTCCCCTGCTGCATTAGGTCTGTAACACGGCATCTTCTGTTTTGCACTGCCTATTAAACCACACTCCTCTGTCAGAAAAATGGTGCCTATGGATGCATTCAGCATACAAAAAGACCATGAATGAGGGGTTCTCCTTCTACCCCACCGCCTCGATCACTGCTCACTTTCCAAGCCCTAGTACCAAGGGCGTTGGGAGAAGCCAGATTGCCTCTGAGTGTTGATTCCACCCTCGGGTTAAAACAATGTGCACGGGGGATTTTTGGGCTCCTGATTTATTGATCTGGTTTCTTCCCACGCAAAACCCAGCTCAAAGGGGCAGTTTAAACAGAAGGTCTCATATCTTGTCACCTACAGACGGGAGTCCTGTCTCCCTTTCTGGGCATCTCCCAAGGGTCTGAAGTAGCCCCTTGCCATGAGTCAGACTTCACTTCTGTCCTGGGGCTCCAGTCCAGGGTGTGTCTTACCCCAAGGATGTACCCAAATGGGCAGGTAGTGGAAAACTGGGAGGAAATACACTCACTCCATATAATTTTCAAGTTCTGTATAAGATGTGGAGCTCTATTATTCTTACCTGGAAAGCAAAGTGGCCCATTTTATATAACATTGGAAAATGAAGACCAACGAAGGTCCCGTTTAGGAACTGGGCTTAGTAACTCTTTTTACCAGGTTTCAGTTTGGAGGAATCATCCCTTTATGGCATTTGCCATTTGTTACGTGAAATAAACTGCTACACAAAAAAACATGTATAAACCACATCCATTAGGTTTTAATAGGAATGCTAGAGATAGGAATGCCTGCTACATAACATCTGTAAGTATGACTTTGTTATTCTACTTGATTGCTCATTAAAAATCTTTCATTATTCTGAAATTAAATGCATGACCAGTACTCCTTATTCAAACCACCCCCAGTATAGTTTACAACATAAGTGACTGTATCAAGTAAAAGAAAAAACAATGATAAAAATAACCAGAATTTTGTACTTGACCAGTAAAATCCAAAATACCTGCTACAATAACGTCATAAAATTGTGATTTACGTGCCCTAACACTTCCAGGGTGAGAGCTCAACACACAAGAATTGGTTTCAGTTACACCATAGCTAAGGGATGCTGCTTCTTTAGCCACGATTTTATTAATGTGGTTGCTATAATTGCATTTGTCCTTAACAAGATGAGTAAATAAAAGCAGCCTGGGGAACCTGTGAGATAGGCAGAGCCTTCTCAAAGTAGCTGCAGATAAAAATTTGGTGTTGATGGAAGTGGAAATTTGAACACAAGGTGCATCAGCAGGTCTGGGTGAGCTGCAACATCAAACTTGGGACAGATGAAGGTCAGAAACTGGCCTTCTAGTGGCAGCCTTGGACACGGGCATAGCAAGTAGCCATCAACTCCAACAGAATCGCAAGCTCAGGGACCAGAGACCTTATTTGTCACTTGTCTCCTAGTTTTGTGGTGGACTGAATCTTTCCCAAGCTCAGTCTTCTGTGCATGTCCCTGTTTAGCCCTGCAAGGCCAAACAAGGTCCTCTGTCTGTCCAAAAGCCAGATGTGACACCATTGCTACCTCATCCAACTCACTCTATTCCTGGATCTACCAATTTCAACTGGTCCCTGCAGTGAGGGTGAAACTGTTGTAACCTCATGGAGCCCTCCACTGATGTCAACAGGAAAACATCTACATCAAACCTCAAACCACCAAGGCCTATTGAGGGCAAGATACATTGGTCTCCCTGAAGGCAATTCCTCATGTTGCAGCTAGACCATAAATGGGGAAATACAGGAAAAACTCTAATTTCAACATTTGGACCAGTGTCACCTCACTGGTCCAAAATACGGTATGTACTCCCTTCTTTAAAGACCAGTTAAGTGTCATGGTGACTGCACTGCTTCTTTAAAATGATCCACAAAGGAAGACTCTTTCTAAAACAAAGCTTAGGGATATGTCAGAAAAGCAGAACTTGCACTTGAGTGATTAGCAGTCATGCATCCTGCAGTTAATAGGCTCCACATATGTTAGCATATACATTAATCTGTATGTTAATCTCTCTACTTTTCTGAGGATTTTCTCTATATTACCCTTCCCGCTCTGAAAAAAATAAAAAACTGAAAGAAATTCACAGAAGAAATGATAGACTTTATGTAAGAGAGAGATTGCCTGATTAGCATTAGCTGTGTATTCATTACAGTGCAAGAAAAATTAGAGAGGAGGGGAGGGTTGGAAGCACGAGAGAAGGAAGAGTGAATTCCGTGTTGTTTGCAGAATGTGTTTTTCATGGAGCCTGCAGAACGCTTTGGAGGGGGGTTTGCATGACTAGATTTTGTAATCCTCATAACTTGGAAATCAATAAGATAAATGGAGGAGAACTGAACAGCTAGTGGCCTCAGTCTTGATGATCCCAGGATAAATCCTTTTAATAAACATGAAACTGCAGCAGAGCAGAAACTCTAAGTCCTACTTTTGATTTAAAGATGTTTCTCTCTGTATCTGCTACATTTCTCGGGTTTTATTCTCCTCCTATCTTTTCAATTTTATGTCTCTGGCTACCCATACGGTTAATTGTTTTTTTGCATTTATTCTCCAATGATCAAGCATGCATATACGTACATAACACATTAATATATGCAGACAGTGGGAACATACATATAGTTTTGCTTTGTAGTGACTCCCAAGAAGACTTAATGGAAAATTACTGTCATCCTATAGTCATTTTGTTCATGCTTAAAACATGCAGTTGTCTGTATGGCATATTCACATTTTGTGAAACATGCAGAGGGAGAGGAAAAGAAGGAAAATGTCATTTAGAGACAGATATACCTACAGATATATTTTGCTGTGGTGGTGGTGACAAAGGAATTATTTAAGAAAATGAAACAAACTGCACCATTTTCACAGCATTAGGACTCCTTCACTAGTTAATTCATCAGAATTGAGATTTGACAAGGCTTGGTTTATGTAATAAATGTTTGATTAATTTATACATTTCTGCAATATAACAAGAATTTGGAAGTTCAAGATTTAATATCCAGGCTTCCCCTGATATACACAAGGGGGGAAAATACATTTTGATCTCTCATTTATTTTCCAATTAACTGTTCTTTATCCACGCATTAATATTACAGATGTCTCAAGAATAATTAAAACAGATAAGCAATTTATAAAAATCTTCACATTTCATGCTAATTATCATAATGTAATGTTACATTTCTATTAACAGCTTTTGTTCCCTCCCTCCATCCTTTACTTCTAGCAACCCTGAGGCCTTAGTCAGTCAGCATGTTATAAATCCTTGTTAAAATACGACACGAAACTAAGAAGCTTGCAACCAAGCAAATTGGACAGTGATGGAGCTCTCCTTTCTTTACCTTCATTTCCCAACAGCCAGCCTGTCATCAAATATGAAAACAATGGCGTTTTTTCACAACTCCTTGCTGTGAAAGCTAAGGGGCTCCTAGAACAAAGGGTTATGAGTATGGACTGTGAAGAATCACTGACAGACCATAAGAAAGGCAGAGGAGAGCAACTTGATCCTAGGATCCTTGTTAAAGACATAAATCATGGTGCCGGGAAGAAACTACAGAGTCAACTTATCTACTACCACTATATCACGCAATTATATTCACAAGCAATTAAGTCCCATCTGAAAATGAATTGGCTTGTTTGTTCCCACCATTCCTACACAAGATTATTATGGGGATTTAAAAATAACCTTTCTATGGGAATTTCTATTGACATTTAATGTTCAAGCCATCAAGTCAGAGAAGCAATGCCATGTTGTATTATATGATCCCTCCCACACCTCCATTCCAGACAGCAGTAGAGCCAAGCATGTAGTCAAGTGTAAGCAGTTTGGAGTAAGAAACAAAAGCAAGTTCAAAACACTGATCTTGTGAACAGTTTACATTGATAAAGAGGTTTCCTTTTCTGAAATATGAGACTTCATATCAGTAAAACGATGTTATGTGCTCAAGTGTTTAAAGGAAGGGGATAAACTTGTCCAATGAATTCCCTAGAATGAACAACTTGATCAGCTTCCCTGGCAGTGACACAAATGGCCAGCACGTGCACACGCAGAGGCACACGCATGTGTGCACCCCCTTCTACTCTGGTTCTGCACAGAAAAGCAAAGTGTTCAAGTGCGCTGTTAGTTGCCGCTCTCAGCAGCCTCTTCTACTCAGCCTTTGAGCAGTAATTTGTGTCATAATACAGATATTGTACCTCCCTACGGTTCAAAAATACACTCATCTAAGCATTCAGAAATAATAATGTAGTTTAGGTTTCATTTTGGTTTTATTCCTGGAATAGACTTTGACACAAGGTGGTGGAAATGAGATATTAAATAAAAATCCTGCTCCGGTGTCAAGTCCTGAAATCTTTCTTTGAGGAGAAGAGTACGTATGTGCATCTCCTCAGCTGCTACCCGGTCTATTGATTCAAAGCTACAACAGGTTTTTTATATTACTTAATTTATCTTTATTTATTGCAACATTGATAGCATTCAAACTGCATTAGATAATGTACTAGATAAGATACCTTTTTAAAACCTCTTACTGAGATCCTATTGGGA
Source organism: Calidris pugnax (assembly GCF_001431845.1). Classification (NCBI taxonomy): domain Eukaryota; kingdom Metazoa; phylum Chordata; class Aves; order Charadriiformes; family Scolopacidae; genus Calidris; species Calidris pugnax. The sequence continues at coordinate 23,704,777 of NW_015090830.1, read as the reverse complement.
CTGGCACATAATTGAAAACACTTAATGGAATATTTCAGGGCATATTGCCAGAGAGTGAACAAGAGAATCACATTTCATTTTAAAATGCCATACAAAAATCACTTAAAATGATCATAGCTGTGGTTTAGTGTAGAAAAGGATGGGTATTATAATTTACATAGACTTTCTTTCTTTCTGAAATTATTTTCTCTCTTTGTTACATTTGACAAGTCACCCACTGTCTTTTCAGAAATGTCTGACATTCCTTTTAATTAAGTAGCGAGGGGCGACAAGCAATACATTTCTGAAAGATTGCTGACTGCACTGGGTGTGTTTTCAGCCTCTGGGCCAAGTCCCCAGTTGGTTCACTCCCTTGGGAAGAAATAGCAGTGCTTACAAGTTCTGCCTTGACCTATTCTATGATGGTACAAAGCCAAATTGTAATACTCTTAGTTAGGGCTTAGTTTACACTGTCTGTACTTCTGTTAGGCCATAATAATACTTAGGCCTTGGAGCGCTCCAAACTGTTAAGTTCTGAGTTTTCTGAGGAACAATACAACAAAATCCAGCCAAGACACTTTTCAAGCTGGAGGTCTTATCATGAATTTCCTGGGTGCTTGTTGCAGCCCCAGACAGAAGGAGATGTCCTCCTTCATCTGTTCTTCAACTGAAGAACTGTGAGTTTAAGCGGGCTTTCCTACAATCACACAACAGACTGCCTAGAAAACTGGGAATGGCAGCCAACCTGCCTGTGCCCATCATCCTATAGACTACAGAAGGAGATCCCTGCAGCCAGCTGAATTCCACACACATTCATACTGCAAATTTACCACTGAAACTCTCCCTCCAGCATTTCTGAGCAAGGAAAACTTTTGCACAAGAAAAACCGCTTGTGCAAAGAAAAGAAGTTTCTACCAAGAATATCATAGTCAGGAGAAGCATTAAAGGGAGTCTTCAGCCGACACAAATAAATCTCTGTGTTAAATGAATTAAAACAAGGAAACTAATTTCAGACATAAATTTTCAAAACACAACTGCCTCCACACACAGAGGTATGTATACAATACTTTGCTGATTCAGGCTCAGCCAACCTCATCCCAGGAACCTGCTTTCATCTATATGAAGAATTACGAGGGAAATACATAAAAATTTTGTTGCACCTGTGCAACTTTAGCAGCCTTGAGCACTCAACCCTTTAACCCTAATTTTGTAAACTAATATTGTTTAATTGCTACTGATATTTTAGCTCTAATTAACGCTAAAAGAATTCGTGCCACAAAGACACGTGTCACCCAGCTCCATTGCATTCTAACAGCAGGCAAAGAATCTACCTGGGGCAAGTGATGGTTTAATTTAGCCCCTGTTCCTTTTGCAATCTCCTTTGCAAGCTACATTTCAGAGGTAAACAGCATTGGATTGTTTTTACCCTAGCAGTAAACAAGAGAAACAGGTTCTTTCTGTGGCCTGGCATTGAAAATTAGGGCTAAATCCAAATAAAAAGGTTGAACTCAAAATTCCTCTGAAGACTGTGTTTTGACATGCAGCTCCATTTTAAAATGCATGAGTCCTCTTTGTAACTAAGTCTTCTCAGATGAGTCTCTTAACTTCAGTCAGCCAACGTTACAGGGTATAGCTCATCCCTTGTCTATAATCCTGGTCCTGGACCAGGATTTACATGAGCAAAGGGATGTGACCACACATTATCACCATATGTCAATGTATAGCTGCCTGCAGGTTTGAGAACCACATTGGTTAATAGGCCCTTCATAAATATGCAACAATGACAAGAAGATACAGCAAATATTCTGAGAACCAGCTCGTTCTTTCCACCTGTCATTGTCTACAAAAGCCTGTGCTGCTACCAGGTGATATTCCCTGCAGGCAGATCTTTCCTATTGGGTGGTCAGATATGATGAGGTTCACTGTAGCTGTTCTCTCTTCTTCTCTATTCTTTTGAGTCCATTGGAATGATGACCCTAAATCTAGAAACTGAATGTAGCTAGGAAGCCACAATTACCAAAATTGAGACAGCTTATCAGCTTGATTCCTATTTTGCAAAGGTCAGCCCTGAGGATTCCGTGATGCTGAGGGATCTCATCTTACAGAGATAAGCCAAATGTAGAAAGAGGCTGGGGTGAGCAGAAATTTCCATACCAGAATGGAGATCAGAAATCAACACACTCAGATTTCAGCCTATGGAAAATAAGTTGAATGTGTAACCTGTCTGCATTCATGGTTTTGCCACTGGAGGTGGGGCGGGATTCACCACCTGCTTGAGCAGCATCAGCCAATTAATTCCAAATCAAATCATGGTCTTCCTAGCTAACAAAAGAAAACCAGCTTTAGTCACACCATTACAAATAATTAATGTCTCTTTCAGAATACGTCCAAACCTCTCAAATAAAACAATCATCTAGCTAATATCATATCTGCCTCTTGCAAATCCCATGCACATTTTCAACAAATGCTCCTGCCATTGGCCTCTGAGGTAAAGTGATCAAGATTGAACAGCACACAGCATATGCTCACATCTGGGACATGTCAAGAGCAGGTTTTGAACCTGGGCATAGCACAGAGGTGACTAATGCAGCAGTGATATATATTTTCCCTATGGCTATGATTTAAAGCCTAGGTTTACAGTGTTTGACCTCATCTGCTTTTGACAAAGTCACAGGTACCAATGACCTATTTCTGTTTATGGTGCCAAGCTGGAATGGATGTTGCTATGGAGGACACACTTCATATATCCTCCGGTATCTGAAGTGATGAACACAGGCAAGATACAAAAAATAAGTAAACAGCGTGGTGAATGTGCCACGCAATTTCACATACCCATCATGGGGGAAGAGGTTTGCAAAGGTACACATGTGGTGCTGCTTGCCAATAGACATAGAGTGTTTAACAGCCACCTCCCAGGCAGTAAAAACGGTTGCCAGTTCAAGTGCCAGGTAATTTTATAGGATAATTATTAACCTTACTGAAGTTATTAGAGTGTAGCTGCTGGGAGACTTGTGAAGTGTGAATTATCGCTATCCGTCTGACCGGGAAGGAGAGCTAATCCCCTCAAACATTTTATGCTGAGCTGGAGATTATCCCCCTTTTTAGATATTAGAAAAATCTTCAGAAAGGATCAAATTACATACAATTTTTACAGTTGTGAGCGAGCATTTACCAGATTTCTCTTCCATTCCTCCAGCACCCACCCACCACCCTTCATACCCACCCTTCTATTTCAACAACACGTTAGGAAAACACACTTCTGTCTCAGCCCTCTCTGATACTGCCATCTTCTTAGCACACCACAAACAGTGAAGTAGTGATGTGAATCTCATTATATCTGCCACGGAAAACATTTCTAAAGATGATAGCAGAGCTAACACCGTGTGCTAAGGCAGTCAGAACAGCTATTTCAAGGTTCCACAGCCTCCCCTCCTCCTCCTTCCCACCCAAAGTAAAATTTGTTGTGCGGAAAATAGAGACACTTTTTTCCCCCCCCTTCTTATCAAGCCACTGGTGAACTATCACTGCAAGGCAGTGTGATTACTTTACTTTCCTTCTCTTCCCACCACTTTCACCCAAAGTTGTCCTTAAAGTTGAGCTTTTTGTACCTATCCCAAAGCCAAATCCCGCTATAGAACCTTAAAAGGCCATATCCTGTGAAGCAAAGTGTGAGCAAACAAGCTCTTCTGCACCTACCAGGGCCAACTTGCTTAATGAAAGCATCACACATACATAGTACTGAAAAGAAATAGAGGTTAACCAGAGTGGAAGAAATTAAGAAAAGCTGTAGCCTGTTTTTTTGGAGGGCCTATTTTGAAAAGGGAAATGGAGTGTCACCACAGCGTGCCCTCTTGCATATGGTACTCCTCACCACTAGTGTCTCAGCCCTGCCCTAACACACAACCATGCATTTGCACATCCTTTCTCCCTGGTTGGCTGGCACAGTCATCTGTGAGGAACATGCAGAACTCAGCTATTTCTGGAACAATTGCAGAAACATGGTCTCAGTACCTCCAGAGGCGTTAATGTCTTTGCTCCAAGCCCCAGCTGATGACGCTCCCACCCATTAAGCTCCTGTCACGTACCTGCATCCATACATATTGGTGTTAAGTGCGCAGATGGAGAGATGGTTTCCTGATGTGAGTTACTGCCATTTTCAACCCACGACTGGCGAGTGTCTGCCACTAGGGAAAGCAGTAAATTTCAAGAGTCTGTCCTTTGTTGATTTGTTACCCATCTCGCGGCTGCTTCCTCTCCTCCCTTCCACATGTCTCTTTTGAAATAGCACATTTCTAGTGGCATGCTTTGAAGGGATGTTCCCTTGATTATCTTGCCCCTTCTTTTCCTATCCCCAGAGCTTTGTAACTGCCTTTTTTTTCCCCCCAAGAGAAAAAAAAAATATGTACTGTGCTGTTGTCTTCCTTTTCAGGGAACTGTTAGGTGTTAGTGCACGTGGGCTTGCATTCCTCATACTGTTGGCTTTCTCTCTACCCACCTTATTTCTTCACCTTCAAGGACAGAGGCAAAAATTTGCTATTGCACCAAAAGGGGTAAATCTATGTGACAGTATGGTTGCAGAAAACGCAACCACCCAGAGTCCCATCGCAGAGAAACTCCTGTTTTGCATGGCCACAACTGGTAGAGTGACGCCAGAACTGTGAAGCACATGGGAGTCCAGCAAACACTTCCAGTCATTCCCCTAGTATCCCACAGGATTTTTTTTGTCTTACTTGGGTTTGGACTTTTCTAAATGTGGCACTAGATTAAACGTGAATTTTGTATTTCCTATGCTATCTCACTTTGCCTAAGCACACTCTACTTACATGCTACTTTTGTGACAGTAATAGACACCTTAGTTATTCCAGAAACTAAGAGATGGGGACTGTACTAATGAGTTCTCTTTTACGGAGCATCTGGTATCTTCACTTTATTCCCTAATTTTGTCTTAAAGCTCCCCAAACACTGAGTGTCTTTTCTCCTTTTACACTCTATATTATAAATGAAAAAAGAATCTTTTCATTACCTACCTGCATTTTTTTATAGAGATCCTGATGATATAGTTTGTAAAGTAAGAGAATGCTGGGACAGCAACATTTAATAGAGGGTTTTAAATTACTCTTTGTTATTGAGGGGCTACTTAATTTTTTGAACTTCTTGAGCCTTCTACCAGTCAAATGTGAAAATTAAAATAAATTTGTATAATATTTTTATTTGTTTAGATAGAAGGGGGAAATAAACTATTGCAGCCTCTCTATATATAGGTTGCTAAGGAATCTATGCATGTAGCTATAGATCCTGCTTAATCACAGTCCAGAAACCATTGCACATCCAAAGCAATATTATTCTTTTCCTAAAGTGTAAGGTTGAGATGTGGGAGTTCTTTTCCTTGCTTACTTTCCTGGATTTTTTGATTAATTCAGGGCATGGCTTGAGTAAATAATTTCTTCCTTTTGTTTTATTGTACCCATTTTGTACATTTGGGTTTTTTTACCTTGTTCACTCTCTGGAGAAAAGCTATATGTATTCATACAGTGCTTAGTGCTCAGGTAAAGCCTCTAACTAATTTATAAGTATATACCACCCAAAGAAAGAATTAAAGTCATCAGATTTTGTTCCACAAAGACTTCCCAGCTGGCCGATAAAAGGTATGAGGCTTGCCCTGTCTTTAATCTTGGAGGACCCAACCATGTGTTTGTATTGGTAAGAGAAAAATCAAAACGTCGCTGTATTGTGTTGGGTGGGGGGAAGGGGTGGGGAAGGTCAGTCTAGACAGGAAAAATGGGTGGGAACAATTGCTTCACAGATCTATGCCTGTGAAGTTACTCTACAAACAGGCTGATGCTCCCTTGTTAGACAAGAAGACTCTTTTACCCCTAAAGGTGCCACCAACGTCTTTCAGTTATCTAACAAAGTATCCTAAAAATATATAAAATTAATAATGCCTGGTATTCGGTTTTTATATACCTTGCTGTTGAAAGTGAAGGTCTGCAGGGAAATTTGTTTTATTTAATTTATATATTGCATCCCATGATCAACTTTTAGATGAATTTAAAATAAATTACCATAAATATTTGAGTGACATGCCAGCTCTATCAATGTTGGCACAATGGCACCAAGTCCCTTGTCAATAAATAAAGCCAGTCTGGGTCTTCTATGTTATTTTGCTCCTTGTAGAAGTCTGTTCCAACACACACCCCCTCTGATAGCTAATAGTCTTTTTTCTGTTATGGTAGCCTTTTTGAGGCTATGTGCATTCACAATTACGTTCTACTTGTTATCATGTCAATATTGTCCCTAACTTTAAAAATTAATCTTGACTGTAGCTGTCTCTCCTTCTAATATATTTAGAATGAGCTGCTACATCACCTCCTCTACCTTTATTTTGCCAGAGTAAAAAAAAAAAAAAAAAAAAAAAATAATTTTTTTTCACTCAGGTTTGATTTTCCTAGAACTTTTTTTTTTTTTTTTTTTTTTTTTTTCCCCTTCCTTTTTTTTGCCAGAGAAAAAAAAAAAAAAAAAAAAAAAAATCATGCTTTTTCACTCAGGTTTGATCACTCTTAGTGCAGTCCATTCTCTAGAGGTCCTTCTCCACACCCATTCCAAATTGGATCACTCCTGCTTAACAATGAAATCTTAGGAGAGGCTGCAGAGCATCAGATGTGGTTTTCCTCATAGTACAAGAGCATTTTGCTTTCTAGCCACCATTTATTTACTCTAAACTTAGAAACAGCTGCAAACTTGGTAAGGTTGTCTGATATTGTTTTGATTCCCAGATATTTCCTCTGCTGTTTGAATGTGGTACAGAGCACCAGAAACCCATCTGCCCATCTTCCACTCCAAGGAAAATGTTTAAAGTCACCACAGTCAAAGACACAGCAATGCCCTATTGAGCAATGCTGCAAGAAAAATACTGAAGATGAAGCCAGCCTCTTACCCAAGATCAGTGAGGTGTGTAGAGGTTTGAGAAGATGGAAAAGCAAAATCAAGATTTTTCATAGGCCTTTTCCTTTCTATACAGAGAATTCTGATTGGAGGGCTGTGCTCGTGGGGATTTGGAGGGTAAAGTCTCACATGCTGCTCTCAGTCAATGGGTCAATGGGACCCTGGTTGAGTAAATAGGGGATTTCAGAGTATTTGGGATCTAGGCCTATTAATCATTCCACTCTGTGCACATCTTGGGTCATGAAGGTTTTAAATTTTATTCTAACTAAGTCTTAAATGAGACTCTGACTCCTCTCACATTCAATACCCAGGGAGAGTTCTTTCACTGGAGTAAAAGCATTCTCATATGGGTTTATTTCAAGGAAATGCATCCATTTTTAGTTCTTCTGTTTCCTTGATTTCATTTCCTGAGATGTAAATCTGCTCTGGAGTCACTGCCATAGCTTTTTTCTTTCTTTCTTTTTTCCTTTTTCTAGTCTTCATTTATTGCTACAGTCCAGGCTCAGGCTCATCAATTTTCAGCCTGGGTGAATTTAAAAAAAAAAACAACACTAATAACTTCCTCCTGTTGTGTGCATCTAAATATGGTAGTGTCTTTTTCCTATGAAAAGCTTTGCCAAGAGACTCTTAATCTAACCTTGTGTCATTATATCTTTCATGGAAATCCGTGATGTGGAGAGGTCTTTACCATCTGCTTCCATCAGGTGGGTTATCTCAGTGTCTAGACACTATAGTGATAGGCTTTTTAGGGTTGCTGATAGATAGACAGGGCTTTGGGGAGCTTGCATTTAATCCTCTTCAGATGTGGATGGATGTTTTCCTGCAGTCTGGGAAGAAGTTCAGGATTGTATTTCAAACAAATTTGTCCTGGAGTGTAAATGGGGCAACTTTGGTTAACAGTAAATTTTAACAGGTCTGAGGGACTAAATGTGGGATTAAATAATAGGCGAATCAGAGAGCCTGCATTTTCATACAGGATACGTTTCTCTGCTTTTGGTTTTTTTTTTAAAACACAAATTAAAAATCTTCAAGCAGAGTAAAAAATTATTCATACATTATTAATGGTAATAGTTTCCTTCAAGAAAACTTATAAAAAAACCAAAATAGCAAGGGTGTGTGTGCCTATATGTACAAGACACTTTTGTCACTGACACTTTAAAATATATAGATTATAAAAAAAAATGTTTTTAATTCTTGCGAGCTACTCATCATTTGTTTATTTTGGCACAATTCTGTTTTCAGAAAATGAGAATAAGGCAAACAAACATACTCCTGCTCCCTGTTGCGTTCTGGTTTTCGTGTGAGAGTACAATGCAGCAATGTTTGGGTCTCGAACAACAGAAAGCAGTGTCTGTTCTGAAAACCTGCCTCCATGGAAACTTTTAAAACTGCCAAACATTCCTGCGCTGTGAGGTGTATGTCCTCCAGCAGTGCTCCTGCAGTCCCCCAACGAGGTGGTCATTGCCTCCATGGTCAAGTGGTTCTAAAGATGTTGAAAGGGCTTTTACCTGACAGGAGGAGCTCGCTGTCAAGGTGCTGGTTCTTTATCTATGGTCTTCTCTGGGTGCAGCTCTCTACAGCTCCCTTCTGCTCACTTGTGAACCTCCCTGGACAGACTCACATGGTGCTTGCCCTGGCTCCCCGGCTATTTCCACATTAAATTTGGTTACTTTGGGTAGTACAGTTGGGACACGCACAACTCCCCTTCAAGGGAACTAGTTCATCATGGGGAGCTCCTCTGGGACCAAGTCTGGCACTGATCTTATTTTTATAATTTACTAGTACAAAAGTAGGAGTGTGAATCAGTGAATGACAATTAGCTATTAGCAAGGACAGAAAACTGTCAGTACGAAAGACGGAAGGAAGGAAGATCTTCTTGCCCTTTCAGATTCAAGAGTTAGAAATACAAGTATGAAATCATGCAATTTAAAAGCTAATACTATCTGCTACGAGATGGAATGTGATGAAAAATTAGAGACGACAGACATGTGTCCAGATTAGTCACGTGCAGGTGGTTGGAGCTAGCACTATGATATGGTTATGAAAAAGATATCTATGGCCCTTGGAGACACACAACAACTATCTCCAGCAGAAAAAACAAAGCAAAAAAACTAAAATCAAAGCAAAAAAACCTAAAAATCAGATAAATGTAAGAACAATCTGCTGTGGAATAAAAGTACTTAGTTGTAGCTTGGAAAAAAACACAAAAATTTTTGGCCTGCCATATGATTGGAAATAAAGGAAAGCAAATATAAGGTATCAATACAAGTATTGATCCTATCTAATCTGCAAAAGAAAAGCTTATATTCCTGCTCCTCTGTGTGTTATAGCTCAGATTTGAAAACTCCAACTACGAAAAGTGTAGGAATCTGTTAAAAACACAACTGCTTTTGACCAGCAGGCATATCATAACTCCTCAGACTGTAATTTATCAGCTATTTAAATAGAAAGAGATTGATCATGCCTCACAAATCCTATCCTGCTGTCAATATTCAATAGTGTTTTAACATACTGAAGAGTTTGTGTTGCCCAAAACACTGGGGTGCTATGATTTACTGGCTAGGATTGATTATGTTTCTGGGAGCACAGATGGCTGAAGTTTTGGTTGGGGGGATTTCTCAATACAATGGAATAAATTCTCAGCTGCTACGTCAGGGCATGAGGGTCCTTCTCACTGGGGAGAAGATGGCACACCTCCCATGTGACATGCTTACAGGTGCATGTCTGTCGTATTTGTGACCATAAGTATTGTTCTTCCTCTTTTCTCTAAATACTTTCAGACTATGTTCTCCTAAAGAAAGCTTCCAGGTATCAGTTAAAACCAACCAATGTAATCACAGTTCCCACTGAAATGGCAAGCACAGGCAACTAGTTAACTGGTGAAAGGAAGAAGATAGTTTGATCCAGCCACTACTTGGCAGATCTTGCTAAAAGTTAAATTCTGACCAGTCCAGCATAGAAGCATTATGATGAGAGAGGAGAGCACATACACTTGCTTCTCTGTCACATCAGGGTAGAGTTCAGGGACACACTTGCACTCCTTTGCATATAAAAGGGGTAGATAAAGAACACAAGAAGAACCAAGAGCAATTGCAAATTCCACTTGTCACCTGTGCTTAAGTGAGGTCCAACCTTTAAGCAGCGAATGACAGGTAGGTAATGTTGGTCATTTCTGAAGCAAAATGTGCTCACATACTTTTCCCAAACTTTTTTGTAATGAACAGACTTCTACAATATTTTATATAACATCATGTATGTTATTATCCTAGACTAAATGCAGATATTTGATTACTTGTTTTTTTGGGTGATGATTCAGACCCAACTCCAATTCTTTCAGATAGAACAGGGACCACATAGACAAATGTTTCCTTTGCTGTTAAATACTTACCAGCAGGGTTAAAGAGTTGAGCACATTTTGCTCAAAGGATATCATTCATTGACAGCAGAGAATATGCAGGACTAACAAAAGCAAAATCATCCATCTTTTCTCTGACCTCAGCCTGCTACAGACCTTCACTACTGTAAGGATGTTTTCTTACAAATGTGTTTATTTTACAGCCAGAATATAGTGTTTCTGCCCACTGCTGGAAAAGGAGAAGCTCCTGCTGGCTTGTAGCAGAGACGCTTTCTCTCAGGAAAGCAGAACTTTCCCTGATCCCTCACTGGATGTAGAACAGCTCATAAAGCTGAGACGTCTCACAAACAGCACCTTTCTGTTACCTCTGTTCACGAGACAGGAATTCTCATGCGATGACAGTTAAATGAGTGAGAAGTCTCACTGAATCACACTGTGAAATTTGCTCCTTGCTGGAGTGAGATAGTGTGCTGTAAAAAGCTGTTTGAAAATGAACAAGTCTCAGCTGAAACAGGTGAAGAGCTGACAGGTTTGGTCCTGCACATTACATTCTTTTGTAAGCCAGAGAGATGCTTTCTGTGAAGATTTTCCATGCTGCATTAAAAAAGAATAATCTTTTTGTCTTGCATATATGCTGTAGACAGAGACCACTTAACTGTAACAGTGGATGGGATATGGGATTTATAAGGAAAGCTACACTTGTAAAGCAACAAGAAAAAAAAAAAAAGGCTTCACACATTTAGAGGATTACATTTCCGACTATAGAAGGTTAAGAAAATAAGTTTCACTGGGTGCTACTAACAAGACAGAAAGCCGCCATGAGAATCTCAAGCATGTACTAGCTACAACTTGTTGGGCTTCAAGGTTCTCCTGCTCTCCATGAAGCTTAGTCTATGAATAGGAGGAAACATTCAGCCTAATATTTGGCAAACCTACCTCTGTATTCCACATTATCATCATCCATATCAACTTATGACTTGCACACTGGAAGGAAAGGAGTCACTGGGAGGGAGGAGGAAGAAGGGATGAAGTTGCAGAAGTAATGAACTTAAGATGCAGTGGGAGATTTTGGTTAGGCTTTCGGGAAAATCCAACCTCAAGCCCCAAATTCTGTGTTGCAGAAGCCAGTTTTCTACCACAAGAATGAAAACCAGTCTTTCAAATTTCAAATCTAATAAGTCTGAAGCATTTTGCCTGTGTGCTATAGACAAAGCTTATTTTTTAATGCTGGGGAAAAATAAAAGCTAACAATTAAAAATAAAAGCCATAACTAGAACACACAATTTCTTACTAAAAAAATGTAAACAACTATATTTATATGGGGAACATACTAGCTGATATGTTATCTTTTGCCTCTGTTTATTGCTAATTTGAGGACAGATGCTGATGCTTTTACTCATGAGTCAACTCTTATTCTTCAAGCAACTCTATCATTGACTGAAACAGACTTGCAAGAGGAGGGAAGTTCTAATTGAGTACTCCTTAGGGGTGTCAGCACCTGGCCCTGGAAGCCACATTAACTTTAAATATACTTATGAAAACAGAACAATGTTTAGGCATTGCCACTTTTGATTGCTAAACTGCTATGACAAACTTTGCCAACTGGCCCCCGCATGCACAAAACAGACTAGAAGCATTTGCATCCAGCACAGAGTGGTTACAGAATAAGTTTTATATGCTTGGGCATACACACACACAATTCAGCTCTTTGAAGTAGAACCAACTTGAGCAAAAGACAGTCCAGAAGCTTTTACCATTGATTGGAAACAAAGGCTTATGTGGTTCTGCTCGGTGCTCTCTACAGAACCGCACATCCTAACCAGAAGCATAGCTGTGTGACTCCTTTGAGAGTGAGAAAGCATCCAGCTGCTCTCCTTGTAAATAGGTTACCAGTAAGAAAGCTGGCAAGCCAATGCAAGAGGTGTTCAGCAGAACCAGCCTTTTGAGGGATCAGGTAGTTAATAGAAAAAGGAATCCAGAACTTGCAACAAGTGAAATTATTTCCTTGTTAACCCATCTCTAGTATTTGACCTGCAAATGCATTCTCCAGCTTCATTTGCTACCTGATGCCCCTCCTGAAATCAATGACACATACAGCAAATCATAATAATGGGAGACAGGACACAGAAAAGGGCCCTCTCAGCTCCTCTAGACCCCCATCTCTGTGTCAATAAACACAGAGTTGCATCTGTTAGGGTATATCTAATGGTTGTACTTTACTTCAGCCATGGTTTAGGCTGAATCAGCCAATGAATGAGACAATAGATGCTCTTCCCCACCTCTTACTCCTAGGAGAGGAAAGGAGGGATAAAGAGATTCATGAGTTTAGAAGGAACTAATCTACTTCAATGAAATATTAATAATAAAATAAAAAGGAAATAATTAAATAGATACAATATATACAAAACTTTATCAAGCTCCCAGGATGACCTCACCAGCAGGCACTGGGGAAGTCCCAGGTTGGACTTAGCAATGGAATCAGGATCTGGAGTCAGGAATACACAGATTGGGATCGAAGGCAGGCAAACAGAGTCCTCTTTGGACATTGGCCATTGAAGAAAGAGGGTTGACCCTTTGATTCCTTCAGCTTTTATACTGAGCATGGGGCAGATGGGATGGAATACCCTGTTGGTCAAGTTTGGGTCACCTGTCCTGTATGCTTCTCCCTGCAGGCGTGACCCCTCTATGCTTTTCTGTTTCTGACTCTCCAGTGGGGCAAATAAAATTAGCTGACTTTGGTTGTTATAGCAATAAGTATAAGCAAGAGCATCTCTGCATGCCGTTCCTTGGCATCAACCATAAACACAGGTCTTATCACTCTGAGAACGAACAGTTTTCTGCACAATAAGCTGTTAATTTCAGAGAGGTAAAAGAGGCTTAGCCGAGAAGTAAAATTACTGAATAGAAAGTTGGTTCTCTTCTACATCAAACCAGGACAACTTCCTATACCTTTTCACCAACAGAACAGCAGGAAATGAAAACACTGAAGGTATTAGAAATTCAGGCAGGAAGACAGATGATCTGTTCTGCTTCTGAGGAAACCTAAGACCACCAAAGACCAAGAACATCCAAGCAGACATGGGCACTTATTCAAAGCACTGGAGCTAAATTAAGCATTTCTTTTTAAAAAGAATATCATGAGTGTCACTAATATTTGTGTATGGGGAAACAACAGTGTTTTTCTAACTAATTCACTAGATGAAAGCCAGCGCCAGCAGTGAAGAGTTATCACTCAGGAGAGGTGCACTAAACTGATCACAAACCTTTGTTTGCTTCTCTATCATATTGGTCTATATGTCCTAGTTTTGTGTCCAAGAGTCACAGGATCACAAGATCACACAGCTGTTCAGGGTGGAAGGGACCTCAGGTGTCTCTAACCCAACTTTCTGCAGGATCAGAGCAGGTTGCTCAGGACTTTATCCAAGTGGGTCTTGGAAACCTCCAAGGATGGAGACTGCACAGTCTCCCTGGGCTTTTGCTCCACTGCTTGGCTGTCTTCATGGGAATGTAGTTTCTCCTACTATACAGTCTGAACCTCTCTCATTTTAACTTATGCCCATTGCTTCCTCTTCCCACCACACACTACTGTTAAGAGTCTGGCTCCATCTTCTCGAACCCTGCTGAGGAAGGCAAATATACCAAAAGGTATATTCCCAAAACTAATATGATGGGAACTTTTACAATCATATTTAATATGAGCATATTACCAGCTTTATGACAGTAGACATTTTCTGAAGGTAGAATATTACATGTAAAATAATACAGCCATAGAAAAATTGACCAATTCTGGCAGAATATAGAGACACAATCCTTCAAGAGATTAAACATTTACCAAAAATAGACCAATCTGACTAGTAGTATGTAAGATTCTAATTCAAATAATTATTTTCTATGTGGGTCCTCAGAGATAAATAAGTACACAGAAACTCTCCAAGGATTTGAGCCTCGCATGGCTGCCACCACCACACCTCCTTTATCAACCTCCCGCCTAGTGGTAGCTCCATGTTACAGATATTTTTTTAATGCTGCTTTATAAGAAAGAGTACAACAATAGTCTCTTCAACATCTTTTGAAAACAGGCATGAACTAGGTAGGAGTACAACAGATGGAAAAATCTTCATACATGCAAAAAAGAAATGTTGTAAAGCAGGTGGTGATCAGTTGTTAAAGTCAACTAAAAGGAAGCATTGGTTTTCTTTGTGTGAAAGATACTAGCAAAAAACTCCATTTATGAGGGCAATGAGGGGTGGGTCATGTGGGGATTCTGTGAGAGTAGAGTAGGTTCAGTAGAGCCTGATAAAAACAGGTTAACATCCATTGAAGGTGAAAAGTCTGCCTTGGGATACTTCTGCTTCAAGGCAAGAGTTAGATAGAGTTTGATTTCTGTCCATATTCTGGATTCATGGTACCCACCCTGATCTCACAGACCCAGCTTTTCTTTGTCACCTTGAAGGGTTAGCTCCCAGGCTTTTAATGTCACACATGAATCTACAATTCAGGAGTAATTAAAAAAAAGGAAAAAAAAACCACCAAAAGATAACTGAATGCTAGAAATAAAGAACAGAAAAAGTCATATGGGTGGTGCAATGACAAAAAAGAGAGCAAATGAGTTAGGAAGTCAAAGACCTGAAGGACAACAGAGATGAATGCCAAGAGAGGGCTGAGGCCATTTTTGAATTTGCTGAGAAGAGTGGTAGACAGTACTGTAGAATATCATAAAAGCTCCCAAGCCATAAGATTTGATTCCTGTTGCCAGCAGGCTCACAGCTTCACAGAGGAGCTGTGGATGGGACAGAACCCAAGATGAAGAACAACAGCTTTGGGCTCAGAAACGCTTTTATTAGCAAAGACTTTGCCACCTTTGGGTGATAAGTATCATTCACCCACATTACAGATGAGGTAACTGAGAAACAGAACTGTAGGCACTTGTGTGCCAAGACCAGCTCCTACTCATTTTGAAGCCCAGTAGAAAAGTATTTCTTCATTAATGATGAAGTGATGCATTAGTTCTCAGCCACAAGGCCCCATGAAAAAGGATCCTGGTTCTGCCACCTCTCTTGCCCCACAAAACCTGAGCTCCAGTCTCAGGATGTGTTCAGGTTGGCAGGACAGAATCTGGTTTGCAAATTAGTTACTTGAACCAGATTCTGCTCTATCTGCTACAGACCTGTGCTTATAAATCCGTACTATAAATCACAAGGGGTTAGCAGTTAGATTGCCTGCAAAACTCTGAGGGGAAGAGTAGAAGAGTTATTTGCATAGCTACAACAGGCCTAGAACTGTTGAGTGATTGAATAAAGAATAAGAATAAATATATTCACCATGAAACAAGACAATTTGAACCCAGAGCACTTTTTCAACCATCTATGGAATATTTAATTGGTATTAAATTGCAGCTTGTATAGTGTAAGCAGAACCCTTCATTTCTAACATGGCAATCTAACCACAGAAAAAGGAAAAACACACATGTCCTTATAAAGTTGAAGCCTGTGGGTTTGGATTAACAAAGTGACATGATTTTTTTTTTTCTGATTTTTTTTTTTAGATCAAAAGTTCAGTCTGGTTTCTTTTGCAGATTCCCCATACCTCTGGCCTGCCAGGCTTTGACTGAAAGGGACAGCAGTAATATCAAAATACCTCATATATTCCTGCTCTTGCACTATTTCTGGCCCAACTAAAACCAGGATACTTCTGCTTCTCCTGACCACTGGCTGACTAAATTTTGTTCTTCCAGGATGGTTATTTAAGAGGTGTGACTGCCAGACGTGGCCAAGCAGCATTTACTTCCTAAGCTGATCCTTCTTCCCAGAGATTGCTGTCATTTTCCTGGAGGCAGGCGTGCTCAGAGTAGGGCAGTGCCTCATCAACCTCCCCAAACTGTATGCAAGGCAGTTATTTTATTGCAGTGCTGCGCAAAGGGTTTTCTCCCACTTCTTTTCTTGGGCAGCCACACGTGTTATACACCCCCTAATGTGGGGAAGAGCTGCAGACATGGATCAAAGCTGCTAATAGAATCATGGAATAAACGAGGCTTAATAGGCTAACTACTTCAAATGTGATTAAAGTTACAAGAAACCAATCCTTCTCCTTAACCAGGCCTGGCAGTTCCAGGTTAAAAACTGATTTTGTGAGGTTAGTTGCTCTTCTTCAACGTTAGTCTCATTTCTGTATTTTTCCCCTGTTCCCACAAGCTGCAATTTGCACATTTCCCGACAGAACCCTGCCAAGCCATCAAACAGACAAGCTGGCAACTTTAGGGACTGAGCAACAGTTTTAAGCAGAAAAGGAGCCAGCCAAGTACTCAGCTCCCTTCCCCCTCCCAGCAAATCTCCACACTAATTTTTTAGGTCCTGATATTTTTGTCCACCTTCTATAACCAGTAATTTAACATGTTTGCCTCTCCCTATCGCTTGCAGGCCTGCATATCATATTCATTTAAAATAGGAAAGACACATTAAACTTAAGAATGCTCCCTTGCAGCAGATACTGCGTGCAATTTCAACTTTATTCGTGTTCACCTTTGAAGGTGTTCCACATATTAAAAATACAAAACAAGATTTTTTTTTCATGCTAATTATTGTGACTGAGAGTGACCTGAATGTAAAAGAAATCAACTACAGTAGTGACAGACAAGGTGTATGTTCATATTTTTTCATCTCTGTAAATATATTATGTTATTGTTACCATTTGTATTTGTGTAGTGTATTTGTAATCTGCCAGTAGTAAATCCAGGACAGGAGAACACTTGCAACATGATGAGATTAAATAGATAAAGAAAGAGAAAAGGCAGTATTTAAGAGCTATGTTGCAGTACATGTTGGATTTTTAAACATCCCTCATTTTCTGCATCAGTGAGGCTAAGACCATTTGCGAGGCCCATACCACCCAGTAAGGGACAGCTTTTCTAAAAGGAAGAGTTAATAGTCAGAAGGGACCTACTCTGTGTAATCAAGAACACCATAGAGAAGGTGCACAGGGATTGAGCGTTC
The DNA here is from genome assembly GCF_001431845.1 of Calidris pugnax. Taxonomy (NCBI): domain Eukaryota; kingdom Metazoa; phylum Chordata; class Aves; order Charadriiformes; family Scolopacidae; genus Calidris; species Calidris pugnax. The sequence continues at coordinate 23,687,512 of NW_015090830.1, read as the reverse complement.
ACTGCCTGTCACAATATGAGAGCTAGGGGACCTCAGATGGAATTAACAGGTGGCAGGTTTAAAACAAACAAAAGGAAGGACCTTCTTTTAACCCATTACACTATGGAAACTCATTACCACAGGATGTTGTGGATGCCAAAAAGGCTGTGCAGTTCCAAGAAGTGATTAGACAAGATAAGGCGAGAAAAGTTAAACAAAGGCTACCAAGCACAAAGGCATCTGGCTGTTGCAGGACACCCCCGAGCCACAGGCCGTGGGGGAAGCATCACTATACTCTTGCCTCTTCTTGTAGCCTTCCTGACACGGCTGTCCTCGGCTACTGCCAGAGACAAGGGACTGCTCCACAGGGCCCTTTGGTCTGAGCCAGAAAGCCATTCTTAGACTTCTGAATTAACTGGCAGCCAACGTGCCAGATCTGGCCAATAAAGCACTCCTGCCTGGCCTGCTCTCTTTTCCCAGAGGAGTCCAAGAATAGCTGTTCAAGAAGCAAATGCCCCCCCAGATGGCTCAGCTACACTCACTCCTAACCCAGCAGAGAGATGAAACGTGGCTGCTGGGGGTGCAGCCTCTGCCAGAGCCACAGCTCCCCACTCCTTCACAGCGGCAGCCGTGGGGCAGGCAGGCCGCCATCCCATCCCCGGCTCCCCCAGGGGAGCAGGGATCACCTCGAGGGGTTTGTTCAAGACAGGGCCAGGAGGACCATTTATCTTGTGTGGGGAAGGAGAGAGAACACGGCCACAACAGTACAAGAGGTCACCTTGTGAGAAAGGGTGATGCATCCTGCCTGTGGCATGGAGAACATGTGCACCTACAGCCTAGGCTTAGCTACAGTGGACACCGGAGCATTTTCAGCCTCGCCTGTCCATCAACACATGGCATGTCACAAAATACAGACCTAAAATCTTCTTCATCTTGTTTCTACTCCCATAGTATACATCCACTGGCAGCAATGGGAGCTTGGCATAGGATCAGCCAAAAAATGCAAACCTGGTGATATAGGGTTTTCCCCCCACCATTTAGCTTTTTTTTTTTTCCTCCTTATGTTCCAGGGAAGAATTACATGGCAAATACAAAACCTGGTGGTTTAATTGAAATAGAATCTCTACTCTAGCTCCTGGATGTAGCCACCTGATCTCCTTATTCAGCACAGATTATACGATTCTGAGGTTTTTGAAAGGCGGAAGCCAGAAATACCCCGTAAAACATAAGGTACATCTGAATACATTTGATTTTGTAAGATGGTGTTAATATTCAAGGAACATAAGAAGCACAAGTTCATCATCAAGTATTCCAAAGACTGATCAATGTTCATTTATGAATGCATGTATAATGTATATCTCTCAGTCATAAGTTCATGGGTTACGCGCCTGTAAAGAAATCTGTGAAAACTTGAACAAGAAGCTGTCATCCCATCAGCCTTGAAAAGCTGAGACAGCAGAGAAAGGTACTTTGCTAATGGAGCTCTGGTTCTATTTTTGCTTTCTACCTAATGATTTTCCTTCTGCCTTTTAGTTATTTCAGCTACTTTGCAATTTAAAAATACCCATAACACAGCAGAATAAAATACTTTGTGTTTCTAGAGATCCTTTAAGAAAACTGAGAAGGTTCCTTTAAGAACCTTCCTTATAGCCACCCTCTAGACATAATTGCCTTTTTAAAAAAAAACCTTATTTCTCTCCCCTCCCATCTCCCCTGCCCCCCAGTTCTGGCTTCACAGAGTCAAGTATCTTTATTTGTGCAGCAGGAATTAAGCAATTATGAATAACTTCATGATGGACAAAATATATTTTAGTCACATACACATAACCAAAATATCATCTTTTCAGCAAATATCACACTATGTCCTCCAGAAAAAAGAAAAAGACTCATGAAAAAAGGTACACGCCTCCCTCTTTCCTGAGCAAAGATCCCTCACCTTTCTAAAGCATTAAACTCGTCAGTTCTTTAAAATACAGCCTGCTGCATAAATCACTGAACAATGGAAGGGCTCTTAAAGAACCAGAAATGCATCATGATTTACTGCCATGGATGTATAGCCTTTCAAAACTCCTCCAACCTCTTTCCCCCCCCGCCTTTTCAATTTTTCCTTTTTCTTTTCCACTATCTGACAAATAAGTTTCCTTATTCTTGTCCCTGCAGAGGGCAACAAAGAGCTTTGCTGCCGGTCAAATGATTTGATTTGCACCCTAGTGAAATACTGTAGCCAATTATACCATCCTCTGGCTACCAGGAGCTCGGGAGACCCCAGTGGCCAGCCCGGAGCTCTGAGCTGACCGATGGCCTCCCTCAACCTGGCGCTGTCGCCTGGCTGCAGGTCCACGCCACCGGCCGGGTAGCTGGCCTCCACATCAAAGGCTTGATTGTTCTGACTTATTGGCCCATGTGTCTCTCAGGGAAACATCTAAACCCTGAAGGAAAAAAAAAAAATGCAGGCAGAAAAGCTAGAGCTGTAATCGTTCAAAATATCATATAATGTTTTGAAGGCTGGTTGGTTGTGGTTTTTTTTCCCCCCTCCTCTAATGCAGTTGTTGAAGTACTGGGTTTTCATAGAATCATAGAATTGCCCAGGCCAGAAGGGACCTCCAAAGGTCATCTAGTCCGACCTCCCCGCAGTCAGCAGGGACACCCCCAACTAGACCAGGTTGCCCAGGGCCTCGTCGAGCCTCACCTTGAATATCTCCAGGGAAGGGGCCTCAACCCCCTCCCTGGGCAACCTGTTCCAGTGCTCCACCACCCTCACAGTGAAAAAGTCTTGAATCAATAAATCGGTTTTTCTTTGGAAGAGCAGAAACGTTGACTTAGAAAAAGTGTAGGATAATATATAAAATAAAGTCACCTGTAGAAACCATTTTCAGGTTCTACACTTTGCTTTTTTGCAAGAGACATTACTAGAAAGCCTGAAATGTTTAAGCACACACTAGTTCAAGTTGCATTCTGCTACATACATGTTTATTCTTAGCCATATCTCGTCCCCTATCTATAGGGCTAACTAGCACTGCAGCTAAACGTCTGTGTGTGTATTTGTGTGGTGCGTGTGTCAGAGTGGGGGAGAGCAGCCCTCCCTCTGCTAGTGTGGAAGCTTCCAGCGTGCCATATGCATGATGGCTTGCAGCACAGCTCATGCCTGCAGGCTGACAGGTTCCTGTCCTCCATCTCTTCATTATCATGAACCCCTGACAGCAGGGCGAAACGCTCAGACAGAGGGAGGAGCTACACGGGTCCACATCTCAGCTGCATTAATCGGGGCTACCAGTCATCAGGTAAAGGATTATAGTGGCAACTTTGAGAGACACTGAGGAAAATACAGTAGAGCCTTAAATAGCAAATAAAGAAAAACCCAAGAACGTTTTCTGTTAGGCAAGTGAGATGTGCTCCCTGGCTACGTACAGCTAGATACAGTAATGAACGCATGCACGGGTGTCTACCAGTATGTACCCCTACGTTCCCCAAATATCTAACAGTCCTACTGAATTTCTAGGGTTTGAGGGTGGGGGTGTGTATGTGTGTGTTCGTTTATTTAGTTTGAGGTTCTTTTTGTTGCTTTTGTTTCCAAACTAGAGGTAAGAGTAGGGAGTCGAACAGCAACACAAGGCAGTGGAAGCCACCCCCAGCAATGGCTTCTTCTAGAAGGGCAAGCCAAACACCCCTTGCTGAACAACTCTCTGTTGCATCTGCCACAAATTCATGCTCAGATCTTATAGCTGAGATGTTCTAAGGACAGGAGGTAGGATGGAGCAACATCCGTCAACAAAACAACCGACAGAATTGGGTGGGGAAATCCAGGAAGGCTTTTGGCCACACCAGTCTGTTTTCCAGATCTGAAAGAATCCAGGATAGCTCCATCCCACATTCACACAGGAAGGAAAGGTTTGCTTCCCACAGGCTTAGCACATCATGGGTACAACCCCTCCCTCAGGTGACTCAGACTTTCACATGTCATACAACCTATACATCTGCAAGTTTAGGCCCTCAAACATGTTTAGAAACTTCAGGGCCTGGGAAAAAAAAATCCTGGAAACATACAGAAAAAGTTAGCAATGGAAGGCTGTTTTTTCCTTGGGTCTGGTAAAAAAAAAAAACCACAACGAAGGCTTTCATGTGAAATACCCTCTGTCAGAATGAACAGTGAAAGAATGTTTAAAGTAATGTTTACAATGATACTGGAATTTTGCCCTAAATGGACAGTTCTCCTGAACATCTCCTTCCATCCCTTCCCCCTCCATAGTTTCCAAGGAAAATATTTGCTTTCCAAACTTGCAAGTTTTCCAACATTTTTAAATCTGCAGCAAGGTTAGGGCTGCAGCAAAGGTCTGGACCAGTAACGTAGGATAAAATAAGGCAGACATGTAAAACATAAACCTTAAGTTAAATTTCTGGCTGGTACAGACACGTGTTCCTGACCAGGTTTGAGGACTGTTGTTTATTCCTGAGGCTGACAGCTTTTCCAAGCGTGGACAACCTGACTCCGTTTAATCCTGAGGCTCACAAGCATCTTTCTGTAACATACAGGTCTGGCCTAGTGGTTCCTGCCATTCAGAGCAAGGGGATAAAATAACCTACAGTTTTAAAATTAAGCCCAAGCATGCTGGGTCCCCAAACCCAGCCAGGGACCAGCAGAGGCAGGACCTGAACAGGCAGATGTTTAGCCTGTCTAGGGAAAGGATGCCCATGTTCATCTTCATCATCGTTTCTGGAAACAAGATTTCTTATCTGCATTATACAGCTACAACTCTGCTCACTGTTTGGGTATCTCTTTGAAAGCTGCAAACACCTGGGTTCTTGTTTTGTGCCTGGTGTCAGCACCACTCTTGCTTTCTATTTTCAAGATTTAATTTCGCCTTCATGTCTTAACGATATGTCAACAGGTAGCAAATACACTCAGGAACACTGATGTATAGGGAAGTACCTTCTTCAGTATTTGGTACAACCATTAGTATTCAAAAGGAAAGTACCTGCACACATTTATTTTATATACTAATATTTTCTAAATTACTGAGTATACTTAGCTAGTTAACTCAGCAGACTGTTTTTGCTCTCAAATGAAGTTTGATTTTCATAAGCATATAATAAAGTCAAGTAGTTTAAATTTTCCCAAATTTTCTGGGTTTTCCTTTCCTTTAAGAAAAAAGTGTCCTCTGACATTTCTCTTTTTCCTCAAAAAGAGACGTAGATGCTCTGTCTTTGCTCACAGTCACATAGCTCAGATTGACCTGTGATAGCTGTCCATGTGCTTACAGCAAATATAAGGTAACTTGCACTCACCATATTCCAAGGCCAGGAGATCCCACATCCAGCTTCTTTCAGGCATAGAGACAAACTTGTTGTGGGCCTGCTTCCCCTCCCTAAATAATGAGAAGGCTAATTACAGTTCATAACGAGGTGTGATTCAAAGAAGCTGTTCCTAATGTAACTCCTTCTAAGGACCCAGCTGACTTCAAGAAAGTGCTTTTGGAAACTCAATTAGGAGCATGTCTCATCTACTTTAATAGTGAGGCTAAACTTCAGAAAAAAATTCTATCTCAATTCTTGCTTTTTTACACCATCTTTATATATCGTTTGTATATAAATTTTTTATATAGTGTAACAATGGTGTTGCTTGTTAGGTTTGTATAGATGTTAACCCAGTTGAAAGCAGGCAGAAAAGGTTGACAGGGAATATAGGTACAGAGGGCAGGAATTAATCAGTTGCAGTGCTCATTGCAGAGGCATTTACCTGTAGTTTCTTTCATATATCTTCCTCCAGGAACAAGCTTATGCAGCGTCCCTCCTGTATTACAGTGCTGCACGAGTCTCTCTTCACTCTACACCCTACATTTTTCATGAATATTGACTTCTTGTACCACCTCACACCTACAGGTCCGTGGCCCCATAGTAGTTAGAAAGATTTGACAGCAGCAAGTTAAACTCTGTTAGCTTGTGTGCATACTCAGAAATTCACTCTGGGGAGCCACACCTTGACATCAAGTCGAGCAGCATCTCAGTTACACCCTCAAGTAACTCAGGGTCAAGTCTAAGAATAGCTCCTTGGTACGCATCCAATACTCACCAATTTCACCATTATTTGTGTAGGTACCACAACTGTGCTGTGAGTTATCCACTCTTAATGCCCATGCAAACACGTCTCAGCCTTCAACAGATCTTCTCCACTCCCCGTTGCAGCTCAGGAAATAGCTGGGCGAGGAAAATTTGTTTCACATATTTATACTAAGACAAAGTTAATTTCTCCGTGAAGGTTTCAACAAACCTTTCAAACGAATCCTTCCAAACTCCAGTTCCCCAGTGTGAAAATCCACAGAATAAAATCCTTCTACCTTATTCACCCTCAGCAAATTTCAGCTGAGTTGTAGCCTGACTGTGGACATTAACAATTCAAACAGAGAATTTCATTTCTGTGTTTATAACTCACAGTTCTCAGTGGGAATAGTTACATAAATCACACTGTTTTGCTTTTGTTGCTGATTGCACAATGCAACAGTGTGACCATACCAGAGTGAAATTTTCATGTTACACCCAGATATGGATTTCAAAATTTCTTCTCTGTTGGCTTATTACTTTGGTCACCGAAAGAGGGAAAGAAACAATACTATATAATTAACAAACACAGCGTACATATTTAGCTGAAAGAAAAAAAAAAAACCTTTTAAAATGGAATATCTTAAATTGATAAGTTATGCAACAAATACATTATTTCTTTAAACTATTCTGATTGGGTGCTTTAAAATATGTACTGTAGACATTGATTATTCAGTATAACTGCATCAGTAGATGGAGAGAGATCCAAATGAGGCCAGGGAAACACGCACAGATCCCTCCATCTCTAAAGAGCTTGCCAGCAAGCTACAGCTGAGTCTCCATCCAAATACCCTTTTGTCAAACACGTCTTATGTATTTCTACCTAATCCGTAGGCTTTTTGAGCTCCCACTAAACTAAATCAACCTCGCAAACACACTAGGCAGAATGGCTCTGAAATATTACAGAAGCCATGGGGAATGGCATCCTGATGGGTTTGAGGCAGGATTCATTTTGGCAAAAGATTTCTAGCAGCATGCTGCAGGTTTAAATTCCCCTGGATATCTGCCCTGGTCTTTTTGGAGCAGTGCCTAAATATCTAACTACATCCAGGTACAGAGAAAAGTGAATTTGCTTTCTCTGGCCCAGAAGGCTCGCAGGGGGGAGGGGGGAGCAGCAGGGAGCTGGCAAACCCCGGGGGAAGGGGGGGGAAGTTTCAGAAGCGCAGCCCTTTCCAGGGCTCGCCCCACCAGCCTCCGGCACTGAAATATTTTTGGGATGTGGGTTTAATTTTTCTGCTCGTTCACAGGAGAGGTATAAGATGCACAGCTGTTTTGCTGGCTGGCCAATCTGGTCCCGTCCCTCGCACCGCCTCGCTCTGCGTGCAGCCGTTTAATCCGTGGAAAGAGCAAGTACATCACTTGGCTCCAGGCAGAAGCTGTAGTTTACCGACAATTTACATCCGTATCAATTACTGGACTGGGGAAAGCAGTGGAAAATCAGGCCGTTTGTTGAAATAGTTAGGGGGTATGGGTAAGGCACGTGAAGTGTTTTGAAACTGCTTCCGTCTCACGGCTGGCAGAAGGATGGCACAAGCCCACAGCCTCATTCCAGTACTAGATAGTGAACTTCATGTGGCACTGGCTGAGATTTACGGACAGTATTTATTTTAATAATGCTGAGTGAAAGCAATACGTGTTTTCTCAGTGGGAGCACATGCATCTGAGTGAATAATAAAAAACAAACTATTTTTCTTAGGGAAAAAAAAAATCTTAGGAAAGGGTCAATGTAAATAAAGTGAATACTATTTAAGAATGAAATGTTGAGGGACATTGGAGTTGTCTGTAAAACCAGCACCTTAGATGTCTTGTACTTGAGCACCTCTTCAGCGTGGACCCTCATCCTGATGGGCCATGCTGCTATTCTTCTCAACAAGTATTAAACTCAGAGGAAGGGGCTACTCCAGCTATGCTCATGGAAAATTAATCTTTTGTGGTACTTCACTGTACCACAGCACACTCTAACTTTCCCCATTAGCAAATACAGCCCTGTGCTAATGACAAGCCAGACCTGCACCATGAACAGGAGCCACTTATTTTCTGAGGGAGAATAACACATTTTTTTCCCCCCCTTTTTCTTCCCCCTCACCTCTCACCCCTTGTATGCTCTACTCTAAGGAAAGGTCAGAGGTTAGGACTTTATTTTCCTCCAGACCATGAATGCTAAATAGCGCCAGCACGAACGGTTCAATGACCCCTGTGTGTTCTGAAGCCACTGAAAAATGAAAACAAATGTTAATCTGGGGTCTGACTCAGACTCTCTTTGCTGATCTAGACTTATGGAGGACATTAGGGCCACTTACGAAATCAGGCTGAGAGGTGATCCCTGACCCTCGCTCCGTTTTCAAGATGGCCTTGCTCCATTTGCCGGACGCCTGGCGCGGCCGCTCATTCTCCTGCGGTGCCCACCGCTGCTCACGTGCAACTTACATTAGCCAGAGCCACCGCCAGCACACATCAATGGCAACGCTCCAATTTAAAGAGTAGATGGCTGGAGTAGGTGTTATTAGTACCCCGTGTCAAACTCTTGATTGCTCACATATGGCTTGCGGGCTGAATAGCACTTTTGATTCAGGGCAGAGAAAGAAAAAGTCGGTGGTAAGGGAAAAAAAAAAAAAAAGAAGATGGAGCAGGCTTGATCTCGCCATGTTCTGATTTGAAATGGTTAGATTAGAAGTAACTACAGCCAAGAAGAAATCAAGTCGGGTGTCATCGAGTTACCTATATGTATCATTCTCTGGATTCCCAGGTGGCTCTGATCTTAAACCCAAAGTCCTAGACCGGTGATATTAAAACCACACATTCAACAGCAAACCAGTTGTTTGCAAAAGGCTTCTGATGAACAATAAGTTCTTCTTGGTAGCATGACAAAAGAAGCAAGAAAAATATTTTCTCTATAAAGTTAATATTAAACAACAGTAGTGTTCTTGCATTTAATCTCGTCCTTCTGAGACAGACACTTTTCATTTCTTTCTTTTTTTTTTTCTATTACCTCAAGCTTTTTCCTGTTCAATGTCTCTAATGCAAATAAAAACCAGAGGTTTAAGTCTGCACTGTTGAGATCTGAAGATTACTATGGGTCTACAAATGTGAGCTGTGTGAAGATTGCTACAGAATTTGCCTTTTTTTTCTTCCTGGAAAAATCCGCAGTAAAAATCATTTATGTCACATTAGTTTCTATTTGAATATTTCTTACTGCAGGAGTGCCTAAAAGCCATATATTGTGCATATACAGTATTATGCAAGGAAAAAAAAAGAAGAGATGAGACATGATAGACACTATCCAAGCTTGGAAAGAGAAATGAACAATTAAATAAAATTCTCTTTTGAAACAGTCAAGTCTCAAAACAGAAGAAAACCCAACGAGCACTTCATTTGGGATGGACTGAACCCATTTCTAAGCTTACAGGTACATAAAGCCCTGATGTACTAATGTATTGTAATTCTCTGCTTGTGCACTTAAAAGCAGTGTGTAATTTTCTCTGCTTCAACAGGGCTCTTCAAGTGAAAAGGCTGAGCACTAGGGGTCAGAAATCACTAGAAATTCTCTTTTATAAAGCAGCAATTGTTCACGAATTTCCTGCATACTTTGAGTACAATTAGTTTCAACTGGTTTTAAAGAAAACGACTTGGCATTTGGTTTTGGGGACATCAGCTAGCATTGTATTTGCAATAATAAAACTAATGTTGGCCTGCTTCTGTATTTGCCTTTTTCTTTGTTTCAGGTTTCAAGGTGAATCTAAGTCAATTGATAACATCAACATGTCGTAGTTAGCAATCTCATTCAGAATAACAAAAAAATCATACATTGTTATTATTCACAATTTTTATGTCATTTAGATGTGTCTGGCCTGTGCTGACTGAATTATTCAGATGGTCAGGTGTTTTATATTGTGATGGATACATGTATTGGCTGGTATTACAAAGTCAGCATTTACTATAGGTTTCTAAAGTATTTTCATCTGACACTTGAGAAAAAACACTACATGTTTCTTAATGATGACAACCAGAAGTGGGTAGATCAACTGCAGATGTATATTCACCTTTAAGCTATAAAAATTGGTAAAACTGAGGAAGAAAAAGATGATGTTGGGGGAAGGGAGGGGAGAAAGAAATCAATCTATAGGAATTGTAGATCACCAGCATCGCTGGAAGCAAAATCATTTCAATTTAAAGATGTAAAACTTAATTTAAACATATCTTCTCTTGAGTTTCCCAACTTGCTGTCCTAACTCATGTTTTGAAATCCACCAATAATTTTCATCAGGTATATCTTGACAGTGCTTCGTACGAACAACCTTACACCTGAAAACTCCCTTAGGCCATGAGATGAGCTAAGTGACTGACTTAGTGATGTAATTTTGAAAGGTGGGTGGGCTGTCAAGAGATATTTTGGAGAACTGTCCAGAAGAAGGAACCCTTACATTGAGTACTTCTCACCTACATTATTGGTATCCTTTAAAACCTGTTTCATTTTTACTTCATTCTAATTTTGAGGTTGTTCTGCATGTCCCTTCTTTCTTTTTCCTTTGCTTTTCATTCAGGTATCTATAAAGCAAGAAGCTTTACAATGACATAACCTTGATCATGTTATCTTCAACTTCATCTGCAGGTTTTGAGCCTGGGCAGCAAGTATTCATATAATCTCTATAAATTATCTCTATGATATTGATGTAACTTACGTAAGTATTTCTATAGTTATGCATGAGGATACATATCATTATAATATTTCAAAGCATCATTAGTGGTGCATAATAATATCAAATGACATAAAAATATAGTAACTTTTAAGAAGTGCTTTTTTCTTAAGTGATCTTAGTGTTGTGATTTGGGTGGAAGGACAATGCAAGGGGAGCTGAATGTGAAAGGAGGACTCTTCACCCCCACAAAATTAGCTTTAATTACATATGTATTGGCAAAAAAACCTTACATACTTAAAATATTGCTCTTCTGTGAAATATTTTCTTCTGTTTGATCTAGTCTGAACAGATTTTGGTGTTCTTTCCTTGCACAGGACTCTAGTAGTTCTCTCCTGAGCAGAGTTTATATAAATATTGTACTACCCAGTCTTGCTTTTTGGGGGGACCAAATTTTTAATTTGGGTCTCGATAGCCTTTTCATGGGGGCTACTATCTGAAGGGACTCATACAGGTTACCCCTCATATATTGTCCTCCCCTGAATTCCCTGTAGAAGCAACATCCAGTCACAGCAAATCCTGCAAAGCTGGTACTTATCAATTTGGGAGCCAAACCCAGAGAACAAATCATTGCAGCGAAGCAAAAAGAAAGTGCTGGAAGCAAGGCCATGTTTCTTGTTGCCCAACTCCAGATCCATTGGCTGATTAATACAGACCAGCTCCTTTCCAAAACCACCTGACAAAACTGAGAAGAGAGTCCGACTTCCTAGGACTCATTGCAGCTTTTGAGCAAGAGGGGCTAGGGGTATTGTCTCAGATGGGGGTCAGGATTTACTTTTCACTGCTGAGTGAAATGCTTCACATGTTACCAGATTGCACCTCATTTTACATCTACCATAAATAGTCTGTCTTTGCTCAGAATATAATAGAAAATGTAGGTGCAGGTTGAAGGGGTGAGTGGTTATGGAGAAAAGGACCTGGTTTAATGGAAACAGACCATCAGAAACAATTTTTAGAAAACAAGTAAAAAAGATGAGAAGGAAGAAAATGTGCATTACCTTCCCTAGCTTTTACAAATATACATCTTCCATACTGAGCATCAACTACTAGAAAATTATTGATCCTACACCAGCACCGGTATTTTTCTTCAGAAAGATTTCAGAAAGTTTGTTGAATGAGTTAGGTCTCTGAAATTTATGTAAGCTATTTGGAGCAGGAGCTATCTTTTATGTATTTGTACAATATCAAGCACAAGGTATTTGTAAATGTCTAGCCAGATAAATGGAGTTATTCGGCAGTGTCACCTAAAATGCAAATGACAATAGCAACAACAACAATAAATCTCTCTCTACCGAATAGGAATTTAAGTCTGAATCACAAGTGGTTTAGCTTCATTTTTTGAAAAGTTAGTGCATGTGTATCCAGCCAGACAAATGAGATCTGCTGGATCTCATAGCTTTTTCTGTTTCTACAGCTTTAGAGAAGAAGTGCATGGCACCCTGGAAGACTAAAGAGTAAAATCAACAGGATGGATAGGTCACCTCTGGCATCATGGACCAAAAACCTGCCGGCAGTCACACTGCCTTCTTGTGCAACGCACCACTGCGACCCGGACACCTAGCTCAATGTCCTACCATGCCTATACCTCTGCCTTTTCACAAACCACTGCCAGGACTTTGCCAGGATAGGATAATGCTCCATTAAATTTTTTTTGTCCTGGGAATAAAGAATCCATGACCAAATAAATATAACAAAACAGTGTATGATAATGCCCCATTCAAATGCAGGATATATATGTGTGTCTATGCATGTATGTATACACATCTATGAACGTATGTAGACATGCATATTTACTAATATACATCTATATATGTATACATACATATGTGTACACTCACTAAAGGCTAAAACATAGGAGGTCATTTTATACAATGTACGGTAAAGAAGAAAGAGTAGAAATCCAAAATCACTACCACTACAGGATCTGCATGCTAAGAAATCAGCTGTATAAATATCAGTACAGGTATTTTTTAAACAATCTTATGGGCTTCTATCTCTTTTGGACTAACCTCCAGAGTAAGAACCATACAGAACATTTTCTAATCTGATTTTCAGATCCTAAAACATAATTAATTTATTACATCAACAGACACCTGGCTCAGTGGAGGAAGGTAAATTTCATATGCAAAACTCTTAGTCCAGATGAAGCTTATTCCTCCTTATATCTTTTTTTCTCTTTTTCAATTTACAAGTACAGAGTCTCTGAAAGAAAAAAAGTGGAAAAAAACCCCCTCTGTCTCTATGCTTCCAATTTTTGTCATCAGTGCCTGACATAGTCAAATTTCATATGCAAAACTCTTAGTCCAGATGCTTATTCTTCCTTATATCTTTTTTCTCTTCCTCAATTTACAAGCACAGAGTCTCTGAAAGAAAAAAGTGGAAAAAAAACCCCTCCGTCTCTATGCTTCCAATTTTTCTCATCACTACCTGACATAGTTGCAAATACTGTTTGATACAGACAGTCCTTGAACTCCCAGGAAATAAAATGGACTACAGAAACAATGACAGCAGCAGCTATAGATGAACGAAAGCCACAGTTAGCTATAATTTTTCCAAAAGGAAGATACACTAAGAATTCACCCAAAAAGCAATCAGTGCCTCCAGGCTCTCTCTTCCTTGTCTTATCTCTGGGTCTTCACATTAACATTGATTCCTATTGATTTCATTCTTAGAGTACCTCAGCTCAGATCACTGGTAGTATTACCATATTTCCTATTAAAAAATAAAAAAAAAGAAAAAAGGTCTTAATTTTGAAGACACCGCACTCTCAAGAAGTGGGAAAAAAGGATTGGCACACCCGGGTGTAAAACCTACATTTGCCAGCTCCTACCCCAGCTGGTTGGGCTGCCTTGGGCCGTATTTGCTTGTGTTGCCTAGTTAAATGGGCACTCAGGCAGCCCTAGGGGATAATATCATGACCCAGACAAGATCTCTGCATCTGGAAAGATGGCCTCATGTTTTCCAGACTCTTCTCCCAGGAAACAGGATCTGGGGACGACATCCCACGACTGTATTGTGGTTAAAAAAACCAGCGAGTTCTTCACAAACTGCAAATTTGCCCCAAAAAGGCAGTTGCATAGGTATGAATGGAAAGATAATTCCAGAGGAAAGAAGAAACTATAGAGAGCAGAGCTTGAAAAACCCCACAGGCCCTTTGTAAGAAGGGTTCATTTCTAAAGGGTGCAGATGACATTTTATCACATGGTTCCCTCGGTGGCATTACGACAAAGCTTCTCCACCCTGCTTCTGTCTTGGCAGATGCTCAGCAGCTCTCCCTCTCTTCTTCTCTCCCTGTCAGCAGCGTCTGGCTGCAGCGTTCCCACCTCTGCAGATGTTTCTCAGCTGTGCACGCAGGCAGGTGGAGCAGGAGTGACACAGAGCCACTGGGAGACAAGGCAAGATGGGGAAATGCAAGCTGGAGAAGAGGTTGTGAGGGGAGTAGAAGTCATTCCCAACCCTGCAGGTTGGAAGGGAAAGGCTAAGGGGTGGTGTTGGCAGCTGGTGGAGCTTGCAAAGACAGACGTGTCCATGTGGTGAGAAGGCTAGAGAACCAGGAGAGGATGCATGAGGAAGTGTGTTGTGTCCTCCTCAAAACTAAAGAAACCTCAAGACAGGTCTCAACATGCAGGCAGTACGGTCACCAGTGTCAATGCCTAGAGGGTGTGGAGAGACACCTCCAGCAGCTCTGGGCCAGGTGCCAGTGACAGGACAAAGAGTTCAGTGATGTGGTGGGCCAGCAAGGCAATGAGAATGTGGAGGGCAATCTCTCTCTCTTTACACATGACAGTGATTTCTCTCTTTCTGTGAAACAACTGTTCATAATCCCTTCAAAAAAATCCCGACTGTGGACCAGGAGCAGCTTTAAACCGAAACACCTGTGTGTCACGCATGCATAGCCTTGCTGTTATGTGCAGGGGAAACTGACTCCTCCGTGGAGCAGACCAGGTGTTGGACTCCAGGTAAAGCTGGATGGAGGGATCAGGTTGCTGGAGAAACGCCGGACTGTGTGAGACTCTTCTCCTCCTGCCACTGGAAAGTCTTCCTCTGTCCCTGCTCATGCTTCTCTCCCTCCCTCCAGCCTCTTAACCCCACGCAATGGTCATGGAGCTGTGTCCCAGTGAAATTGGCTGGTACTAATCTTAAAACTTACCACTTTAGGAGCTATGCCAGAGCCTGTTTGTTTACCTTTCAGACCAGGTTCATGACATAAAGATGTTATTAATTCAGAAAATCATGAGAGTAGACGACGGAGGCATGTAGGTGAGACTTCCCCTAACCAGAGGAGGTATGGGTATTGGAATAAGCAGCAGGAAAAAGCTGTTTTAAATGTTCCTGAGTCCAGAAGGACTCCTTCCCAAGTGCCAAGAGCACAAGCACAAAAAAAAAAAAAAAAGAAGATGGAGCAGGCTTGATCTCGCCATGTTCTGATTTGAAATGGTTAGATTAGAAGTAACTACAGCCAAGAAGAAATCAAGTCGGGTGTCATCGAGTTACCTATATGTATCATTCTCTGGATTCCCAGGTGGCTCTGATCTTAAACCCAAAGTCCTAGACCGGTGATATTAAAACCACACATTCAACAGCAAACCAGTTGTTTGCAAAAGGCTTCTGATGAACAATAAGTTCTTCTTGGTAGCATGACAAAAGAAGCAAGAAAAATATTTTCTCTATAAAGTTAATATTAAACAACAGTAGTGTTCTTGCATTTAATCTCGTCCTTCTGAGACAGACACTTTTCATTTCTTTCTTTTTTTTTTTCTATTACCTCAAGCTTTTTCCTGTTCAATGTCTCTAATGCAAATAAAAACCAGAGGTTTAAGTCTGCACTGTTGAGATCTGAAGATTACTATGGGTCTACAAATGTGAGCTGTGTGAAGATTGCTACAGAATTTGCCTTTTTTTTCTTCCTGGAAAAATCCGCAGTAAAAATCATTTATGTCACATTAGTTTCTATTTGAATATTTCTTACTGCAGGAGTGCCTAAAAGCCATATATTGTGCATATACAGTATTATGCAAGGAAAAAAAAAGAAGAGATGAGACATGATAGACACTATCCAAGCTTGGAAAGAGAAATGAACAATTAAATAAAATTCTCTTTTGAAACAGTCAAGTCTCAAAACAGAAGAAAACCCAACGAGCACTTCATTTGGGATGGACTGAACCCATTTCTAAGCTTACAGGTACATAAAGCCCTGATGTACTAATGTATTGTAATTCTCTGCTTGTGCACTTAAAAGCAGCGTGTAATTTTCTCTGCTTCAACAGGGCTCTTCAAGTGAAAAGGCTGAGCACTAGGGGTCAGAAATCACTAGAAATTCTCTTTTATAAAGCAGCAATTGTTCACGAATTTCCTGCATACTTTGAGTACAATTAGTTTCAACTGGTTTTAAAGAAAACGACTTGGCATTTGGTTTTGGGGACATCAGCTAGCATTGTATTTGCAATAATAAAACTAATGTTGGCCTGCTTCTGTATTTGCCTTTTTCTTTGTTTCAGGTTTCAAGGTGAATCTAAGTCAATTGATAACATCAACATGTCGTAGTTAGCAATCTCATTCAGAATAACAAAAAAATCATACATTGTTATTATTCACAATTTTTATGTCATTTAGATGTGTCTGGCCTGTGCTGACTGAATTATTCAGATGGTCAGGTGTTTTATATTGTGATGGATACATGTATTGGCTGGTATTACAAAGTCAGCATTTACTATAGGTTTCTAAAGTATTTTCATCTGACACTTGAGAAAAAACACTACATGTTTCTTAATGATGACAACCAGAAGTGGGTAGATCAACTGCAGATGTATATTCACCTTTAAGCTATAAAAATTGGTAAAACTGAGGAAGAAAAAGATGATGTTGGGGGAAGGGAGGGGAGAAAGAAATCAATCTATAGGAATTGTAGATCACCAGCATCGCTGGAAGCAAAATCATTTCAATTTAAAGATGTAAAACTTAATTTAAACATATCTTCTCTTGAGTTTCCCAACTTGCTGTCCTAACTCATGTTTTGAAATCCACCAATAATTTTCATCAGGTATATCTTGACAGTGCTTCGTACGAACAACCTTACACCTGAAAACTCCCTTAGGCCATGAGATGAGCTAAGTGACTGACTTAGTGATGTAATTTTGAAAGGTGGGTGGGCTGTCAAGAGATATTTTGGAGAACTGTCCAGAAGAAGGAACCCTTACATTGAGTACTTCTCACCTACATTATTGGTATCCTTTAAAACCTGTTTCATTTTTACTTCATTCTAATTTTGAGGTTGTTCTGCATGTCCCTTCTTTCTTTTTCCTTTGCTTTTCATTCAGGTATCTATAAAGCAAGAAGCTTTACAATGACATAACCTTGATCATGTTATCTTCAACTTCATCTGCAGGTTTTGAGCCTGGGCAGCAAGTATTCATATAATCTCTATAAATTATCTCTATGATATTGATGTAACTTACGTAAGTATTTCTATAGTTATGCATGAGGATACATATCATTATAATATTTCAAAGCATCATTAGTGGTGCATAATAATATCAAATGACATAAAAATATAGTAACTTTTAAGAAGTGCTTTTTTCTTAAGTGATCTTAGTGTTGTGATTTGGGTGGAAGGACAATGCAAGGGGAGCTGAATGTGAAAGGAGGACTCTTCACCCCCACAAAATTAGCTTTAATTACATATGTATTGGCAAAAAAACCTTACATACTTAAAATATTGCTCTTCTGTGAAATATTTTCTTCTGTTTGATCTAGTCTGAACAGATTTTGGTGTTCTTTCCTTGCACAGGACTCTAGTAGTTCTCTCCTGAGCAGAGTTTATATAAATATTGTACTACCCAGTCTTGCTTTTTGGGGGGACCAAATTTTTAATTTGGGTCTCGATAGCCTTTTCATGGGGGCTACTATCTGAAGGGACTCATACAGGTTACCCCTCATATATTGTCCTCCCCTGAATTCCCTGTAGAAGCAACATCCAGTCACAGCAAATCCTGCAAAGCTGGTACTTATCAATTTGGGAGCCAAACCCAGAGAACAAATCATTGCAGCGAAGCAAAAAGAAAGTGCTGGAAGCAAGGCCATGTTTCTTGTTGCCCAACTCCAGATCCATTGGCTGATTAATACAGACCAGCTCCTTTCCAAAACCACCTGACAAAACTGAGAAGAGAGTCCGACTTCCTAGGACTCATTGCAGCTTTTGAGCAAGAGGGGCTAGGGGTATTGTCTCAGATGGGGGTCAGGATTTACTTTTCACTGCTGAGTGAAATGCTTCACATGTTACCAGATTGCACCTCATTTTACATCTACCATAAATAGTCTGTCTTTGCTCAGAATATAATAGAAAATGTAGGTGCAGGTTGAAGGGGTGAGTGGTTATGGAGAAAAGGACCTGGTTTAATGGAAACAGACCATCAGAAACAATTTTTAGAAAACAAGTAAAAAAGATGAGAAGGAAGAAAATGTGCATTACCTTCCCTAGCTTTTACAAATATACATCTTCCATACTGAGCATCAACTACTAGAAAATTATTGATCCTACACCAGCACCGGTATTTTTCTTCAGAAAGATTTCAGAAAGTTTGTTGAATGAGTTAGGTCTCTGAAATTTATGTAAGCTATTTGGAGCAGGAGCTATCTTTTATGTATTTGTACAATATCAAGCACAAGGTATTTGTAAATGTCTAGCCAGATAAATGGAGTTATTCGGCAGTGTCACCTAAAATGCAAATGACAATAGCAACAACAACAATAAATCTCTCTCTACCGAATAGGAATTTAAGTCTGAATCACAAGTGGTTTAGCTTCATTTTTTGAAAAGTTAGTGCATGTGTATCCAGCCAGACAAATGAGATCTGCTGGATCTCATAGCTTTTTCTGTTTCTACAGCTTTAGAGAAGAAGTGCATGGCACCCTGGAAGACTAAAGAGTAAAATCAACAGGATGGATAGGTCACCTCTGGCATCATGGACCAAAAACCTGCCGGCAGTCACACTGCCTTCTTGTGCAACGCACCACTGCGACCCGGACACCTAGCTCAATGTCCTACCATGCCTATACCTCTGCCTTTTCACAAACCACTGCCAGGACTTTGCCAGGATAGGATAATGCTCCATTAAATTTTTTTTGTCCTGGGAATAAAGAATCCATGACCAAATAAATATAACAAAACAGTGTATGATAATGCCCCATTCAAATGCAGGATATATATGTGTGTCTATGCATGTATGTATACACATCTATGAACGTATGTAGACATGCATATTTACTAATATACATCTATATATGTATACATACATATGTGTACACTCACTAAAGGCTAAAACATAGGAGGTCATTTTATACAATGTACGGTAAAGAAGAAAGAGTAGAAATCCAAAATCACTACCACTACAGGATCTGCATGCTAAGAAATCAGCTGTATAAATATCAGTACAGGTATTTTTTAAACAATCTTATGGGCTTCTATCTCTTTTGGACTAACCTCCAGAATAAGAACCATACAGAACATTTTCTAATCTGATTTTCAGATCCTAAAGCATAATTAATTTATTACATCAACAGACACCTGGCTCAGTGGAGGAAGGTAAATTTCATATGCAAAACTCTTAGTCCAGATGCTTATTCTTCCTTATATCTTTTTTCTCTTCCTCAATTTACAAGCACAGAGTCTCTGAAAGAAAAAAGTGGAAAAAAAACCCCTCCGTCTCTATGCTTCCAATTTTTCTCATCACTACCTGACATAGTTGCAAATACTGTTTGATACAGACAGTCCTTGAACTCCCAGGAAATAAAATGGACTACAGAAACAATGACAGCAACAGCTATAGATGAACGAAAGCCACAGTTAGCTATAATTTTTCCAAAAGGAAGATACACTAAGAATTCACCCAAAAAGCAATCAGTGCCTCCAGGCTCTCTTCCTTGTCTTATCTCTGGGTCTTCACATTAACATTGATTCCTATTGATTTCATTCTTAGAGTACCTCAGCTCAGATCACTGGTAGTATTACCATATTTCCTATTAAAAAATAAAAAAAAAGGAAAAAAGGTCTTAATTTTGAAGACACCGCACTCTCAAGAAGTGGGAAAAAAGGATTGGCACACCCGGGTGTAAAACCTACATTTGCCAGCTCCTACCCCAGCTGGTTGGGCTGCCTTGGGCCGTATTTGCTTGTGTTGCCTAGTTAAATGGGTACTTAGGCAGCCCTAGGGGATAATATCATGACCCAGACAAGATCTCTGCATCTGGAAAGATGGCCTCATGTTTTCCAGACTCTTCTCCCAGGAAACAGGATCTGGGGACGACATCCCACGACTGTATTGTGGTTAAAAAAACCAGCGAGTTCTTCACAAACTGCAAATTTGCCCCAAAAAGGCAGTTGCATAGGTATGAATGGAAAGATAATTCCAGAGGAAAGAAGAAACTATAGAGAGCAGAGCTTGAAAAACCCCACAGGCCCTTTGTAAGAAGGGTTCATTTCTAAAGGGTGCAGATGACATTTTATCACATGGTTCCCTCGGTGGCATTACGACAAAGCTTCTCCACCCTGCTTCTGTCTTGGCAGATGCTCAGCAGCTCTCCCTCTCTTCTTCTCTCCCTGTCAGCAGCGTCTGGCTGCAGCGTTCCCACCTCTGCAGATGTTTCTCAGCTGTGCACGCAGGCAGGTGGAGCAGGAGTGACACAGAGCCACCGGGAGACAAGGCAAGATGGGGAAATGCAAGCTGGAGAAGAGGTTGTGAGGGGAGTAGAAGTCATTCCCAACCCTGCAGGTTGGAAGGGAAAGCCTAAGGGTCGGCGCCAGCAGCTGGTGGAGCTTACAAAGACAGACATGTCCATGTGGTGAGAAGGCTAGAGGACCAGGAGAGGATACATGAGGAAGCGTGTTGTGTCCTCCTCAAAACTAAAGAAACCTCAAGACAGGTCTCAACATGCAGACAGTCTGGTAGCATCAATGCCTACAAGGTGTGGAGAGACTCCTCCAGCAGCTCTGGGCCAGGTGCCAGTGACAGGACAAAGAGTTCAGTGATGTGGTGGGCCAGCAAGGCAATGAGAATGTGGAGGGCAATATCTCTCTCTTTATACAGTGATTTCTCTCTTTCTGTGAAACAACTGTTCGTAATCCCTTCAAAAAAATCCCGACTGTGGACTAGGAGCAGCTTTAAACCGAAACACCTGTGTGTCACACGTGCATAGCCTTGCTGTTATGTGCAGGGGGAACTGACTCCTCCATGGAGCAGACCAGGTGTTGAACTTCAGGTAAAGGTGGATGGAGGGATCAGGTCGCTGGAGAAACACCAAACTGTGTGAGACTCTTCTCATCCTGCCACTGGAAAGTCTTCCTCTGTCCCTGCTCACGCTTCTCTACCTCCCTCCAGCCTCTTAACCCCACGCAATGGTCATGGAGCTGTGTCCCAGTGAAACTGGCTGGTATTAATCTTAAAACTTACCACCTTAGGAGCTATGCCAAAGCCTGTTTGTTTGCCTTTTAGAACAGGCTCATGACATAAAGATGGTATTAATTCAGAACATCATGAGAGTAGACGAGGGAGGCACGTAGGTGAGACTTCCCCTAACCAGAGGAAGTATGGGTATGGGAATAAGCAGCAGGAAAAAGCTGCAAGAAACCTCAAGACAGGTCTCAACATGCAGACAGTCTGGTAGCATCAATGCCTACAAGGTGTGGAGAGACTCCT
Organism: Calidris pugnax; assembly: GCF_001431845.1. Lineage (NCBI taxonomy): Eukaryota > Metazoa > Chordata > Aves > Charadriiformes > Scolopacidae > Calidris > Calidris pugnax. The sequence goes on along the minus strand of NW_015090830.1, from coordinate 23,666,055 downwards.
CCAGCAGCTCTGGGCCAGGTGCCAGTGACAGGACAAAGAGTTCAGTGATGTGGTGGGCCAGCAAGGCAATGAGAATGTGGAGGGCAATATCTCTCTCTTTATACAGTGATTTCTCTCTTTCTGTGAAACAACTGTTCGTAATCCCTTCAAAAAAATCCCGACTGTGGACTAGGAGCAGCTTTAAACCGAAACACCTGTGTGTCACACGTGCATAGCCTTGCTGTTATGTGCAGGGGGAACTGACTCCTCCATGGAGCAGACCAGGTGTTGAACTTCAGGTAAAGGTGGATGGAGGGATCAGGTCGCTGGAGAAACACCAAACTGTGTGAGACTCTTCTCATCCTGCCACTGGAAAGTCTTCCTCTGTCCCTGCTCACGCTTCTCTACCTCCCTCCAGCCTCTTAACCCCACGCAATGGTCATGGAGCTGTGTCCCAGTGAAACTGGCTGGTATTAATCTTAAAACTTACCACCTTAGGAGCTATGCCAAAGCCTGTTTGTTTGCCTTTTAGAACAGGCTCATGACATAAAGATGGTATTAATTCAGAACATCATGAGAGTAGACGAGGGAGGCACGTAGGTGAGACTTCCCCTAACCAGAGGAAGTATGGGTATGGGAATAAGCAGCAGGAAAAAGCTGCTTTAAATGTTCCTGAGTCCAGAAGGACTCCTTCCCAAGTGCCAAGAGCACAAGCACAGTCTCTTCCTTTCCCAGCCCCACATGCAGCTGCCTCTCCACCTCCAGGGTCCCCCTCAGCACCCACCCCCTGCTCCCCTTGAAGGCACAGCCGTGCCAAGAAAAAGGGGGAGGAACCGACTTCTCTGCCCCAGCAGTTCCCCCTGTGTCACTGAAGAAGAGCCCATGTCCTCTCCGAGACTCCCACCAGGCAGGGTGACTTTGCTATTTGGGCTAGTGGCTAAATATTACTCTTTGGCCTTAAGCCTGCTTTTAAGCTTTAGTTTTCCTCAGCTGTGGTGGGATTGCTGGGGTTGCAGTGGGATGCTGACCTGGAAAGAATGAAAATGGTAGAATATGCTTGCCAAGCATATTCCAAAGACGAACTTTGGAAAACCATGTTTTGTTTTTATGTCTATACATTAAATTAATCTCTCCAGTAAGCCAGGTTTGCTCAAGAATGTGAGTTTGAGAAGGAGTGGCAATTAAAATTCCTTATGTACTTTCCACCCTTAGAGCTGAGGCCAATGCATCTTAGAAAATAAAAGCAAACCACAAACACATGTGCACGCTGCGAACATCTGATCACCTGACTTCAATCAATGGATATTTACTTATCTGAACCCTCTTTTTCAAAAGTGTTGACTGTCACAAGCTATCCCTCTGATCTCTTTATGGGGATGCCAACCAGACAGACAGACAGAGGGAGGGGGGAAACCTGCTCCTGCTCCAGTGGTTGCCATGTAGCTTCTCTTTTTCCAAGCAAGTCCTGTGGAACCTTTGTAAAAGCCTCCACCAGCTATTTGAAGCAGCGTTGTTACTGGAGGGGAAGAGAAAAGAAACAGACTTCCATTGCTTTCAACGTAATGGTTAGAAAAACAAGTATGAAACTTTTCTCCAGCTCTTGTGTCCTGTCTATTCCTTTTATAGGCTTTTTACAGTCTTAGGCTGCCTACGTTCAAAGTAACACTTTGAATAGGGCTCCCAGCAGTCCATGACTTTAATCTAGAACTTAAATCAGACTTATCCTTCTGGGGGCCTTCTTTTTTTTTTTTTTTTTTTCCTGAGAGCAAAAGATGGCCACATGATTTGAGGTTTAAAATGTGATTTTATCTTTTTTTCCAGGAGCTATCTGCTGAACCTCAGTGAGACTCAGCTACCTAACCCTCTTAGGCTCCCTTGGAAATCCCACCCTCAGCCAGATAAAGCATGGTATTTTAGCTGAGGTTAGCATTCACATGGCTGTCTGATCCCAGGTTTTGTTATTAGAGGACAGACTTAAAGAACACGGGGACTGAACAGCAGAATAAATAACTGGAACTTTCTCACTCTGTTAAGCAAAATGATTGTGCCCAATTACAGAGGCAAGAAAGTGAGGTCGGGGCAGAGATGAGATGCTAAAATCCAGCTGCTGGAATTTGAGCTGTTTCCTTCCCACATTTAAAATGAAAGACCTGAATGTCCTCCTGGATCTCAGTGAGGAATGGAAGTAGAACCAAAATGGTGGGAAGTAGAGCCATGCAAAAAAGGCAGGCACAACTCTCTTCCTTTTTTTTTTTTTAATTTTTTTACACATTTTAGAAGACATTCCAATTATGCTTCAAGAAATATGATTTAGCTCTTATGGACTGGTTTGTTCAGCACAGTTTGAAGAGAGCAGCTACAAGGTGAAAAAGTAAGATGGGGGAAAAAAAGAGTCAGGTCTAAAAATAATTCTAAATATAAAATAAATCTGCAGCTTCAGTTACAGTTCTCAGTTTTATTTAGAGAATTACAAACATGAGCTTAAGGAAACTTGTTTGTACGTAAGAAGTATAAATATGCTTATAAAATAAACATAACCTTTAATCTGCCAGGAATCCTACTGAAAGCTATATATGTATCTATAAATATATACACATGTGTGTGTGTGTGGTAGCAGGGATGATATTCAGATAGTAGCAGAACAGTATCAGGCCTTTTTTTCCCTTTTGTAAAAGACTCCTCTCTGGGAGGGAAGGTAGCAGCTATTTAGGAGTGTGATGTTACTAATATGAGCACCTTACGCATCACGGGCACATTAGCATAAATCCAAATAGAGCAGTAAAGTGAACTTAAAGAACTAGATACGATTGCATCTGAAACTAGGTCCCCAGAAATGTGAAAATTACCTTAGAATGTGAAAAAGACAAATTGCACCTTAGTTTTCTCTTTTTCAGTTTGAACTCGATGCTAAAATGCCGGTTCAGTAGGGATCCAGAAACACCATCTTTTCTTGAAATATTAATAGGCTTTTCTTCAGCATCTGGACTGTTACTGTGTCTCAGGTACTAACCCAACCCAATTCTGCTTAAAGAGTAAGGTGTAATGAGCTGATTCTTTTGGGTCTAGTCTGGGTCAAGGCTGGGGAATTCATGTTTTGGGAAAGAGGCAATCCCCACTCTACAGATCCTGAAGATTGCAGCTCAAATTAGATGGTGGCTGCTAGCCAGAGAAAGAAGATATTTTATCCCTGGTTTACCCGTTTTCAGGGAGATTTGGTAGTGTTGACTGTGATTTCTATAATGTCTGGGTCAAGGCTGGGGAATTCATGTTTTGAGAAAGAGGCAATCCCCACTCTACAGACTCTGAAGATTGCAGCTCAAATTAAATGGTGGCTGCTAGCCAGAGAAAGAAGACATTTTATCCCTGGTTTACCTGTTTTTAGGCAGATTTGGTAGTGTTGACTGTGATTTCTATAATGTCAGACATTAAAAAAAAAAAAAAAAAAAATCTTTCCATTCACCTGTGAACCTAAAAAAAAAAAAAAAAAAAGATCTTCCCATTCACCTGTGAAACAAAAGTTGGTAACTTGGTCACAGAGATTAATATGTTCTGGCCTGGAAGAATACTTAGGAAATAAGTTTCATATCATTATCCCCATTAATGCCAGCTTAAGACAAATACATGGGCAAAGTTTTCAGTCTGAATTTCAGGTTTCAAAGGTGGGCTGAATTTCAAGTATAATTACTAGCCACTCTACAAATATCAGGCCCCTTTCCCCTTTCTCATCCTTCACATTAGACCTCCAAGACCCAGCTCCTCTTCTGAAAACCTGAAGTTTTCAAAATCTATACCTACAGAAAGAGAGACCAGAAACTTAGTCCTTGGTGCCCCAGGTAAATCTCTGTGGCCAAGCACGAAAGGCAAAAGGGCAATCAGAGTTCAGACCTGCTACCTTCAAGGGGCCAGAGCTCTGAGTCACCCAAACGGTGGCTGAAATAGCGTATTTGCACAGTTCCTCTGACGAGAAACCTGGATGTCAGATGGGGAAATTTTTGATTCTCATGGGAAAAAAATTTGGTAAACATGTTTCACATCGAGCACGGTCTGCCCACACAGACAAATCCAGTTTGCAGCCCTCTGTTAGTTTTTCTCCTTATTTAGTAAGAAAACATATATATAAATGTAATCTTTTTCATTTTCTTCTGGCTGAAGCCTCACTTACGGGCTTCCAAAATGACACCACAGAAGAGCAGAGTTTAACCTCAATGTTTGGTGAAAAAACACAGGAAAGGCAGCACCTCCCCTGAGGAAAAGAGAAGAAGCAGTGAGCAATATTTCCAAACAAGTGGACAAACAAAAATATACAAAGCAGCCACTACAAAGTCAGCGCACCTCTTCTTGTTTCTTCTGGATACTTAAGGTGAACCAAAGCCAAGCCAAAGGCTCATGCAACTACAGGGAAACAGTCCAGATGTTTAGGCCATTTTCCTGTGGCTTTTCATGATGAAAAACTGTGAAGCGCAACGGTTCCTGCTCTGAGCTCCTCAGTGTTTGGATATAGTTCCATATTAAATAGACACTAACAGCAAAGACCCAGCTGCTTTTTGTTTTACTGTTGCTATTTGGAGGAGAGGTAAGTCTCCATTTGGGGTGGGAGGAGAGGAATTTGTCTGAGGACAGGTAGCAGTGGCGAGGTAGCAGGGATTTTTTTCCCCGCTCTTAATTCACTTTCTTTCTCAAAGGATCTGGGGACTGTTCCATGCTGGAAGCAACACGGTTGTCGAGCATTTAACAGTATTATCTAGTATGAGAGAGCCTCCTAGCACGGTCTCAAAGGCTGGCAACAAAGAATACTCATTATAACTTATCCTAAAGCTGAATAACTGTTTTACAGAACTCCTGGGGAACGTACAAGAAATACCCATAAGCGAAATGACAGGTGCCAGAGAAATCATATCCCTCCATCAAAGCTGTATTTATCTTACAATCCTCTTTTTTTTTGATAGAAAGGTCATTTTAATTAGTAAGCGGGGGCGGGGAGTTATTGTTGGTCGGCACAGCCCCATATTGATGGTTCCTCTATACGTCAGTGCACAAGCATTAACATTGCTCAGATAATCTTGCTGGCAAACTAAGAAACAACTATCATGTTACTTGAAAGAACTGAAGCTATATTGTACGGCGGTCATTAGTCTCCTTGAATCTGCTCATAATGATGAATGCATCATTCTGCCTGCCTGCAACTTGTGTAACAAACAGCACAGCCAAGTCTTTTCCAGTTCTGTTATTCTGTTTTAAAAAACACTGACATTTTCTTAAACAGACATAATTTACAATTTTAAGTAACACAACAGTGCCTTGGTGTGTAAGGGCCAGCAAGCAAACAAGACTCCTTTCACAAAGATTAAAAAAAAATAACAGTCTCGTGCTCTCTGAGGTCACCATGGCTTAAAACTGGGGTGAGGGGGGGAGGCTATAGGACCTTTCTGTGACATATCTTTGGCTTTGAAACATGTATTATGCTCCACAGCAGAAACCTCAAGAGCAAGTAGAGTTAAAAGCAATATGTAATGCCCTCTGGGGACAAACGGCTGCCTATGTCTACACCATCCTATTAAAGCACCTCAGGCAGCAGTTTTGGGGCCTGAGCATTTATGCTGTTTTGATCCTGGATTTATATCCCCAGTTTGCCTGAGTTGCAACACCACATGGGAGACATCAGGGCCACCCAGCTCTCACAGCACCCACCAAAGCATCCCACACACACCATCTGGTTGAACCACCTTTTCAGGCACCATTGCCTGGAGCATCTTCCATCTTTCACATGCCAACATGAACCCCACCAGTCTGCATGGGATACCCCTCACCACTCACATTTCCAGGCAGAAATCACTTTCCTTTATAGGATGAGTCAGCTAAGAGGCATCCTCTGTGTACCCATCATCTGTGTGCCACCCATCTATACTGGAAAGCACAAGGTGGTGCTCATGAACCGATCAGTGAAATCCTGACATATGGTAAAACTGCAATAAATAACATGAATTCCCTTCTGGTGGGTACTAAACAGAAAACACTGTCCTGCTTATTGCCCTGGCACAGCTGGTCTTCTCCACTGCTGCAGTGCTGCCTGGACAATTCAACTTGTCTCAGTCCAGCAGCTGAGGACAGATCACAAGCACATGACATTGCAGATCTTGGGGATAAAGATAATGGTGTACTTGTCAATGTTGAACTGCTGTGGCACAGGTCTAGAGGAGATCAGGATGGCAGCAAGTTGGTAGATGATGCACTTTCCTCTCCAGCCTTGTGTAGAGGCTGCTGCGAAGGGCCGTGGAGGTGGTTTTTCCATGTCTGGCATTAGCTTCTTGATCTCTGTTTTCCCAACTTTGGAGGACAACGTGCTTCCCCCTGTGGGAGACTGTAACATCAACCATAAGCTGAAGCTGTTTTCTATCACAGGGTGTTCACTGAGGGCATTAGTCTTGAATCACAGCCCCCGCGTTAATACAGCCTATGGGAACCACCTTACCCCTGGCTGTCATGGCAGTGGGTTCATATTTCTCCCCAGGCAGAGCACTTGGCACCTCACTTTTGACTCTATTGCCCTCCATCTTTGTGGGTTGCACTCTGGGCAAGGGGATCGGCATGGCACTGTAGGACACAAATTATGAGAGGCAGCTGGGCATCTATAGGATGTGTGTGAATTAAGCCTGGGGGTTGTGGCTGGAAGGGCTATGCCAGAGGGCTTGTGGGATACAGCTGCTTGAAGCAGTCCTTTGTAATGTGAACAAGCCTGGTTGGAGAGTCGTGAAGAGCTTACAGGGTGGATGGCACATACCCTACATTGCTCTACGAGGAAGCTCCTTAGGATTAGCCTTGCAGAGTTAGCAGATATGGCCAGAGATTTTTCATCTGAGCTCGATTCTTATTCAGCTGAGGTCAATGATTTACCTTCCATTGATTTCAAGACACAGGCTCACACACTGAAACTCTGGTTTCCTTCTTTAAGAAGCCAGTGTGAAATCTTCTGGAGCTAATTCACTTTTATTATGGGTGCTCTCCTGTCTCCATTCTTCTGTCTTTAAAGCATTGTCACTGGAGAATCTCAGAGCAGACCTAGTGCTCTTAGGTTACAACAATACTATGGCTTTACATGAACTACTGACTGATGTCACAGCTAAATAACACACCCTATATATAACTGCCTCTGACAAAATAAATAAATAAGTTTTCTTTCCCTGAGGTTTATCAACTCTGGGTTAGTGACATGAGGTCCAGAATCCAAAATCCTCACTATAAATGTTGTCTCTCTATTCTGCCAGCCCCTGGGACTGCAGTGGGAAGGAACAGCATGTTGTTGACTGTGGCAGCCTATGAAAAGTATGTGACTCCTATGTTAAGTTTGTGATGGACTGAAAAGAGAGGTGACACACAAACTGCAATGTCAGTATTGTCAGACAAGTGAGTAGGACCACTCTGTGAGGGCAAATCTTCCTCACAGACTCCCAGAACAGCTAAAGTGAGAAACACAAGAGTGGCACAGCCTGGAGGGCAAGGAGATGTGCATTAAATACTGTCCCAAACAACTGAGCTCTGTTCATGGCTCAGACTCACTGCATCACAATTAAAATTTGCTAAAGTGCTGGGGCTTGTTTTTTTTTGTTACTGACTTTCAATGGACGTTGGCTCATGGAAATACTGAAAAAACAGCATTAATGGAGAGAAAAAAAACAATGTGTTTACATTCTAGGCTCCAAATGAGATCATGAATGTCCTAAGCAGCGTGACAAAGGCTGCCGTAGGAGAAGTTTTATGACTGAGCAGAAACAGGAAGCATGGTGACTCACACGTGACAACAGCCTGTACCTGGACATTTCCAGAAAGTTTCACAAATGTGAGTAGTTCAAATGGCTCAGATAAAGATTAGGTAAGAATACAACTAGGGGGACTTTATCTGAAAGAAATTCAAGCTGTGAACCTTTTCCAAAACATCTTGGTCTGGGGTGCACTCCCTGGGTACTTTCAGCCTTTTGGTCATGCTTACATTTTGCTGAAGAAGCAAGTTTGGCAATATTTTCTTCACTCTCTCTTTCCCCCTCTTCCGAAACTTCAACCCACATCAGTAAAATAACATGATCCACAGGGGAAATTGTCTTATTTTTCCTTTGTCTACAGGCTAGAGAAAATTTGAAATCAAATCTGAAATTAAAAAATTGGCAGAATATGAATTGAAGTCGGTATTAACTAGAAACTTCAGCACAAAGTATATTCGCCTGATCAAAGCAATATTCTATATCCCGTGGAAGCTTTTGAAGAATATTTAGAAGTAAAACAAGTGGGAAAAATCTCTCTGTGCCAAATTTGGGGCTGTTTTTTAAACACACATCAAGGCAAAGCCATAAAGCAGCCAATTGCCTGTATCTTCTGCCAAGAGCAGCATTCCCTCTCTCTCTCTCCCCCTCACTTTTTCCCTCCTCCTCCCTCCAAATGAATGAGAGCGAGATCAAGAAAATTGTATCAGGCCCTTGAAGCACTTTTCAAGTTTGCAGGAATATCACACCCATGTGAGTACAAACACACGCACAGACACACACCCAAGTCCCTTCAGATGCTTCTGCTGCCGCCACCACCAAGGAGCAACCACAGGACTGTGGAGGTAGTTAGTGGTATAGAGAGGTGACTGAGAGAAGCAGAGAATTTGGTAGCCAGTGGAAAGCTGAAAAGCAGAAGTGGGGTCACAGAGGGAGGGGAGAGAGCGGGTAGCATTTGCTCTGGATGCCAAAAATGTCTCCCTACAGCTGTGTGCTAATATTATGATTATTATTTTGGCAGAGGTCTTTTTGTTTTCTTTCCCAAGCTGATCCCGCTCCCCTCTTGTGCAGGTATTGAGCTTTTGCTGGGCCAAAAAAGCAAAAGAAACAAGGCCATCAGTTTTAGATTTGCTGTGGTCTTTCCAAGATATATAACACAGGGCAGCAGGGGAAAGAAGGAGAAGGGGAGAAAAGGATCACGGTAATGGTCACAACCTGGGTAAGGACCTTTGGCTTTTCTAATAGTTTTAGTTCAGGGTGAAAAGGTGACGGGGATGAAGAAAAAAGTCTTAATTCCAGATGGCCTCTGATGCAAATAACTGATACAAATAACTCAGTGTATCTGATTAGCCTCAAGGTTTCTGCAGACATTAAAAAAACTTTAGCATTAGAATATTTTATTGGAGGAGGTTACGGTCAGATCCTTCTACTCCTCCCTCTCACTGTTCCTTCTTCTATCAAACTACAGTATGTGTATCATTAAAGACCTTTTATAGCTGTCACTAGCTTACATCAGCTCAAGCCCTCTGCACATCACATGCTGAATCAGCAGCCCTCCAAACAGCGCTGCCCGTGACAGGCACCGATGCCCAGCAGCAGCAAGGCAGCTCCTCAGTAGCCTGAAAAGTGACTTATATACAGTTATACTTTCGTTCTCCAACAAAATTATTCCTTAGTGATTCTTTGTGATTTAAATTATTAACTTAAGAGGAGGCATTCATTCTGAAATTAGCATTACAGTAGCCCTTATTTCCACTTTCTATTGCCTTTTTCCCCCTCATTCTATTGTTCTGGCATTTATTTTCATATGTTGCTTCCCTTGTATGCCTATTACTTTTATCACACATCTTTTTCCTTCTTCTACTTAAAAGTCCTTACAATATTTCACATGCTTTTTCCCCTTCGTAGTATCTCTTTTCTGCCAGCCTCCATTTTCTTGTGTGCGAAACAGCTACATTCATTTATTAGTCCTCTTTAAGGCCTTGATCATGAAAACAATCTTAAATCAGAAAACACTTAAGCACATGTTTAGCGCTGGAGTTAATTTTTACATGAAGTGCAAGGTAAGCATTTACCTGAAGTTGATCAAAGTTCAACTGCTCTGCCAAACAGGTGTAGATTTTATATATATACATATATGTGTATATATGTATATACACACATGCATAGAAGATAAATGTTTTGGTTTGAAACTGAACAGCTTTCCAGAAGGAGAACCACTGGCTCATGAAAAGTATTTGGCAAATTGTAACGTCTGCCTCGGGTACCTAAGGCATATTACATTCATCACCATCACTCATCTCAGTGCCTATCAAATAAGACCCTCCACAAAACACAACCTTCCTTTATCTGTGACACAGTAGTGGGGTTTCTTCCCAAACTATCCATTCCCCTGCTGAACTGGACCTCTGCAGAGTGGAGCAGCCACTGCAGTGGAAGGACTCCTGGCAGAGGAGCAGCAGGACGGCAAGAGGAAGCAGGACATCCTGGACTTGTCCTGGTATGGGGACACAAGTGTTGTGTCTAGAACATGCCCTCCAGCTTGGATGACACCTGCAAAGCGGCTGAGCTGACCCTCCTTCCCATGGGCTCAACAGAGCTTCTTATTGGGAACCTGCATGGCCAGAGCCCCACGGCAGGCAGGAAGCCACCCAGAGAGCTCCTGCAAATTGCAGGCTGAGCACCTCTACAGCAGAAGGGAGCTCAGGAGAGCTTCCACAGGGTTCCCACCCCCTGCTACTCATTGTTTGCACTAAAATTTAGGTGTATGCTCAAATACCTATTTTTCCTTTCAACTCACATGGCAGCTTTCTCCGGAGTTGCACACACCTCTAAAGAGGGCTTCGCTCCACCTTGACCCAGGTCCCTTCACTCTGTCAGCTGGACAGGCTGAAAAAAAAAAGACTATTAATTTTAGGCACAGGATAGATATGTTTCTCAAACCAAAGCTGTTTCTCAAACCAAAGCTGTTTCCCATGCAAGATTCAAGAACGTGGGCAGAGGAGACCTTGCATCTGCTTCTGTTATCGGTCTCTACCAGAAGCAGGGCTTGACCAAGATGTTCCTTCTGCCTTACTTTGTACTCAGTTCATCCTTTTTGCTGAACCTGTTCTCAGGTGCTCTGTTTTCTCCTCATATTGTGTTGGAAGCTTGATCAGTGAATTCTGCTGGGAAAACAGATTGCCTAAAAAGCTGGGCATTTCAAAGCCTACATCCATTTGGGGATTCAGTCGTTAGCTCCATTTAGAGATGCCAAGGGTACCAAGCACGTTTAGGTACTTTGCTGAACAGAGGATATATTAACATTAATAAGAACTACTTCCACAGGAAAGTAATTGTGAAACAGGGAGCATTTTTGTTTTAATTCTAATTTCAGGGCCTGCTCTCAGAGTAAGTCCTTGGGTGAGGAAGCGGAAAGGCAATCGCTTCCAGTGTGCTGGACGAATTTGCCAGAGGAGAGGAACTGAACATTTGATGCATTCCCCAAGGCTAACGGTCCACAATTATAAAAATATACTGCCTCCCCCATAACTCTCTGAATATAAAATGAAGCAACTTACCTACCATTAATTAGCTATATTTTGTAGTTTTATGGACATTGAACGTGGTGCGCTAATTTGCATACATTAGCATGTAATTTACATGCTTACTTCAAGGTATTCAGTTTTATTGCCATTACCTTTTGTGGCCTATTTCTCTAATGACTGTAATGGAATACAAAAGAGATTTCTCATTGTGTTTACCCTGTTACCTTATACATGAGTTTCAGAATAAGGTGTCACGCTGAGAAGTGGGAATTTTCATGCAAAAGGTTTTTCCTTTCAAGTCTGAACCACTTCACGACCACCCACCCTGCTGAATTTTCTAATTTCTTGGCCACCGTTCTCTTTTCACCCGCATAAGGACACACATTTCAGGAGGCAGGTACGAGTGCAGAAATCTGCTTCGTCGCCTGCGCTAAAAAAAGAAAGTCAGACAGAAGAATTAATGGGTCCTACTCTGTCTATCAGCACCTAAAGGCACAGGGAGAGAAAAATAATCTGCAGCTGGGGAAAAAGCTGAGCAGGGTCAAAGGGCAGCGCCTGCATCTGTATTCACTGAGAGGCAGAGAGGAGAAATAAAAGGTCTCTTTTTGTTGCAGCTCAGCACTATTTGGGAAAGCGCAGATACTAACTTAATTACCACAGTTCCCTTTTGCACTAGAGCACTGCAGCAGCCTATAAATCAATACCTAAGGTCACATTGCTAAAAGCAGCGAGAAAACAGTCTTTTCTCCCACCGTAGTGTGTTGTTTGCTGCCCCTGCATCAGCGGCATGCGGGTTCAGTGTCAGACAGGGAATTGGGCTAAAACAACGATTATAAAAGAAATCAGAATTGCAAAAAAAAAAACAAGGTGCAAAGCGATCAAGTCCGGTTCATGGCAGACAGGATTGCATCAAACCTTCCGTCTCTTCACCGAGCTGGGAGACAGGACATGCATCAGCAGGTGCCCAGGAGTATGAAATGTGTTTCACTCTGCTGAATTCTTGTTCTGGAGGCCAGGTTGATGGGAGACGAGCAGCTCTGAAAAAATTACAGTTATTTCTGCTGAGTAGATCTTTGGCAACTTCACCATACATCTGAAATCAATGATACATGTGCATGCATGACATCTTATTTCAATAAATTGTTGGGAACGGAGCTCAGGAGTTGCAAAAATAGATATTTTTTTTTTTCCATTTGCTTCTCTATTATACCTGCTGACCCAGATATTTCACAACCTTTGGAAGAGAAAACAATTCATATGAGATTGGGAAGATATGGAAAAAGCCACTTCCAGCTGAGCTACGTTTGGCACAGCATTGAACGGCTTAGCCAGAGGGAGGCTTCTCTTTATTTGGGTTCACACTGGCGGTATGCGGCCAACACTAATATTAGAAAGATAAAGGACTTGCATCCAGGTGCCCAGGGTACCACAAGAATGAGACACAAAATCCTGTAAATGCCTGATTTAGATGCCAGGATCGTCTACAGCTTTCCTGTTTATAGTCTAATTTTTGGATCTTATAAAAAATTTAATTCCAATTGATGGGGGGATTAAAAAGTTAGACACCTATCAAATACTAAAAAACAAATTTCAAGGCATTTCTGATTTTTGAAGCATAAGGAGATCTTCACCTAAATTGAGCTACCACTTCTAGATTCCCTGGATTTCAGTCCAAACACAGGCCCTGGATATCTATTGTACAAGTGGGAGAGCATGGGCAGGAGACATCCAGGAGCTCATCATCTTGGGCATGGACTGCGCAGCTCATCAAGACATCCTTTAATTTAAAAGGGCCTTAGACAAAGCATTTTGAATGCCACAAATCACATTTTCTGGTGTAAATTTTTGGCAAAAAATTCTGAGAAGAAGAACAAGAGCATGATGTCATTTTGAGTTGATAGGGGGATGATTATTTTTTTACCCTTTTGCACAAGCACAAATAGCTCCAGTAGCCTGGGACATGTCTGTCCACAGCAAGAGTCCCGAAAATACTACAGCCAACTTCCTGAGATGTTGTTTGACAAGGAACTGGCTAGAGTATGGCATGCAGAGGACTAAATTGTCCACACGTGTCTTCATGTTTAGATGTAAAGACAAAGCTAATCTCTTCATTCTTTGTCAGCAAGACTCATGCATGGCTAGTGAACGTGTGCTGGCTAAAAAGCTGAAAAAGACATTATCTTTCTTTTTTAAAAATGCTGATATTTTGAGGATGGGCACTACGATAGTTCCTAAAGACTTGCAGAGATGGGGCTTCCTTTGAAGGAATTCTCAGTTACTAATGCATTTTTGGATATATTTAGGCTGGAAAAATTTTGAAAGCTTACAGTCCCAAAGAAAAAGAATTTGTGGTAAAATTTGACCAAGCTTCTTTATTACAGAAAAAACCAAGTAAAATCCCAATATTCAAAGCTATGCCCACAGTAAATTTGCTACTTCCTAATTCATTGTTGTACTGTTGATTTGAAATCATCAATTAAGCCCTCTAAGTCCTCTAAGAAAAAATATATCTGATTCAACTTTTTTGAAGCCTTAAGTAGTGCTGTAGGAGGAAGGAAACTTCAATATACTTTAAATCATAACAGACTAGACAATGCCTAAAGGTCTGACAGCACACTATTTACATTATTTACTAGAGTGACAGTTATGAGCAACAAATTGCATATACATTCAAAGTGCTACTATATTTATTTAAATTTGATCATTTGCCATAGCTCACCCCAGTCTTCAAGCAACTGGATCCTAGGCTTTAAGAAACAGTTACGCAACTATAAATGGGAAAGTGACTGGGGATAAAACATTGTGCCAAAACTTCAGAAAACAAAACACACGTTTTCAGAAGAGTCATGCAGTACCTTGAAAGTAAGAGTTAAAGCATGATGTCGGAAAACCTTAAGTGAGTATTTTCTACACGATGTATAAAACTAAAATTTCTTCACAATGATTGCTGCTGTTGCGTGACACAAGCAGCATAAAAGTAAAAAAAGCCAGACTGGTCCTTGATTGTTGTTGTCATCTGCAATTTGCACCCTTGCATATGCTGCATTTCTGCCACTGAGGAAGCCTTTTTTTATGCAAAGACGAGTTGTGCTGATCATTAATCACAAGCTTGCTCAAGCACTGCCACCATAAATACTAAATATGCAAAATATTCACAATGGAACCTACACTAACATTTTTTTCCCCTTTCACAGACTGCCATATGCAGAAATGATGTAGAGAAAGCCAGCAACCTACACAAAATAAAAGCAAAAAGAGCACTTCCACCTATCAAGCAGATTTTGCTTGAGGGATGCATTAAGACAGTACTGTTCATCTTAAAATTCTTGAATACTGTAGTTTTCATCCTTAATACACATGGATAGTCTTCAGTTGTAGTGAGTATATGGTTTCAGATTTAAAAGAAAAAAAAGATCCTGCAATTATTTCCATATTACTTGCATACTTTTTCTAAATACAGTGTCATAAGAGTACATTTCCTTTACATTCACTATATCATATTTAGAACTACATACGCTATCAGGCTAAAAGGAATGCAGACAGCTAAAATTCCCTTAATTAATAACGTTGAACATACATAAATGTATACAGATATATATTTCTGTGACTGATACGTATATATACTGGCTTGTTTCAATAATGAATGAAGGAGGGAATACTTTTATTTCTAAATATCTATCTCATCTATATTCCTTCCATGCCTTGATAATTGCACAGTATGAAATTAACAGTGCTTCTGCTTACAGGTGTTACAGATGAATATAAATGTCTATGGATTTTGAGAACTAGAACAAGCAACAAAAATTCAAATAAATTTGCATCCACTCCTGGCTTTTTTATTTGCACTGTAACCTTGATCAAGTCAAAGAAAATCTGCTCCTTAGGTGATCCATAAAGTGGGATGGGGTTTAAAATCTATATCATAATGATATTATAAGACTTAGTTATGCAATTAAGGCACTAGAGTGTTTTACATGTTTTTTCTGGAGGTTTCTGCATGGCATACCCATTCCATCAGTGCATGGAGGGATTGTTAAAACAGCACCAGACAAACTGTTCACAGGAAACTTGACTCACCAGAAGAGTTATTGATTCTAAAAAAATCAGAATCTGTGCAACATATTCTTGAGCACCACCTACTGGTACTGCAAATGGTCAAAAAATTGATGGGGGGATTAAAAAGTTAGACACCTATCAAATACTAAAAAACAAATTTCAAGGCATTTCTGATTTTTGAAGCATAAGGAGATCTTCACCTAAATTGAGCTACCACTTCTAGATTCCCTGGATTTCAGTCCAAACACAGGCCCTGGATATCTATTGTACAAGTGGGAGAGCATGGGCAGGAGACATCCAGGAGCTCATCATCTTGGGCATGGACTGCGCAGCTCATCAAGACATCCTTTAATTTAAAAGGGCCTTAGACAAAGCATTTTGAATGCCACAAATCACATTTTCTGGTGTAAATTTTTGGCAAAAAATTCTGAGAAGAAGAACAAGAGCATGATGTCATTTTGAGTTGATAGGGGGATGATTATTTTTTTACCCTTTTGCACAAGCACAAATAGCTCCAGTAGCCTGGGACATGTCTGTCCACAGCAAGAGTCCCGAAAATACTACAGCCAACTTCCTGAGATGTTGTTTGACAAGGAACTGGCTAGAGTATGGCATGCAGAGGACTAAATTGTCCACACGTGTCTTCATGTTTAGATGTAAAGACAAAGCTAATCTCTTCATTCTTTGTCAGCAAGACTCATGCATGGCTAGTGAACGTGTGCTGGCTAAAAAGCTGAAAAAGACATTATCTTTCTTTTTTAAAAATGCTGATATTTTGAGGATGGGCACTACGATAGTTCCTAAAGACTTGCAGAGATGGGGCTTCCTTTGAAGGAATTCTCAGTTACTAATGCATTTTTGGATATATTTAGGCTGGAAAAATTTTGAAAGCTTACAGTCCCAAAGAAAAAGAATTTGTGGTAAAATTTGACCAAGCTTCTTTATTACAGAAAAAACCAAGTAAAATCCCAATATTCAAAGCTATGCCCACAGTAAATTTGCTACTTCCTAATTCATTGTTGTACTGTTGATTTGAAATCATCAATTAAGCCCTCTAAGTCCTCTAAGAAAAAATATATCTGATTCAACTTTTTTGAAGCCTTAAGTAGTGCTGTAGGAGGAAGGAAACTTCAATATACTTTAAATCATAACAGACTAGACAATGCCTAAAGGTCTGACAGCACACTATTTACATTATTTACTAGAGTGACAGTTATGAGCAACAAATTGCATATACATTCAAAGTGCTACTATATTTATTTAAATTTGATCATTTGCCATAGCTCACCCCAGTCTTCAAGCAACTGGATCCTAGGCTTTAAGAAACAGTTACGCAACTATAAATGGGAAAGTGACTGGGGATAAAACATTGTGCCAAAACTTCAGAAAACAAAACACACGTTTTCAGAAGAGTCATGCAGTACCTTGAAAGTAAGAGTTAAAGCATGATGTCGGAAAACCTTAAGTGAGTATTTTCTACACGATGTATAAAACTAAAATTTCTTCACAATGATTGCTGCTGTTGCGTGACACAAGCAGCATAAAAGTAAAAAAAGCCAGACTGGTCCTTGATTGTTGTTGTCATCTGCAATTTGCACCCTTGCATATGCTGCATTTCTGCCACTGAGGAAGCCTTTTTTTATGCAAAGAGGAGTTGTGCTGATCATTAATCACAAGCTTGCTCAAGCACTGCCACCATAAATACTAAATATGCAAAATATTCACAATGGAACCTACACTAACATTTTTTTCCCCTTTCACAGACTGCCATATGCAGAAATGATGTAGAGAAAGCCAGCAACCTACACAAAATAAAAGCAAAAAGAGCACTTCCACCTATCAAGCAGATTTTGCTTGAGGGATGCATTAAGACAGTACTGTTCATCTTAAAATTCTTGAATACTGTAGTTTTCATCCTTAATACACATGGATAGTCTTCAGTTGTAGTGAGTATATGGTTTCAGATTTAAAAGAAAAAAAAGATCCTGCAATTATTTCCATATTACTTGCATACTTTTTCTAAATACAGTGTCATAAGAGTACATTTCCTTTACATTCACTATATCATATTTAGAACTACATACGCTATCAGGCTAAAAGGAATGCAGACAGCTAAAATTCCCTTAATTAATAACGTTGAACATACATAAATGTATACAGATATATATTTCTGTGACTGATACGTATATATACTGGCTTGTTTCAATAATGAATGAAGGAGGGAATACTTTTATTTCTAAATATCTATCTCATCTATATTCCTTCCATGCCTTGATAATTGCACAGTATGAAATTAACAGTGCTTCTGCTTACAGGTGTTACAGATGAATATAAATGTCTATGGATTTTGAGAACTAGAACAAGCAACAAAAATTCAAATAAATTTGCATCCACTCCTGGCTTTTTTATTTGCACTGTAACCTTGATCAAGTCAAAGAAAATCTGCTCCTTAGGTGATCCATAAAGTGGGATGGGGTTTAAAATCTATATCATAATGATATTATAAGACTTAGTTATGCAATTAAGGCACTAGAATGTTTTACATGTTTTTTCTGGAGGTTTCTGCATGGCATACCCATTCCATCAGTGCATGGAGGGATTGTTAAAACAGCACCAGACAAACTGTTCACAGGAAACTTGACTCACCAGAAGAGTTATTGATTCTAAAAAAATCAGAATCTGTGCAACATATTCTTGAGCACCACCTACTGGTACTGCAAATGGTCAAAAACGTCCATAAAACCATCAACAAATATGTCGGCCTTCAACAAATTGAAATTGTACATAGAAGTAGGTGTTCTCTATGTAACTTAAAACAACGTCATACTGTTCATTTGGTATTTTGTGATTTGCTTTGGTTTTCTTTTGGGGGTGGGAGACTCAGATGTCTAAAAAAATGGAAATATCTTGGCCAAAAGGCAAAATATAATGATTTGAGATGTGCTGCCACAACATCTCCTGACACATGTAGTTTGCTTACTTTGTGCCTCAGGCTCACCAGCTGGTAGACCTCTTTGGCCAGCCTACATCTCCCCCACTGCACTCCTTCCTTTTCTTCCCTTGGTCAAATTGCAGGCTATGTACCCTAGGCAAAAAGCCCCATGCTAAAAAGGAATGAGGCGTCAAAAGCAATGTCATCTGTTAGTCTAGGAAGATAGATGGACAGAAAGACATCTTTAACTTTTGCGGAAACACTGACAGTTTAGGGAGAGGATGCATGACCAGATACCACCATGATGTCACCCAGATGCAGTCAGACTATGGCATCACCCACACCTAAGGGCTGGAAAGCCCATACAGTTCAGGCAAACCTAAAGTCAGATCACTAAGCAGCACTTATAGCTACAGATTAGCCTTTAACCAGAATAGCTTGTTTTACTCCAGTAGGCAATTTCACTGCGCAGCGTAAAGCAAAGCTTTGCTGACATAGATGCATCCACAATACAAGTGTTCCAACAGTTTCACATACCTGTCAAATGTGGACAGTACGGACACAGCTGGAGGGGAGGTGGAAGGCAGAGAGTCCTGGCCACCCCTGGAAGCGGGATGTGTTTCTCAGCTCACCTGAGGCAGACAAGTTGTCACCCAGACTAGGGAGAATCTTAAAAACATAGGATAAAATTGGGTGTTGCTGCAGAAATATTTCTTAAGATAAGTTATTCCTTTTCTTTTGTTAACTGACAAGACCAGTAAAAGGCAAAACAGGATGATTTTTACTCACTGATGACTACAAATATTCTTCTGCTTTTAACAAGGAGAAGACAACAGCCCTCTGCTGACCTCCGGGTCATGTTGGGCGCTGGACTCTCATACTTTTACAATATGCCTTCAGAATACTTTGAGCATATAGATTAACTCCTTTCTGTGGAGATCACTGGATTCTCCAGCGGCAGACTTGAATCTATCCAATAAAGTGCCAGAGGGGAATAAAACAGAAAAGCCAAAAATTAGAACAGCAAGACACACTGGAATAAGGCTAGGGAAGCAGTTAAAAGGTCCAGTTATTCAAGCCAAAGTTACTTGCAGTTCAAGTACTACGGAACTGAGGGCCTCAAAATATTAATATTATTATTATTGCTTTGTGTACCAAAAATGATAGATGACAAATCGCTTCTCTACCACTCCAGGACAGTGTATCCAGTCTTTCATAGCTGAAAGTACAAAATGGGAAATTATTGGGACCATCCAGGTAAAAATCAGAAGTATTCTCAACTCAGTAAAGAACGACTGCTATGCTCCAAACTTCTTCTTGCACCCTTTACATCAACATAACCACTCCTTACAGCTGTAACAGAACATAAATTCTACTCTTTTTCTACACAAAAATAAAAATACTGGGAAAGAAATTTGATTTTCCTTCTATACAAACCATCTAAAAGACAAAGATACAAAGTATTGCGTATGTTCAATAATCTACTACTAATATATATGTTTTTTCCTAAAAGATCTCAATCTCTGCCTGGAAGAAACATTTTGAACATCATGAATCTATCTAAACATTTCCTGCAGTTGTATCAAGTTTAGGCAGGATTACTGCAGCAATATTCAAGCTTTTGATTCTGCTGACAAAGTTTAAAATTCTCCACCTAATATATACCTTCTGTTTCTCCAAGCCACAAGGAACACTTTCCAAGCCCAAATCTCCATAGCAATCCCTCCAGCTTCTTGGATGAGAGGAATTTTGGCCCATCCTGTTGGTTAGAGAAACCAGATCACCTGCCAGAAGTCTGGCAACACAGGATGATCAGATAAGCAGTCTGAAGCCTTGACTCTGATTCCTCACACCTTGAGTCTTTGCACAAGGACCAAACTCTAATGACCCTGTGGGGAACACCTGCAGCCAGAGTAAGGGCAATTGGTCACAATGACCCCGAGTACATGGGTGTAAACAGCTGGTATTTCTGTTTGGATGCCAAATGGCATCTGGAGAAGCCTAAGAAAAGAAGAGTCCAATTCTGAGTCAATAAAGATGCGTTGCTGGGGCTTTCCTCATTAAAACACAACAAGAGCAGGATTTAGGCTTTGTTGGTTTTTTTTTCCTTTCCCAATGTGAATACAGAATGTTTAGTTCAAGGAGTTAAGGGTTAGAGTCCCAAAACTACTGAAGAGAGGGGCTTTCTTTTTTACCCTCCTGCTTAGTGAGACCACAATCCAGGAAAGGGATACCAGGTTACAATTCCTTCCTCTCCTTCCTGAAGCTTGAGAAAATTAGTATCTTCTCATACTTCAGCATTTCTTTCATCTCTGGTGCACTGTCTGTGCACAGCTAGCTTCTCATCCTGCTTCTTCCCCTCAGCTCTTTGTTTAAATTTACAACAGAAATATTGTAATCTGACTCTATATAATTAGATGTTACACACTACAGTGATAAAGCTATGCACTTTTTTTTTTTGCTTACCTAGTTTCCAAAAGAGGGAATGGAGTTATGAAGGACATGTCCAAGGATGCAGAACTGAGAAAGTTTTTAACAGTATTCTCCTATGTTTCTGCCACTATATCATGCTCATTCGTACTAGGAAACATTATTTATGCACTTTATGCACCTGCTACTGTTTGTGAAATTATGCCTCCTGTTTTTTAGTATAATGTTTGTCTTCATTTCATTATCAGGACAAGGTATCATCATGGGTTTTTTGTTTGTTTGTTTCAGTTCATTTTTTCTGCAGTGTGTACACCGTGGCTTTTTCAGTAACACAGATGTCCTCACAACATTTTGTTTCAAAAAGGGATCGTGTGCTTCATTAAAGACAAAACAAGAAACTCACCTCAAGTAACACACACACACACGTATACATGCACAAAGCAATAAATGAGAATAAGTCTTCTGTGACAGTACCATTTTCCACTGTCTGGGTGATTAGAGAGTCCAAGGCTTTTTATCAAAGACAACCTCTTTCTCTCCCTTCGAGCTTTAAATAAATACTTGTGCTAATTGCAGATAGCAGCAGAACACAGCACCAAGTGTTTCGAAACTGGCGTGGACGTGAAAGGGAGTAAACAAGCTATGGTAGATTAAACACTGCGGAGTGCTGTTTTTCTGTCACTGTCAGAATGTATAATAAAGAGTCCCATGCTATTTTACTGTTTCTGTCCTTGTAATGCATGCCGGATACCTATAATTTATGACACAGAGCCATTGCTTCATGAGTTGCACTTCCTTTTAAACTGATGCTGAACTCGTTAGAGGGGGAAATGTGACAGGTTGATAGTGGTTTCTTATCTGCAGGTTAAACATTGTCAGAATAATTCATGGCCAGGCAACTGTTAGAACTGTGATGTTTTTATAATTAGAGCTGGAGTGGACTGTTCACTAAGGGTTTGAGCTCCAGCAAACAAGCCCCCATCACCATCAGTCTGAAGCTCGTTGCCTTCCCATCCATCAGGTTGCAGGGAGGAAACATTCTGAAACTCGATCTGCTGAGCTTGAAGGAAATGTCCCCAGCACCAAAGTTACCAGCACTCCAAAAAGCCATCACCATTCAAAAATAACGAGTCAGGCTCCAGAAATAAGGTTTCCTTAAAAATCATGACACTTTTTTGGGGTGCAATGTTATTGCTACTTTTCTCTTCTGGATTTTAAATCATTAAGAGATAATTTTTGAATGTTTTTGACTATCAAGGCCAAAATGTTGATTTCCAGGTCATTTGCTAATGGCTGCAAATCCTTTGAAATCATGTGACTCAAAGAGATGGAGATTTTAAAAAACATACTCTGAGATTTGTGACAAAAATCACAGAATCTCACTCTACAGAGTTCACAATTCAAATGAGGACTTTCTAACCCAAGTTTAATTGCTCTACTGAGCTATATCAACTTACATCAAACAAGAATCTAGTTTCATCTCTAATTTGAACACTGCAACTGTGCAAGTTACCTGTAAATGGGTATTTTTCCATGTTCCTCAAGAATGAGAGTATAATAGAGTATTCAGTACAAGGGGCTAAAAGTGTATTCAGGTTTGTACAGTCTGCATTTTATCTCTCTGTATGTTTGGTGAATTGCATCCCAGGTAAATTTAACCCAAAACTTGTTAACTTCAATAATAAGATCAACTGTTGTTTTAAACACTGCCCCATTGTGTCTGTCCATTCATTGCGATCCAAATTTCTTGTTTATTTTCTTTCACTATTTTTGTACATTCACAGGACTCATAGAATATTCTAGGGCCATGCCTTCAGAGTGGCACCTACTTCTAGCTTCTCTATTATGAAATACAGCATAAGTCCTAATTAGAGTGCATCCACAGCAAGAAACTTGTCTTATATCCTTCCTTCCAACAGATGAGTTGTTTTTTTTTTTCTTTCCAAGTTTATCAGAAAAATAATAAAATTGGTGTTTTTAAAAAAGAGGGGGAAAAAATCACTGTAAATAAATAAGTAAGCAAACACACATGCATTTTTAATAATGCATGAACACTTATTTTAAGAATAATATTCATAGAAGAGCTATGATTGTTATATGCCTAAAATTCCCAAATGGCAAAATATAATTAAAGTAAGAACTGTTGAACAAATAAACCTGTTAAATACACATTATTACCAGGCAAAATAGCTATGCATTTATCACTTTGCCACTGTAATTACATTGACTGCTGCTCTTCATGCATATATTAATATCTCGCTAACATTATGGAGGCTGAGACAAATTACAAAGCACTGACTTAAAGGAAGATATTTTAGCCAGGGAGAGTGCACTGTAATGAATATTACATAATTTAAAAAAAATCTTAAAGTTGAACCTGATTGCTGGTTTTATTTGGACACCCATTTCTTGCAGTTCTGAGAAGCCCTATCTCCCTAAAGTAGTAATTAATGAAGCACTGGCTTGGAAAGTCTCGCTAGAGTGGGATTCAGATCTGCAGGTCAAGAGACTCAGCCTGGGATTCTGAAAGTAGTTGAAGTGTGAAACTCACAGAAGATATTCAGTCTATCTTGAGAAAAGAAAGGAAAGGAAAAATAGCATGTCATTTCTGTTTTCTGTGTAAATAAAGGCCACTATTTTAAGATCGTTAGATTATTTCAGGAGGTTCTGCCTCATCATCGATTGGCTGCATGTGGCTTTGAGTGGGTGTGCTAGCTATTCACAGCAAAAAAAAGTTCAGGAAATCCATTCCCATGGGATGAACTTTTCAGAACCTGGAAATGAGGAAAGAGACTTGGAAGTGACTTTTGACCACTTGGATGAATGGTGCCAAAGCTGCCTTCAGCACTTTGCAAATCTTATAACTTATGCAGCATAGCCTGTGTTTTGAGACTAGAAGCTGTTAAATACTGTCATTGGGCCTGAGAAATCCCTGGGAATGGGAGGTTTGGTTGAAGAAAATTAGGGAAAGATTCTCACACAGCATGTCACCTCAAGGACCCACTTACAGAGTGCTTATTAAATGTTAATACTTGACTAATAGCTGTTAAAACTATATTGCAGGCACATGTAATACTTGATACACAGGGTTATAGGCATCTCAGAAGAAAATGTCTAGACCATTACTGCTCCAAACTATCAAGTGCATTAGAAAATGTAGGCCGCAAAGTCAAGACTGTGAATATTTAACCGAGGCCAGTTGTGTATATTTAACCACTCAGTCACATCCTATTTTCTTCATGCTGCCTGCTTCACCCAGAGTGTGAAGGAAAGAAAACGCCTCCACAATGGGAATCAATATTCATTCCATAATGCCCCATACACTAACCCCGGGGCAGAAGACAGCACATAAATCTTGTTCTATATATATAGATATCAATGCCTTCATTGGTGCCCAGCATTTTCATATTTTTGCTATTCACAAGTATTAATGGTTCTATCTTTCAATTTTTTCTATGGGAGGAGAGCATAGGATTTTCCCCATTTCATAAAAAAAGAGCTAAGGCATATACAGGAGTTCAGGAGTTCTTAATTCCTGCGTAGAAGAATCTAACATCTAACTTTTCGGGTTCCTTCACTTGTTATATCCTTTTATGCATCGACAGCTTCAGAAAAATTAAAATTCAACTGTAATTACTTAACACCTTGCAAAGCTGCCACTGGGTGCCTGAAACTTACACTGCAGAAAATGGGACACAGATGAACAGCAGCCCAAATGCATGTTTATTTCCATGGATTTCCCAGAATTGTGCAGAAATTCTGTGCTACTGAGAGGGTAGAATTGCGTTTTGATGGCAACTACTACATTGCCACAAAGTCTTGCAATCTCTTCCTGTCATTTTGCCTCACCCACTGCACACTTTCCAAATCCTGCTATCATGGCAAATGTTCTGGTAAAATCTTTATTCACTAGTCAACATTGACTTATTCCTTCAGCAGGTTTATTCTGTCTTACTGAATGACACAGAAGCAACAAAAGAAAAGTCATGATCACACACATAAGCAACATGAACCTATAAAAGGACCCAAAGTCAAATTGCATTGGCAAGTTGAGGGCTGATATCCCTGGCTTCTGGCCACATGATCATGCAAACTAAATTAAACTCAAATGAAAATACAATAAAATTATGCCCCTAGTTAAAAAAGAATACATAAAACTGCATCATGTGGAACTAGAATGAGATCACAATCTCTGCCTCCACCACATTGTTGTCTTCTGATTGAACAGAGCAACCAACAGCAATGGGAAGCAGGAGGCTGTTACCTTCTTCAGGAATCCACCATTAGCAATGGGAAAAGGAGAAAGCTTGACAGTATGTTTCACAACCACTGGCTTCACAACTTGGAGTAAAGTTGCAATTCAGGAATCGAATGTGCTTTTCCAAATCCACAGAAGTACAGTGTATAAAGCTCCCTTCTGTTCCCTCCAATGGCTCTCCGCGTTCCTGTCTCCCTAACATCTATGCCATCCATACCTTCCTTATAGACCTGAGTCCAGTCTCCACCTCATCCTACTCTATTCTTTTCTCTTTGCTCCTGTAGCCTTGAAGATGCAAGGGCAATTGGAGAAAATAAAGTAGCTAAGGTATACCTAATTTCTGCCAAATCTGTTGAAATTGAAATTCTTTAGACTAAGCAACTCACCAAATCTGGACAAATCTTCACATTTTAAGTGACTCCTCCAAAGTACAGGGATGCCTCATTTCCTTCACATTAGACCTTTTTTTAGATTAAGCCAGCCTACTTGGGCCACTATTATGTTCCTATGGATTATGTTTTTATTGGGTTTGAGCAATAGCTGTCTACAGACCAAATGTTCTTGTCATCAAATGGGTAACACAGAGAATCTCATTATTTCAAGAATGCCTTTGTTGGGACCACCAGTGACACCTAGATAATTGGGCAGTTCCATACAAATGAAGAATACAGGTTGGAAAAACAATAATTTTCTTGGTAAATTACCTGTGTGGTTTTAACAATGGCATTTTCTTTAGCAAAATACAATGTTCAAAGAGCAAGCTTGTTTGTGTGTTGTTTTTTGGGTTTTTGGTTTTTTTTGTTTTTTTTAAAGAAAGCTTAGCTACTGCTTTTGAAATAGATTTTAATTTTCTTTTACTTCATATTGTCTAACTTCAGGAGTGTTCCCACTGAAAGTTGCAAAGGAAGATATTGCATAAGAGGCATTACCAAAATCACAGAATCACAGAATCTTCTAGGCTGGAAGGGACCTTAAAGATCATCTTGTCCAACCGTCAACCTAACTGACAAAAATAGACACCCACACAACAAACAAGGAGCAAACAAATCTAATCCTTGATTCCTCTAGACCATTCTTCAGATATATCAGCATACACAAGCTACCTTTGGTCATCCACAATTTAGAATTGTTT
Organism: Calidris pugnax; assembly: GCF_001431845.1. Lineage (NCBI taxonomy): Eukaryota > Metazoa > Chordata > Aves > Charadriiformes > Scolopacidae > Calidris > Calidris pugnax. The sequence continues at coordinate 23,639,990 of NW_015090830.1, read as the reverse complement.
TAGCTACTATATGAATTTGACAAGAACAGAGTAAATTTTTTTACTAAAGCAAGAATTTCCAAATTTGATTTATGTTACTATAGGTTTAAAAAAAAAAAAAAAAAAAAGTCCTTTTAAATTCAGATCAGGTACTACCTTGTAAAACATTCTGAAAAATTCTATCATTTCTGCTAAAATAAAAGAATTCTTAATTTGTAACAGAAAAAAATATCTGTCATAGTTCAAGTAATGGAAAAGCAGATTTTCAGGTGGTATAAGCTGTAAACACTCTTATAAACTTCAAAAAAGCTATACTGATTTACACCACTATGCTTAGGGACAGCCTCGTGGTTTAGAGCAATAATGATTATTAGAAAATAAGAGAAAAACCAATTTTTTGTGAAAGTGCTCAAAAATTAAATTTAAGGGAAAATTCTCTGCCAGAAATGACACTGTCAGAGAATAACATAGACCACTGGAATAACAACCATGCTGTCAAAACATAGCCAAAGGAACACAGTTTGAAAAGAATTAGAGTATCATTATCAATGACATGAAGAAAAAAAGATAAGAGCAGCTTAACTACTGCCTGTCATTGCATGCACCTAGTTCAGCACCCAGCTTAAATAGTATTCAGGCAGCTGCCTGTGGATATACCCAATATTACATGTTAATGTAAAAGTTAAGACTGCCAAGATAACACTTTTTTATTTTTCCCCTTGTTCATTCGAATGGAAACACCAGAGACTAAGTTAAACTTTTTTGTATGCTGTGTACTATGATTGCAAAATGTAATACCAAGATGTTCAGGGTGGTTCCGTGACTGACAACTGCTCCATGCTCTACAGCATAGTTGAAAAGGGAATACACCCAGCAGGATTCAGCATATGGATGGGACTTCAAGTTCTTATTAAAAAGACTCCGACCTTTCTCAATGTTGATCTCATCCATAAATCTTCACCTCCCAGTAGCTCAGATTTCCCACCTTTAGCATGAATCAGAGGAACACTTGTCTACTTGGATAGTACTGGAAAGGAATTTAATATCTATGTGTCACAAGGATTCAACAGATAGGGGAAAGGTACCCAAAATAACAGGTCTGGGTTTCTAGCCCTGATTTTATGGTAAACCCCTGGGGTAGCAAAGGGCAGCTCCTTTTTACGTTTCCATCTCTTTGCTTTTCCTCCCCCATCTTGCATTGGCTGCTGGGGAGTTTACGAAGGGACTGTCCCTTACTCTGCACTTTCATCTCTTTCTTTTCTCATGCCTAGTACAGAGGAGTCCTTTAATGGTAACAGTGTTCAGAGCATCTGTTGCTGTAATTTGAAGAATTTTTGAGTGATTTCATGCAACTGCAAAATAATTGTTTTCTTTAATGCACTAAATATATCAGACTGTAACCCCGCAAATCCTGAAAGGAGCGATAAAAGAAACACAGTGTAAGATGGAAATAGGTGTCAACTTGATAGGCTACCATGGCTCAAGAGGAATTACAGTCTGTCATTCAAAAAGTCAAATACACAGTGGTTAAATACTAGAAAATATTTATGAGACAAACAGCAGTATTCAGAGTTTAGATAAAGAGGCTGTTCTGAGGCATGACACAAAATGGCATCTGTTGAAATATTTCAAGCACAGAGAAATCTGAGATGGCATTCTTTCTTTCTCAGGTATGGCAGTCTCTATCGTTTCCCTCAGTAGATGGATTAAAATGATGACTGATGAAATTCCATTGCCAAAGTAAATGAAGGATCACATTTAGATACATAATTGCTTGGTTCTGGGCCATTAAAAAAATACCAAAAAAAAATGGAAGCTAAAACACAGACTCAAAGACCTAGCCTGGTAATATTAAATTGTTCTTTAACATTTTATCAGCTCTCAGAAACTCAAAGTAGCAGTGCATTTCTATCAGTAAAGTTCACAATTGTGGTGAGATGCTGACTCTTTCCCTCAGTTTTCAGTAAATATCTTCTGTACCATGCAGCTTTCAGCTATAACAGGTGCATAAAATTATCTTCTACAAGAAACACTGTCTAGTTCATACGTGTACAGATTTCCCAGATCTTCTGTACGATGAAATAGGTAAGTCCTATTGCAGTGTTGCAGATTTGGCGTGAAATCCTAACCCTACTGAAATAAATGGGATTTATTCCACAAATTTCAACAGGGCTTGGATTTCACCTCTGGATGAGAGAATAACCACTCGATACTTCATTCAGTTCCTAACCATTCCCTCAAGTCAAATAGGACATAATGTATTTCTATGATACTCCTTAAAGCCGCTGTTTTTGTTTCAACGTGGTGACAGATGCCAGCCATACTGGAATCTTTTCAAATTGACTCTGAGTGAGACATTAGCTTACTGCCCAGAGAATAAACTTTCCATTTCTATTCGCTGAGAGCATTAGGGAATGTTTCAGACATGTATTGCAGGACAACCCCCTTTGTTTTGCTAACAGGGCTCATGTACACACTTCCAGTGGGAAAACATCTGTTTTACAAATCTGTCCTCCTAGATATAGCTGGAGTCAAGCTACAGACTTTGGAACCTCATCCAAACATTCCCAAAGTTCAACAGTGTTTGGATCGGGGGGGGTTGGACTGAAGTGATTACAGAGAAATAGGCCAGGTCTGAGGTTTAAGCTTCCTACACTTTCAGGGACACTTTGGGATTTTGCATCTCAGTTATGAGCACAGTCATTTAATGTTGCTTTGGGCAGGCAGGCAGCACCTATCCACAGCAACGTAATACAAGCACACGTCAGTCAAGGGAACTGCACTCACGAAAAGCTGAGGTGAGATTAAAAGTGACTCTCTAATTAGCTTTAGTTCATCCAGCAAAGAAATTCACAAACTTCTGCCTCGGGCAGACAACACAACAATACCCATAACAATATCAAGGTTTCAGTGTCTTAGCTAGAATCTAAGGGTTGTCAGCTGTGGAATATTGTTGAGTTTGTTTCAATATTGGACTTAGTTTTAAATTTAATAATAAATTGGGGGGTAATTCTCTTAGCTTTTTGAAAATCTGTAGTTTTGCTTTCACTCCTTAATAAACTGTCATCCAATAAAAGTAAATAAAAATAATTCAAGGAAACCTTGAAAATTTGGACCAAAGCACCTCTGTGAACTTTTAAAGTGAGAGATTAAAGTCTTCTGAAACATCTGCTTCTCAATAGCCTTTATCAGGTCGAAAGTTTCAAATGTAGATTCTATTCCTGGAAAATATATAACAGATGTTGGTGTTCATTATCTCATATACAATGTGTAAGTATGTAAGAGAGGGAAAAGGCAGGAGACAAAGGCAGCAAAAAGTCTTCTGAAGCTACTCATGTTCCTCCTGGATACAATATCCAGATTTATCCTAGTGGAGGGCCCACACTGAAAGTCAGAGATTCAGCTACCTAAATTTTTAAAAAAACCATAAGCAGATGAACAACCAAACAGCTTAAAACACTACCCTGAAGCAGAAAGTAGCCATAGCCAATTAAACTACATTTACTGAGATCCCTAATCAACAGCCTAAGAATTAAATATTGCTCCATATCCTCATTAGGAGAGACACTAATTACCAATAATCAAAATAATGCAAATTATAACATCAGTCATTGCATCTATGTGTATCACCTGATATGAGAGAAACCACTAAAAGGGAAGTTCAAAGACCACTGAAGCTGATGAAGCCATAGTTGCACAAATTTTTTTCTACCTGAAGCAGTCCCTGTCCTACTCCCTCCTGCTGTTGATGGCCTTCCACTTCTTCCCCCCACGCCACAAGTACCAGCACAACCATGGAACTGCACGGTGAACTGGAGCAGGGGGGGAATTCTTTTTTTATTGCCACATCATTCTTCACTTATAGGGGGTGAGAGTTCAGGGAGAGGGTAGCAAGGAGCAGGTACTGCCTGAAAGGACACCAAAAAGGAAATGTCAGCCAAAGACTATTTCTATAGCTGCAGTGAGCTTTGAGCTGGGCCTTATTCCTGTTAACAAAGGATTTGCCACACAGCTATCATCCCTCTCTCTGCCTGAAGGAGAGAACCCAGCCTCGTTCCCCTCTTTGCCAGCAGTAAGTGATGCTGGAAATGCCCATCCCAATATCTTCTATGGATTTTCCTCCCCAAACGTAACAGCAACTTACTTCGCTTTTCTGGATGACGTAAAAACCTCTAAGTGGTGCTAATAGTCAGGAAAATTTCTATGCCATACATGCCATCTGAAATACTGTAGTTGTGTAAAGTTTGGAGAGAGAGGCACTTCATACATTGTGTACATGAAAAGTCAGTACAAGAAGAACAGCTCACCATTGCCATAGTGTTCTCTCTTAAGAGAGCCATACACTTGTGAGCAAAAGCTCAGTTCCTGCCCTAAAAATGCTGCCATTCTAAAACACCCAAGGTATTCTAAAAACTGTGCCTGATGAAGAGCACAGTTTTCTCTGAGAAGGGCTGGAGCCAAATGTCTCAAAAGCAGGCTAGAGGACCAGATGACATGTTGTTTTACCAGTTACTTCGGCCTAACAAGCAGATTAAAGGAATCCAGGTTTCTTCCAACCTCCAAAGCAGGACTTCAGCGCAATACTTGGGCACTTCTCAGGCTGTGGCACAACGAGGCAAGTGTGTGGAGCAGGTGGTTCACCTCACTCATCATGAGTCCAAGATAGATGAGAAGGGAGGCAGCTCTTGAGAGATCTCTTACAGCCTGGCAACAGTTCAGTCCACTCCAGTGCTTCTTGCAAAGATCTGCCAGGGCCTAAGCACTTCAAAAAAATCCCTCCCCCTGCTCCCAGAAAAAAACCCACAAAGTTTCTTTCTGTGTGGACCTTGCCCCATAGCTCAAGAGGCTCTGATAGCTATAACCAGGAGTGAAAACACAAGGTCACTGCTGGTGGAGTTCGTTCTGAGGCAGGACTGTTGGCACACGCTCTGGAAGAAAGCACAGAGTAAGCACAGTTTTAAAGAACTAGCAGTCAGGTAGATTTGTGGCTGTTTTGCTTAGAAACAAAACTAATGTAATGTATTTCTCTTCCCTTGAGATTACATGGGCACTGACATCCCAGAGAAGCCAAGAATCACTAAAAAGTTGGTGTAATAGCACCATTCTCACAAGTCTATAGACACAAGATAAGGGTATTCTGAATATTCCTTTTTCAATTATTTTGGGACAGAGGTGTTTAAGTATCAGACAGGACAGCTCTTTTTACATTACAATATCTAGCTACCTCCTCACTATTGAGAGAAGATCCGGGGAACAGAACAGTAAATGGCATATGGAAGAAATAAGGCCTCATCCCGACAATATAAAGGTCCTGTTGATGACCTTGGGTTGCTAAGAACAAAAGCTTTCAGACCTCTGGACATTTTGCCACCTACAAAAAGGGTCAGTGACCCCCTCAACAAAATGTCTGTATAAAGAAATGGGTCCCACTATCATCATGATTAAACTAATCAGCATTTGTGTTGGCAACAAAGAAGGTGAGGATTTAATGGATGCAAAGAGACAAGCTCCCAGCCTAAGGGGCTATACCCCAGCTATATTATTAAGCTGGTATATACTAGCCTGAAAAAAAATACAGAGTTTGCCCATGCAAGACTTGCTTAGTATGTCACACTCAGGAATTATCATGGAAAAACACAGGAGGTTTTGATCTGTTCTTCAAACATAAAGTATGAAAAGGCTTTTCTATTGGTGACAAAAAACCTTCAGCATATTCTACCAGGACACAAAGTAGAACACCCTGTCCTTTCCCTTTAAAGATTCTCAAGCTAATGCAAACTGGAAAATTATAAAAGCTCTTGTACTGCAAGGAAAAAAGCAACATTTCTATACTCTGCTGTTCACAATGTATAGGTTCTCTTTAGTTAGAAGAGAGGAGAAAAGTGACTATCTCAAGAAGGAGGTCCTGAACTGAAAAACAGTTTAGCTTGACAAAACACCAGTATGGCTAGTACACAAGGAAAAAAAAGAGAAAAAAAAAAGAGAAGAAAAAATCATCTCTTTTTTCATCATCAAGTTTTGATTTGAAAGGCATCAAAATTAATACAATTTTCCATAAATGAAAACTCCCTGGAACTTGTAGCTGTTGAATGAAACTGCTGTCCCGTGAGTTTTACAACTGAAAATTATGAAAATTCCCAGCAATCACAGGGGAAATTAGAAGTTCCCCCAGTCTGCTAATGAAAATGGTAATCTTGATATTGGCAGTGCTTGCAGCATACTTGTTTCTTAGCCATGTCTACAAGCTATGTCTATATTAGGATTTAGTGCAGACCAATAGGAGATCATAGAAACACTCAGTGCTAAGAACCCACATTATACATATTTCAAGGGGGTTAATCTTGAATACTTACTCCTCTTGTGGATTGAGCTCCCATTAGTGATGGAAGGAGGCTGTATGTGCTCGTTGAATACACCTTTTGGTTTCGTTTAATTTGAACAGAATCCAGTTACGGAGCCCGAGATCTCTGGCAATGGAAAGCACATCACAAGAAGTACAAGGGTATAATCTGGAAATTCACTTTTAGAGGGTACACTTCAGCCAAACAAAAATGCTCACATCCTCAAACAAAGAGGATAAGCAATAATTTTGACTAGGCAGGGAGGAATAAAAAAGCAGCAGAGTATCCTGGCTGTATGGATATATGGAGAGGTTACCCATCCCTGCAGTATTTCAGCCCTTCCATGCCCATCCAAGTGGATCTCAGAGGTACAAATTCCTGCTCAGCTGGGCAAACACCATGGTTGCTGGAGTCAAGGGAAGTACAGGCTTCACTGATTTACTCGTTAGTCTGATCTTACTGTACCACAAATAGTCCTGTAAAGCTAAAAGTGACAGGTTATTTTCCTATACACCCAATAGTGAGTCTTCCCGTTCGTTGTGAAATATGACTACAAAAATAAATATGGCAACTAAGGCATGTCCATGTTTTCTGGGTGTTCACTGGGAGTCCTGACAAACAAAGCGAATCATCTCATTTCATCCAGAGTGGGCATAACAATGTAAAATTACCACACAAACAAATCCAGCTGAGGCTAAGTATTTGGGTGCAACCCAAAGCTTGCAAAAACTAAGTCAAGACTTTGACGGACCAGGCATGTTGTGCCTTTCTTCTCCCGCATCACTGAAGGATGAAAAATTAATGATCAGTGGAGAATTTATGACTTGATTATGAATCATTTTCTGCCTGACTTGCTCTCCTGAATATTTTTTATTGTGAACTAAATTCTTTGTGGATCATTGCCATTCATTAATTCTCCAGTAATACCAGTTTTGAGGATGATATCTACCCCAATAACTTGCTTTCTGACAAATTAGGGAAGATAGGCCTTTTTTTTTTTTTTTCTAGACCATGAACATCTACAGAAATTTTGTTCATCAGTACCTGGACTGTTTTATAAAAAGTATAAAAAAACCTGAGTACTCATGTAACATAATAAGATGATCGAGCAGCCTAAAGACAACTGCAAAAAAAGGCACTAATAAGAGAGCCATCTTAATGCTTCTCAGTAGTGTAAGGAAAATTGAACTATGTGACCCAAAAAACAGAACAAAACTTAGTTCTGAGACACAACCAGATCTTATTCTTGGAAAAGGAAAGTCCTTGGGAGGTATAGTGGAAAAACAATGGCTGTGAAACTGGATTTAGATCCCATGGAAAGAGGAGAGAAAGAGATGGACTAGCAGGGTCACTGAGATATGGAAGCCTGTATTATGTTTTGGAGGGAATTCCATACTCACCTTATTGTATAACCCTGCAGGACTTCACTCAAACCATCTATGGTAGCTGACTCTGGACGCGCCAGTGACGTGGGATCATATTTATCACGCCAGTGCATGACAGCTGCCATCTTCCAAAGACCCCCAGGTCTCATCTCTTCCATGGTTGCTTCCTCACCTCCCAAGAAAGCAGATATGATGGGACAGCCAATTGGTCTCCTTCTCTGCGTTTTTGTCAGTGAAGGATACACCAAGGCATTTCCAAGTTTGGTCTAGGGTCAAAGTGGAGGAACACTGCGGCAGACGTGTCTCTTGGTAAAGCAGAAGTTAGAGGTTGTTTGGGGATCTCCTCCTTTTGAAGACAGTGGGAACCACCCTTGGATGCTGAGTGCACTGTTCCTTCTCTGCAAGACTGAAGGGGAAAGGATCACAGAACAGACTCAGCTTCTGCTGGCAAGACTTGTGTCCTTGTCTATGTCTTGGAGTTCCCACCATCTGTGTGTTTTAGGCTACAGAGGAGGGAGTGTAAAGAGAGAGAATTGCCTCAGTGGATGTGTAGGCCCATAAAAGCCACCCAGGCAGAAGGAATTCTGCCAATCCAAAGATATCCGACTTCATTGCTTTGCAAACTTCCTTGGAAAACAGGAAGAATTCTGACAGAGTTATTTTGCTCTGAAACACAATATAGACCTGGTTAGAAAAAAACCTCAGCAAAATGTCTTTCCATTTGGGATCATAGGGTCACCTAAAATGGCATATTTTGTCTTTGAGAAAGATTTATTTTGAAAGAAAAAATGTTTTCAAAGCATCTGAAAAGGTCAAAATGTTCTAATCGAACTTGTTCAGAATGGCACGTTTCATTTTCTCTCTTGAAATTAAATTTTGTTGGTAGTTTTTACATTACAAAACAAAACAACAAGGCAACATTTTGATTTTTAAGAAAGTTGGGGTGGTTTTTTTGTAATTTAATGTGCCATGCAACCCCAAATGAATTTTTTTAAGAATTTTAAATTAAACCAATTTTTGACACTTTTGGTTTTATCCTCTTCCAGAATAAAATAAACTTGAGAAACACATCAAATTGAGAAACCCAACTACCGCTGAGCTTTCTTGATTCCTCTGATCAATGCACTGTCCTTTTTGTATTCTTTCAATAATTTAGATTCTTCCAAGAAATTACCCCACATGAGACTGAAAAATGACCACAGTGTTTTTGTACTCTGGATACTCATTCCCTTCCTCCTGGCGCATCTAATGACAGCTTGTAGTTGGAATTCTAGGATGTGAACACAAACCACGGCCGTCTTTAGAGTTCTCAAATCTCTGGATTCTTATTAAGAATGTCATAGAAATATCTTGCAGGTTTCCCTTATTAAAATACAAATGTATTTGTTTTCATTAATTTGATGGGAGGACTAGGGAAGCAATTATCCCCCTGTCTTTGGCACTGGTGGGGCCACACCTCAAATAATGTGTTTGGTTTGGGGCCCCTCATTATAAGAAGGCATTGAGGTACTGGAGTGTGTCCAGAGAAGGGCAACAAAGCTGGTGAGAGGTCTAGAGCACGAGTCTTATGAGAGGCAGTCGAGGGAACTGGCATTGTTTAGCCTGGAGAAAAGGATGCTCAGGGGAGACCTTATGACTGTCTGCAACTACCGGAGAGGAGGTTGTAGAGAGGTTGGTCTCTTTTCCCAAGTAACAAGTGATAGGACAAGAGGAAATAGCCTCAAGTTGTGCCAGGGGAGGTTTAGATTGGATATTAGGAAAAATTTGTTCACTGAAAAGGTTACCAAGCATTAGAACAGGCTGTCCAGAACAGTGGTTGAGTCACCATCCCTGGAAGTATTTAAAAGACGGATAGATGTGGTGCTTAGGGACGTGGTTTAGAGGTGATTTTGGCAGTGTTAGGTTAACGGTTGGACTCGATGATCTTAAAGGTCTCTTCCAACCTATATGATTCTATGACTCTATAAAGCTGATCCTGCACTGTCCGTCAGATGTACAACATGTGGCTATGAGAACACAGATGCCCTTGGACTTTCATCTTTCCACAGACACTGTCACGCTTGTTGTTTTTGTTGTCACACCCCACAGCTTCCCAGGCAGGCAAGGCCCAAACTACAGTGGAAATTCTACAGTTCTTCTTCACAAAAGAACATGCAGAGCCCATGAAAGGACCATCAAAACACCATTGTTCCCTGCTGTGCAAGTGTGACAAACATATAGACAGCTTTCTCAACAAACTGAAAGTAAGAAAGACATGTTCATCATCTGCATAAATTGCAGGACTCTGCTGAGCACAGAATTTCACGAGAAGGCATGAAGGCTAGAGTGGGCACTGAATTCTGGCTACCAGCAAAAATTTCAAAGATGACAAGTACAGATATTAGAAGTGCTGTGTCAGTGGGTAGGACTTTGTACCACTGAACTATTAAATGGGCAAGATTTTGTATGACAGCAGCAATAAGAGGGAAGGATAATCCAGTGCATAGGGTGCCCAAATTCGGGAGTTCACACCACTGGTCAAGTTGTGAGTGCACAACCAGCTACTGCCAGTTACCAGTGGCAGCTGTCCAGGCATCAGGTCAGCCTGTTCCAGCTATAAGACTGCGTAACTCACCTTTCATTAGGGTTTTAATGACCCATAAATCACATGTCAGAATCCTAAAGCATGTTTCACCCTCCTCTCAAATAAGATTTCCTCTGTGATCTTTAACAAGTTATTTTGTTTTAGCCTAACCACAGATCCCCATCTATAAAAAAAGGGGTCAGCACATTTCCATTTTATAAGAAAGTTCTACGAAGGTACATACCCAACACGGCATAAGGCACTTGGAAGCCACCATACAGCTGGACAAACCAGGCAAGAAAAGTAGCCAAGCACAAGGCAGCTAAACCAGTTTGCTAAATGTTTAGTTGTGCGTGAAACTTTGATTGCTCATGAGAGCAGACGCGCTATGAATTAATAAACAGGTGATACCTTTGTAAGAATTTCAAAAACTGATATAACTTAAGAGTTTACTTTAGGGCAGACTCAAGGAGACAGAGCGGCAGGCACACACACACACACACATCCCTGCATTTATTTGCACGTGCAAGTTCAGGTGCACGTGAGAAGCTCATTTCTATTTGCAGGTGCAAACTTTTTCCAGTGTGGAGGCTTACAACTCAGGAAATTTTGCACATTTCACAAGGGTGGAAAAAAGTTTTGATTTCATGGTAAATATTTCATGAAACAAAGACCAGATGTTTGCCTTAGCTCCTGTTTTCACTCTGCCTTACTTTCCCAGCTGGAGTTATTAATTATACCTTTTATTCTCCTACTGCAGCTCTTAATTCTAAAAGATTAAATGGCTTGATTAGCACTGTTTAGCTTTTCCTAGGTGGTTTATTGAATGTCACATTTAACATTCTGGCACCTCACAGATGAAGCTAAATTCTTTCAGCCTTGAAGAAATATGGCTATTTTTTTCCCAGAGAGCAAGAGAAGGGCATTTGTTACATATTTATGAACACATCACAATCGGACATTTCTATTTATTTTTTAACACACTCTCACAAACATGCAGCCTGTCCTAGACTGTATGTTATTTATAAATGTTGATACTTAGTTCTTTTGGAAATGCCTCCTGGAAATTTTTTCATAAAAACAGTGACTGGGAGGGTTACAAAGATTTGTTGAAACCTTGGAGTTACCAGAATATTCTCACATGATTTTTCTAACTCTTCAACCTTTTTGGACACGTATAGAAAAGAATGCAATGAAGCACACAATTCTTCAGAGGATAAAGAGCACTCACTTCTTCATCCTGGTACAAATATGGCTGCATCTACGCTCACCAGACAGAGTCAATAATTCACCATAAGAGATCTTTGATGTCTCTCCATTAGTGACTGGCTAACACAGTGCCAAGAATCGTGCTTTTAAATTGCCTAACACCCAAATCCTAAAGCTCTCCACTCAATTGAATCTTGAGCCAACCATCAGATGATGGCCATCCCAATGTTTGCATTGGACCAGTATCTAAAGTCAGAAGGCTGGCATGGGATTTCTGTGAAATAAAAAGCAGCCTTAGCCCTAACACACAGGCTGTGAATTAAAGTGCTTGCAAACAGCTTTCTCTCTTCTCCCTCCTACCCTTAAACTCGAGGACTAATATAGGTAGCTACCTAGCTAGCTGAAAGCGCTTTCAAAAAACCATCATTTTAGATCAATCAAATCCATGTTCTTCAACAACTTTTCAGATTCTAGTGCTCTAAGGACTTTTTAAAAAATGTGATAAGATTTCTTTTCATGTGTTTTTTACCTCCAAGAAAATACAAAAATGACCAACCAGCCACTTACTCTGAAGAGCGAGCGAAGAGATTATGTGGACTCCAACTACTAGAAGTAGAATGCAGTAAGAGGTAAAGGTTGAATACAGATTTCACTCTATGCCAAGACAGAGGTCCTATGTAACCACTGAAGGATGTTCCTGGGCAGATGGATCCATGTGAGATCAGTTCGGACAATTTTTATAATAATATCTTTGAATTCAGAGGTATCTGATCTTAAAAAACAACAACAACAAAAAAAACGGAATCTTGTCTTTCTCCCAATTTGCATTCACATACACATATAAATGCCCACGGAGGAGGGGCTACGTCTGCATCACAACAGGGCACAGGGGTGAGGGCACTGCATGGAGCTTGCCAGCTGGAGGAGCTCAAACTATGAAGCTGGGAGCAGCAAGGTCAAACTCTGAGTAAATTAGACAGAGACCCCCTTTCATTCCCTGCACCATATGCCAAGCATCCCGCACACTGGGCACGGGGCAATAGCAATACACTATGTTTACATACCTATGCCAGGAGCTCTGGCCGTTGGCACGCGTGCAGGAGCAATTAATTCAGAGAAGTTTCTAGACCTTAAATGATTTTTATTTGTCATGGATTACCCCCTCACCCAACTCCCCACTGTGGTCTCTCACTCTGGTTGGTTTCCCATTCCATTTACTTCCAAGTGCCCCCCCAAGCCCCAAACAAACAGAACCAGATGTGGGACTAAAATGCTATTTTGTGTCACTGCAGCAGCCCTTTGTTTTGCCTTGTTTGTTTAGCTCTAGTTTGGAAGAACTTTGGGGCAGAGGCTCTCAATTGCTCTTTGTTTACATCTCATCTGCAAAAGGGCCTCCTCCTTCTTTGTGGGCTCTTGCAGTCTACCACAATAAAGATGACTATTAATAATATGACCTTCAGCTAGCTGGAATGTATTCAGCAATTTAAGGCATTGACATTGGAGAAATCCTTATGAATGCCTGAGATCATATAACCCTTCCATTTGTTTTCAGGCCTATCTCCAAGCTGTGGTTAAGTAGCTATCATTTCTAACATTTGCATTCCTCTTACCCCATAGTGTGTGTGGGGGATGGTACTATCATAATTATACCACATTCTTCTGGGTTCCATAACGAGCTATTATTTTGCTAATGGAATATTCAAGCAGTCTGCAGTAATTTATCAAATAGTCCCAAGTCCCATTTTCTCTGTGTGAATCTTTTTGTTCACAGGTAAATTGATGTGTGGGGGGTTATCAAGGCTTTTTTGTAATTCAAATTAACCATTCCACCCCCCTCTCTGAAAAAAGATCGTTAGACACAGAATGTTATTTTTTTTTTCTAATGATGTTTAGAATTAGAATTGTGCAGCCTTCCTGTGAGTGGCAATTTCTGCATTTTAATTCATTCTTACAGTGTTTTTGCATTTTAACGCCTAATTTTGAAAATTTGCCTAAACTAAAAGGGAGCAAAATGTAATTCCATTTCTCCTTACAACTATTGTCTGCTCCACTGTCAGATTAAACTGCCAACAGTGTAGAGTGCCATTGAATTGGAGATGAGAAGGAAAAAAAAAAAAACATCACCCCCTCAGTTTATTTTACTTATAGTAAAAAAAAAGCCAAAACCCAAGACCTGGACGTATACATAGACCACACTGAACACACACACACAAATATACATCTCTTCCACTGTATATTCCTCTATGTACAAGGAAGAGGGAAGAAGTGTGTATGCGTGTGTGTGTGCACACATGTGGATGCACGCAGGGTAGGAGGGGGAACCGATACCTAATAAAGGAGTTAAGTGCAAATGATTTCTGTGAAAGACAAGATTTCTTCCTTCCCAAAAAAATTGTCACTGTCACAGTTCCTCACTTATCTCCTAGCTACAGTCTGGAAATTAACAGTCCCAGATCTCAGCCTCTCCTTGTACATCAGATGTTCCAAGCCCTTAATCACCTTTGTTGCATTTTGCTGTGTCCCCATGTCTCTCTTGCACTGGGAATCCCAGATCTGGACCCAGCACTCATCAAGGCCAAATAGAGGGGGAAGATAACCTCATTTGAGCTGCTGACAATGCATTTCCCATTGCAGTCCAGGACACTATTAGCCTTCTTTGCTGCAAGAGCACATTGCTGGTTCATGGTCACCTAGGTACCTTCCAAGAGCCCCAAGGCTTTTTTTGCGAGGCTGAGTTCCAGCATATTCCAATAACCCCATACACCAGCCTGGCCTGGTGTATGGGGTTATTCCACAGGACCTGACATTTTCCTTTCTCAAACTTCATGAGGTTCCTGTCACCCATTTCTCTAGCCTGTTTATGTCCCTTTGGATGGCAGCATAACCATCAACTGTATCAACACTCTTCCCAGTTTTTTGTCATCTGCAATCTTGCTGAGGTCATGCTCCGTCCTATCATGCAGATCATTAGTGAAGATGTGAAATACTGGCTGCAGGATTGATTTCTGGGATAAAGCACTAGTGACTGGCCTCCAGCTAAACTGTGTCACTGATCACAAACCCCTGAGCTCATCAGTTCAGCCAGTTTTCAACACACCTCAGAGTTCACTTCCTTCATTTTCCTCACCTCATAGCCCATACTTCCTTGGTTTTCTGTGAAGATGTTAGGAGAAGCAGTATTGCATGTTACAGAGAAAATGAAAAGAAAAAAATCATATGGAGAGATCATTGCCTTCATCTGCCTCTATATACGCCCTGACCATCTCATCTTCTTAGATCGTGGTCTTCACCACAAATATAATAAGTGAGGTCACATGGCTTTTCTGGGGATCTGCCTCCATAAAGAACATTGCACAGGAAGTGCTTTGATTTTTCAAACCACAGAGTTAATTTTCCTTTGCTTTTGAACACCACACACTGCCATGAGGTCACATTCCACTTAGGGTATCTGAGTACAAGAACCTGTTTCCTCCCACTCTTATAGAAAAAACAGCTCCCACTCATTTATTGTGGAGTGGGAAACAGAACCAGCTAATAAACAGTTTTGAGATTCAGTCCATGAGGCATGAAACCAGAAAATCTAACGACCATAATGTTTTTCATCCCTGGCCTGTTATTTTGGCCCCAAATTATATCCTATAGCCAAGCATTCCTCCCAGTGAAGATTTATATTAAAACTGACACTTTACTGGGAGAGCAGGGGAGGTGCAGCTTTGCTTGTGACTAGCTGGCCTTTTCTAATGAAAACCATTCTGTCACAAAGAATTTCTGGTTTGCTGCAGTAA
Organism: Calidris pugnax; assembly: GCF_001431845.1. NCBI lineage: Eukaryota > Metazoa > Chordata > Aves > Charadriiformes > Scolopacidae > Calidris > Calidris pugnax. The sequence goes on along the minus strand of NW_015090830.1, from coordinate 23,624,728 downwards.
ATTAACTTTCTATAGCATTAGTTCAGGTAGACACTGAGCCAGGTGTCATCTGAATGCGCTGATCTGTTCTAGTACCATTTAACAAAGATACTGTAAACTTCTTAAGTGCTCTGCCTATTGAAATACACAAGAATCGAAATAATGAAAGGACCTGAACTTTATCAATTGCCATCCAAGCAGTCTCTCCAGCCTTTAGTTCATGACCTTAGAATAAACTGGTTTTTTCCCTCACCTGCTGGATAACCACTGCAGACAGGACAATGTGAGCTCCTCCTTGCCATGCGCAGCGCTGATGTCTGGTCTTCCATTCCAAGAACTCACGTCAGATTCTGCATCCCTCCGATGTATGCATGTCTACAGCAAAGTATCTCACAGGGGGTCCTTACAGATGGGGTATCCTGGCAGTACAGCATGAAAACAAACAGGTCAGATGATAGATACTCATTTTTACCCAAATTACACAACTGGTACTAACCACACTGTTACTGGCAGAGGGAACTGGGGAGGTGGGCAGGAACTTGCAGCTAAGCCTGGAATTCCTACCAGAAGAAGTATAGCCAACGAGGCAATGTGTAATGTGGAAATTTTAACACTGATGCAACATTCTGTCATAAACGAGTGAATATCTTGCAACTCTCTGCGTGCAGGCATTTTTTTAATTTCCATCTTAGAACATATGTTAGATCTTACGCTATTGTAACACATTTTCTTTGAACCATATCTCTCACATTTATAAATACGTCATCTGAAGTGGTGAAATGCCAGGAGAATGCTCTATTGCCACATCATTCATTGGACATAAATATTCTGATGTTGAACGTCACTAGCTTAGTTGAAGAAGGTTGTGCAATATAAACATTTGGTTCATAAATAAATAAGGGATAAATGTCTTAGAATGCTGCCTCCTGCCGATAGCAGCTTAAGTGAAATGTAAGCTAAGCTCTCTGTGATTCCAATAGATTCATGGCATTATGCTTAAAAAAAGAATTCACTTGCTTGCTTAGCCCACCTTCTAGCGCGAAGGTTGCCATCTGAGAACCTGCAGACTTTGCTTCAGACAGAAATCTGCCCAAAGTTTGTTGAGGGTTTTCCCCTGGATTTGTATTTGCTTATTTGAAAGTGTAAGGTTTGGTATCCATTTTGCTGGAGCAGAGAGGTAAAGCAATGAAACAAAACTAAAAGCCTATGTCTTGAAACTGAAGAAACTTTAAAACAGAGGTATGCTTTCTGCACCACAGTAACACTTGTATGAATACACTAAATGTCTTACCACTGTTTTAAAAAGCTACACAAGCCATTATCTACTAATTTATGATCCTTGTAGATGAAGACAGATTTACAATACATATTTTGTTGGCAAAGATCAGTTGGTCAAAGGTTTCTCCTCTTCACGCTATTACCAACAAAACTGTACAAGAAAAAAAAAATGATATGAAGATATGCTCTAAAAGCATGTTTTGGCTAGCACAACTGCATACACTCAGGGGAGCACTGGGGCAGCTTGAATAAATCTTGGCAGCGCTGCAGCTTTGCCTGTGTAAAAGCACTGCAAACTTGAAGGCATTTGCCATCATAACGTACTGACACAACTATTCAGACTTAGTATGGATTTGTCCCGAAACAGAACGAAACACCGGTGCAACTTAGCAAGACAGGGAGATATTAGACACGTACAGGAGACATCTAGTGATTCACGGGTGAACATTATCTACCACAGCACTTACCAGGGAGGATCTTTGCAACATGGAAATCTGTGCACTGAAAATGATGCAAACTCATTTTGCAACAGGCTGATGAACAATGCATCAGAAAGCAACAGCTTCCAGCTCTACCAAATAAAACTGACACAGAGCAGCCTGCCTAGAACTGAGCATCCCATTGCTAATCCTGCCAGCCAGCCCACTATTCATTTGTATTGCGAGAAAAATGGAACAAGGGCTTCAGGAGAGGGGGGGTAAGAGAAGACGATAACTTCATCAGCAATAAAATTCTCTTCTTGATACTAATTTATGTTGCTGCAAGAGCCAACCAGAGCACACTATGTCCACCCTTCATGATACTGCTGTTTCAGCTGACTAGGATCCTGCTTTTTAGCTCATTTTTTTCAGCTCACGTTGTCCAGGGATGAATCCTATCAATTTTGCTTCAATCCTAAACTGTAAATGTGCACATAGTCACACGCAGAGGAAGGGTGGTTCAACAGTAAGGGCACTGTCTCTCGGAGACCACGGCCACAGGTCCTGCTTTGCCACTGACTTCTGATCTCACAAAGGTCATTAACTGAGTACAGGTGAACACAGGGAGTATAAAACTTCCCCCCTTTACCAGGAGTAGGAAAGGGAGAGTAAAAATTGTCAGCTGCTCATCCATACAGATAGGTTAAACTGTTAAAGATACACTGCCAACTAAGTGTGTAAACAATCATATTTCAATCATAGATGTTTGGGGTCAGACCAAATACCCTGCACTTCTGCCATGGTTGACACAATGGCACCCTGATCCCACTTGGCTCTCTCTGACCCAGAATGTAGTATTGTTACTTTTACTATGACAGCACACTTTTTTGAGGCAAATAGAGTTCTGCTTCCCAGAAGCATATCATATATACGATGAAATACATCTCACAGGAGAGCTGGATGCTCAGCTGCAACGCACTCCTTTTACCAGGCATTTTTGTGCAATTGCATATCCAAAAGCAAATTTTCCAAAATAACAACACTTCGACATCGCTGTTCTGTGGTATTCAAAGCCTCCCTGCCTATTTCCAGGAGATTTTCCCAGTTCTGCAGATTCGGTCAAGAGTTACTCTTTCTGTCTTCTGTGCCAATGTAAAGCGTTTTCACTGGGTCATGTGGGAAGGAAGGCTGAAGTGCTTGTCCTGCTAACACCACTGCTTGGGCTCACAACCTTTGATGATCCGCTCCATCTTTTAAAACCAATTGGCAGTAAAATATGATCAGAAACTCCTTCTCTGAGTACAAGGACGAGTGGAGACCCTGAAGGCTGAAAATAGTGCATTTTATAGTCATTCAGGAGCCTTTGTGATTGGGAGACCACACACACCGATACTTCTGCTAATTTTTGCTCTGCCTCATTGCTCATGGAAAGATATAAATGCTACCTTCTAGAAGAAGCGGGGAGGTGGGGGGAGACTCTCATCCCTTGAATAGCAGAGGCTTCTCTAGCACCTCCACAAAGCTATGCTGTCCAAGAAATCACACTTGGCTTCTGTGACTAGCAGGGGTGTCAACAGGGGGGCCAAATGCTTTCTGAAGGGAGGCACATCACTCCAATCTTTTCCAGAGGCAGGATCCTGCAATGCTCAGAGGCTGTTTCCATGGCCTGTTCGTGCAGAAAACAGGAGCTCCCTTATTTCCTGCCTGGAGATTACAGGCCAAGATGACAATCTTCACTAAAACCTACCCAGTTCAAACTAACATTCCCCTGCCCTCAGCTCTTGCCGTTGCCGTGGTCTGGTTAATGTAAAACTCAACTAAAAACACATGATACTGAGAAGAATTTAGACACGCACTTGTATGCACAGTAACCACGGTTAATGTGGAGGTCTTCCACAAGATTACTGTCCCCTCAGCAATAGTGTGGGGGACACTGGAATTTGTAGCTGGTCCCAGGGACGAAAGCTCACAATGCTGTTTTATGTTTGACATCCCAGTAAGCTCAGGAAAAGAGAAAACTTTTCGCTTGCCCTTGATCCTGACAAAGAGCTTATATGAGCCCCACCACTGCAGCTGTTTCAAACGGAGAAATCTTAATTTTGCTGAAAATCCTTTCCTGCCCTCTTGCCTTCAAAATCAATACGTCGTAGTGAGTTATTTCATTAAGTACTCCTCATGCTCTGTACACAGCTCGTCTTTGAGGACAACCTTTAGATATACCCGCTGTCAGCAGCGCTGCTAGTAAAAGGACACCTGGTGTTCTGTAGTGGGGATGTGCCATGTGGCCTCTTCCCTAGTCTTCTTCATAAATATATATTACAATTGCTCCCGTTACTAAGGAAAAGAAAATTGTCTTTTGGTCCTTAGTGAGGCATATTTGTTCCTTTCCTCCCTTCATTCCCAAGCTGACCTCTCTCCTACAGACAAACATGAAGACAACCTTAAGTGACAATGAGACAAATTTCATTTTATTGTGAACTGCATTTTCAATTATTTTTCTCCTCTCTATTTCTCCTGGCTGACCCAGACCAGGCTGCTACTCTGACAGGGGTCCCTAACCTCCAGATTAAAATATGCAAATTGTTATCTTTCCTTCCACTTAGACCTGTGTCAGATAGATTGTAATTATGAGGAAATGTTTGATTTGGATTTATATGAAAGAACATAGTTAGTTACTTTTGTCATCTTCCTTAATAAAATAAACCCAATTTGACATGATCTAATCAATGTTTAGGTATGATATAGATCACAAAGTATTTTATATTCACTGAGGCAGCTGCTGTTAAAAAAAAAATCAAGCAACTTCTGAAAATCTCTAACACCCCCTACTTTCTACCTTCCACTTCCCACCTTTCAATTAGTATTAAATATGTTATACTAAAACAATGGAAAGAAAAGCAGGTGCAATGCATCAAGTTTTGCTCTTCCTCCAAGTAACTCATGCTGAGCTCATCAGATTGGTATTAATGATCATTGGCTTAAGATTTCACAAAGAAATTATTCCCAAAATCCATGGATATATTCCAGTTTTCAATCACTGCAAAGCAAAATTTGGTTGGTATTTTTAAATTATGGAATTATACCGCACAAAGAATGGCTCTGTGCAGAGACTTCCCCCCCCCTCCTTTCTAATTCTTGGTTTTTAACTAATTCTAAAAAAACCCCATTCAGTAGTATCATCATTAATGATGATGACATAGCAGAGGTCTCTAAGTACATAGAGATTTAAAAATACCGAGTGTTGAAGGAGAACTGTACATGGTCAAAGCAAATTCTTTCCAGATTTTTCCAGGGAAATTTGAAGACATGTAGCCAAAAATAAAAAAAAATAAAATTAAAAAACCACTATTTTCATAAGCATGAATCACTTTCTGTCCCAGATACTGTTACAGGGTAACATAATAGCTGAAAAGCTGGAATTCTGTAAATGCAGTCCTACATAATTGATCCAATTTTATCAACACGTGACATGGAGGGTGCACTGCTTGAAACAAAATGCATGTGTTAGTGGGGACCTGACTAAGGGAAAATATAGGTTGTTAGAAATCATGGTAATCTTCCCCAAATAGCCGGGGAATTCTGCATTTACAAAAAGGTCCACTTCTAGCATGTCATATCTTGTCAGGGCCTACATAATAAAATAGCCTTACGAAAAATATGAATATCTTTACAGGCTTTCCCGATATTTCATTTCACCTGCTTGTACGTCTACGAATTGAGAAGTTTTCTGAAATTTTGTAATGTGGCGATTTTGGCAAGATATCATTAAATGCTTCTAACCTTGATCTAATGTACTGTAAAGACCGTTTCAAGCCGCTGAGCTACAGCATCCTAAGAAATTGTTCCTGCTGACAACTGCATGTTACCACTCTTCCAGCCGGGCCAAACCAACGATAAGTAAAAATGCTGTGGTGACACGTTGCCAGCTCCTTTCGTTAGACCCTGAATGCGCCCATTGTACCAGCTTTTTCACTTAAGAATTATGAACATTCAGCAGAAGGTGCAATAATTGCTTAAACCACAGTGACTTAGTTGCTTGTAATTGTCTAACACAAAATTGCCTGACACAAAAAGAGATTCAGTGGGTTTGGAGATGAATAAGACACAGCCCAGTAATTATGCCTCTAGGAAGGGATTCAGGTCTCTGTGACAGACTCTCTAAGTACATCACATGGGGCCACATACACAAAATTTACATTTGGGCAAAAAAAAACCCAAAAACCAAAAACCCAATGTGGTACTTAAGCACAAATAAGCATTCCCTTGGCAGCCCAGCTGAATGCTGGAGAGGCTGCAGGCTTTTGCTCTGTAGCCACCAAAGTAAATCACATCATAACTTTGTGCGTGCCCACAGGCCATTCTGGCCAAACTACAAATCTTGCAACCCATCTCCTCCCCGTGCCAGGGACTTCACAGATTAGTCTCATGCCACAGCTGCCTTTATGCACAAAAGAGCATTTTAATTTTTAATTCTCATTTTTATCAGACAGGTGAAAAACTAACATGCTCAAAGAAGGAAATCGAGTAATTGAGTCCAAAAGCTGTTTCAATCTGAAAATCCTAGCTTCATCAACACGCCTGGCTTACGCCTCACACACACACACAAGAAAATGTCTAAATCTGAAAAAAAATCAACACCTCTAACCTTGATGTTTCTAGCCTCTCCCTCATGCCAGGCCTAGACACATAACATACCCTCTGTTCAGTCTACAAGGAATCTCGACCGTATGTATTTGTGAAGAGGATACCCCAAGCCTTTAACCCCTCAGGGTGTTGCTCCCTGAAACGCTCCTGTAGGCCCACAAGCCACATCCGAACATGTAACACATACCTTCAATTTTGTGCCACAGAAACATTTCGGTGACTGGCAGCAACAAAGCCCTCCCAGTTTTTTTTTTCAGAATCTTTGAACAGAAAAAAACTACACACAAAAATAATGATGTCGCTAGGCCAGGAGGGCACCCTGTGATGCCCAAAAGAGAGACAAGAACAAAACGCTATGTAACTCTGGAGGGAGTTACACGGGGTGTGCACAACCCAACCTGTGCCACTTGGCTTGGGATTTTATTGAGTAACTTGGGCAAAATCTCAGAGATCTTCTTTGTTCTCCTTCCCTTCAATCCTTTCTCTCTCCTCCGTGACCTTCTGGGGAGGCTGGCATTCCTTCCATGAGCGATGCGTGTCAGATAACACCAGCTCTTTCTGCAGTGTGGCCACCTGCCCAGCTGAACCAATCCAGGACCTAGGAATTTAATGTATCTTAGCAAACAGTCAACAGATTGTAAGAATTATTCATTAAAACCACTAAGGATTACAGTCACAGTAGTAAGGTAAAGAAAAAAGATTTAGTATCCTGTTACCAATCCCTCAGCCTGCTACTTCATAGAAATAATACTGCCTGGGATTTCTTATTAACTACAGCACTTCTGTTTAAAATCCTTCCTAAAAGCCTGGAAAAAACAATTTTAGAGAAAATTCCAATTTAAACTTGGTTACAATTTACTTGTTAGATTAATCTTGCAAACTTTAAATGGGTATATTAATTAGACATCATTAATAACTCCAGTATCAGCTGGGAACTTCTGTTGTCCCTTAAACTAAATATGATTAACTTCAATCTTTCTCAAGGGCATAATTTTGCCAAAATTAGCAAGCACAAGAGTATAAGCTATTATTGTATTAATAATGTCATTTTGTTTATGATTTCATGTGCAGGGCCAGATCAGCCAAAGAAGCACCCAGAAGCTCATGCACTTTTACACCAATATCCTTGTGGGATTAAAGACAGCAATCAAATGGAAAATGGCTTAAAATGCCAAATTTTCAGCCACATTTCCCATATTTTATTTGCCTGTTAAGGCAAGTTATCAGAAAGAGAACTTCTCACCTCAAATGGATCTTTTTAAAACATAACAGTGTGTCTTGAGATACTGCAAAAGTCGCACTGATGCTCAAATCTCTAATACAAAAGCTTACAAAGTGCACAGGCCCTTTTGTGTAGAACACAATTGTAAAAAATGCCGTTAGAGGTTCCCCTTCATTCCTATAATTTCAGCCATTTAATTAACCTTTAGATTTAAGGTATCCTCAAGACCCTGGAAAATAGAAAACTACTCTGTTCCTGTCATTTTCTTCTGATTTTTGCTTTGCTGCTTCATTGAGTCCTTCTTGCTATTACTCCAGCAGTTGGCAAACTAAGTGTGTGTTGCACACAGCAGGACAACCTTCCAGCAAGCCAGCAGAGCTCTGAGGTACCTAGTAGCTACCCAGCCACATGTGGTTCCTAGCAGTTCCCATCTCTCACTTTCTCCAAATAATATTACCAAGTATGTTCACGACTCCTGTCTGCTCTGGAAATATTTACATGTTCTCCATGATCTAGCTCAAGTCTTGTACATGCTTCATTTCCCAAAGACCTACATTACAAGCACACTGTAATCCCAGATGCCCTTTTCTTCATGGCATTAGACATTCTGGTTCCAGTTCTTCTTTCACTTGTCCTGACAGAACCACTTTATGTTTCAAGAAGTTAAGTGAGTCATGGAAAGTAGGTCAGAAAACTGCAAAATACAACATTCCCAGTGCTATTATGGAGGCTCATACTCATTCAAAGGATGGTAAGTCACCTGTTGCCTTTCCTGTCAGCTCATTCCCCACAATACAAGGAGGACCCTCTCTTTCACGCACAGGGATTATTCAGGCCACGGTATTGCATTAAATCCTATGTAATCAGATTTACAGATAAATATTCAAGCCTGTCTGAGAGAGAGTGGCCACAACTCCATGCATCTTCTCAATTGTTTACACTCCTGTCTGCTCCTTCCATATGACCTAAGAGTCCTGAGTGCTTAATCAAATAAAGGTGAACACAACAAAGTGTTCCCTGCTCCCCGCCTGTACAGGACAAATGATGAATCAAATTTCTGTCACACAACCACTCCCAAAGGGAGAAGTCATCGGATGATCAATTGGTGCTTCCTCAAATGGACCCCTTGTCCTTCCAGCTCCAAATCTTCTGATTGTTTTCTGTTAAATATCTGAGACAAAGAACTGCTGACCTCAACTTTGAAACTTTAACTTTCAGCATTGATCAACAGTAAATAATGGATAAACCCTTGACAATACATTTCCATGCTATATCAATTTTTTTTCAGCTGGTGTATCAAGTCACAAGGATGGAACTCTGTCCCCAGAGACCACAGAGGTCTTTGAAGTTCCTTTAAACTGAGAGCAATCCAGAACTTTAGGCATTTAAATCATCTTCCCACTGGTAGGGACACCAGACAGTTGACAGGCAATGTCTGGGACCATTTATGTAATTTTAGGCAATCCACAGCACAGCTTTCAAGCTTTCAGAAAATTAATTAGTTCAGGATAATATAGTAAACTCAGAGCTGAGAAAGGAACCGTCGTATTTGGGGAGTGTGTTATGACTTCATATTGTATTCATATGGTGAGGAAAACAATATTATATGGCTTTTTTATTACATTCATTTGCTTGAGAAAAGGATACTGGGGAACCAGTAGGCAGAAAGCTAAAGCTAGTTTTGGATGAGGCAACATGTAAAGCAAATGCCTTCATATAAAATAAGCTAGTGAGTAACTAGTGTAGCTATTTAAATATTTAAGTCTAGGAATCAACTATGAGGCAAATCAGGGGAAAGAGATGTCTACATTTTCCTATGTTAAAATTTCTTTTGTTGTAGGCATTTTTCGTGTTGCACAGCTTCATCTAGTGACATCCAGCTGATTCATCATTTTAAAAAGAAATAATCTTCAAAATAGTCCCTTCCCTGTTGAGCTCAGTAGCATGGAAGAGCGGGGGATACATCCTTGACTTTTCTCACAGCGCAGAGCGTCGTGTTTTTAGCAAGTTCTCATCTTCTGAGCACCAAAAAAACAATCTCCTTGGCAGCTTTCCGTCCTGGTATGAACCTCATTTTCAGCAGGAAAATGTCTGTCCAACCAGAATTCACTTATTTCTTCTGCTAATACTGAACCTCGACAAGCTGACAACAAGGAGCTTTTTTTGTATCTGTTACATTTTGGGGAAACAGCCTCGTTTCACACACCAGGGCCTCAGGCTTGCTTATATTAGTTTACATCGTGGAGGAACTTGGCCTAGTAACTCACCATGTTGGCTCATCATTGCTAAACTATAAATGGATATCTCCTGTTTGGCTGAGTGCCCAGGCAGCTTTCTTTTAAATTCTTAATCCCACTTAAACAACATGTTCTTAATAGAAACAAGTGGTGGTTTCCATACAGTATCTAAGTAACTAAATAAAGCACAGCTACCACCAACTACCTTCCCTCCAGCATGAGTCGCCAAAATGCTGAAGACTAAAGGCTATCTGGCAATTCTGCTTCTGATACTGCTACTCCTGCTTTTTCCAGTGAGCTCTTCAGCTTTCTGCCTCACACAGTCATATTCTTCATCACCTATCTTGGTACAATGAGCTTAGGTCGGCCTCAACTAAACACATTAATCCCACCATTGTATGTACCCTAATCCATATATGACTTTTGAGCATCTCGATGCCTTCCATACATCTCCTTCAATATTTACTTTTCTTCCATAGGTTCTACACTGTTAACCTACTTTACAGGCAGGTCTTATGCTCCATTTTTATGGCTACAGAGTCCTGTTGTCATGATAAAACTCATCCCCACAGATATCCCTATTCTGTCTGCTGTGTTTCTATTAAAAACTATCCCAAATCTGATCTGGCACAACTAAGAATGCTTTGTACCAGGAAAAAACAAGTAAGACATCAGACAAAGTATGTAGCTAGCAAGGATGAACACAAAAGAAGGGTTCAGTTCTGTAGTGGATAACTATGTACATCAAAAAAGCTGAACAACACTCGCAGAGAGAAGCCAAAGTATCCCCATTATAAAATAAATACAAACCTCTTGTCACAAGTACACCTCCTGCCAGCTTGTTCTTTCACTAATAAAATACATAAATACATAATGGCATTTCTGATCTATAAAAAACCCCAAAACGTCTTATCCATATACTTCATAGGCAATAAAATGTGGGGCCATGTTTCCCCATCTATTTTAAGACTTTCCTAATGTAGTTCAGACGTGGAAGCTGGAGGAGAAGAACACACGTATCAGAACCTTTCACTCTTCTCCATAGCACAGCTTTTAGCCACATTTGTTAGAAAGTCCTAACATGTTTAAAACTAAATATTTAGTTGTACACTTAAACAACATGATAAGTTTTGATCGTAGTTGCACTGGTGAATTCATGTGGCTACAGCTAGATAGTTCCCCTACTGCAAGTCAAGAGAGCCTGATTTGGGACACTAACCTTCTTCAGAAAGGATAACCCATCTTTACACTTATGAATAAGGTCCAATTACTTCCCTGGTTATTGGATTGTGTAAATACACATCCCTGCATTATTTCTTTTATCAGGGCCTTGTCTTCTTCAGAGAAAGGCCCTAAAGCATTCCCATGCAACCAGTTTGCTTCTTTTTTCTCTAAGCTGTGAACATTAAGGACATCCAGGTCTTCTGGCCAAGCACTGCTGGTGTGATCTGGGATGCTCTCTACATGGACACAACAGGGAACGTGGCAGGTTCACTACACTGGGAAACTGCAAAAGCGCTGCTGTAGAGGCACAAGCCGAATTTTTTCTGTATCCCCTAGTCCAAACAGATTATAAGAAGCTGATCATCAAACTGTAGATATGCTTTTAACAGGAATTCTTCTTCCAGTTCCAGAACAGTATCCACTCATTCCCTTCTTTGTTACACTACTCACTGCCTATCGAGCATTATAAGTTGTTTTAAATAGTGCAGTTACTTATCTATTTGCCTGCAAAGAAATAATAAAGAAAAGCCTTCAGACATGCGATTAGCTCCAAAGGTCATGTTAAAGTTGGGAGAGAATAGACAGAAAGATACTTTTACCAGAATGTGGGAGAATATGTGTATATGAAGGCTGCAAATATTTCAGTTGAGTGGATTTTATTTTGCATTCTATCTGGTTTCACTTATATCATAATTGAAGGGAAATGGTGAGAGAAAATAAAGCACTTTCCCATGCTGTGTCTAAAGCTTTTTTCATGATTAAATGTCATCATGTCTCAAGAGTACCAAAAATACTGGTGAAGGCCATCTTAATTTTGAAAAACAAATATGCATGAGAACTGGTTGTAGCTGGACACAGTTTTGAACTAGAGCAGGTCTGCCACCAGTGTAAGTTTTATTGTGATGTACCCTGGAGAGTTTGAATTAGGATTGGCAGGAGAAAAACAGTAAAAGATTTTTAAATTCAACTAAAACACCCCCTTTGCATGGAAGACTGACCACATCACTTGTTATTGTCGCAAGCGAAAATGCCTCTAGAGGCATAACAGTAACTTACCCCCTGAGAACAGAGCCAGTCTCTGCTCTCACTCCAACAAATGTACCTTTCAGTTGTAAGTGAAAACAGAGTTGGTCCTTAACAAGAAAAGAAAGGAAGGCCAAAAAAAAGTTCAGAGAAGAACAAGCAGCTAAGGAAAGCACAAAAGGGAAAAGTAGGCCACAGAAAAGTGTGTCTGACTTTTTCTCCAGCTGATGATGTCTACTCAGGAAGTTTATCCCATTCCTACTAACTCAGCTGTGATTGAATTAAGAACCTGTCCCTATATATTGAAACACTTAATTCCCATCCTATACGACTCGCTATCCAGTCATCAATTATGAATTTACACCTCATGTATACATCCGTAAAACCAGTCCTAACCCAAGCAGGCAGCTTTAATTGCTCAATTTCCATGTATTTTACTGTGACATTTCTATGTTCCTTATAACTTGGTTCTGAACATTTCTGTGGTTTGCAATCTAGTTTCTGTGCTAGGTTTTCAAAAACTGGCTAACAACAGACAAGCTGTCCATAAGACAACCCAGTTCTTTCTTCTCCAGTGACAGCCTGTCAGAGGGGGATAGGGTTGATGGGAGTCAAAGCACAGCCAAAGGGTGGTATTAAAGGAAGTTGAGACCAAAAGTCTGAGAGCTATCAACCTGACAATGTGAATTCAAACTGAGTTAATACTTCTGTCCTAAATCAGCTATTTGACTCAGCTTGGAGCTTTAAAATAAACATATATGCCCATTACTTTAGTTTCCTCGTGAATTGGAAATATTTTTTTGAAACAGAAAAACCTTACTAAAATATTAAAATCTGACTTTTAAATTCCCAATGGCAACCACGAAGGCTGAGTCAGTTAAGTATGTAAGAGATGACTATTTTCATTTTCTATTTCATTCATTTTAGAACTAAATCATGATACTTCGCAGATTTTCTTCTGTTACCACATGCATTCAGACACTATTTTATAAATTTCCACTGTGTTTGGACTTCAGAGGTCTCTATTCCCACCAGAGAAATCTCACAAGATTCCTATTATCTCATTTTCCCTTTTTTGGCCTTGCACTTTGACCCTGGCATTCTCCAAAGGACACTTGGCTTTTTACATTAAGCTTCAACCACAGACTGGTTTTCTAAACAATAAAATACAGGAACTTGTATTCCATACTTGTCCAGAATCAGAAAGGCAGGCTCCACAAGCCAAATATATACAGTGGGAAAGTATAATTTAAAATGTTCCAGACTAAACATTTTTAAATCAGACAAAATAAATATTTCAAAGCACTAACCTGTAAACTATTGCTTGCTGATTCTGGAGCTTGATGTTGTTACTGCTGTAGCTCCTTGTTAACAGATCATGCATCTTTAATGGTTTCAGACATCCTACAGATAGCACAAGCAGTGTACATTGGCTCACAATATTTTTGCTGTCCTTCAGCATAACCTACTATATCCAGTGCCGTGCCTTTGAAATTTGGAGTTTCAGTAGTTAATGGAAAGCCTGCCTGTGCTAGGATCAGTTTATCAGCAGATGTCTTAAAATTGTGAGACACCGCAATAGTTCCATTTGTTCTGAGAAGTATTTACTTCTCAGGTAAAATAAGATTATTTTGCACAGAGGTGCTAAACTTTCTATTGAACAGCAATTTCTGGCCCAGGATGCCTTAAGGAGCACCAGGCTTCTAGAAGAGATGCATCGTATAATAAGATTCTCTAGTGCTATTTACTAACACTCATGTGTTGCTTACTCCCTGAACCCTATACACATCCAAATTAAGAGTGTTTGCCCTGTCTGATCTGGTTGTTTACTTTTTTTAAAGTACAATATTTTGAACAATGAGTACTTCTAGCTGTATGAACTAAGAATATCAGGCTCGGGACAGTAGGAACAATAGGAATTATTGCTACTATCATTCCATGGCTGAAGCTGTTGAGACCTGCTATCAGGTAATTGCAGAGAGCTACAAGAAAGGCCCTGCCAGCTCAAGGCCACTTGCTCTTTCCCCTTCCAGGAGGACAGGAGGGTGGGTTGAGGCAAGGAGGACCATCTGGAGGGAATGCTGTAGGCAGGATGCCTGGGAGGATAACATAAGCTGCACTGCTAAAAGTCTGAGTCGTGCCGTAGCATTGCATGGCTCACAGCTCCAGTCCCACCAGAACCAGGGTGAGCAGCCAGCTGAAGGAAGAGCTTATAGCAGGACAGGTTCCACCCTCTACCACAAGGTATTGCTGCTTCTCCCAGCTACTCAGATTTCTATGCTTCTGACTCCTTGGACAGGCTCTCACCAGACTCAGAAAGCAACATAAACATTATCAGAATATGTATGGCATCTGCTGTATTCATCAGGCTTTCTCTCCAGAGGTTTGAGAGGGGTTTTTTTGGAGGGCTGGGGAAGTTGTTAACCATAGGATTAAACTCAGTAGGTTATTCAGCTCTACAGGCCACTTAATAATTTAGTATCACTTAACCTTCAGCACACAGATCAGACTAAATCCTGCGCAGAAGTGTTCATGATATCAAACGCGAAAGCGTTTTGAGATTATCTCAGGCATGTACCCCAAGCAAATCACCTGCCTGAGCATTAAAACTGGCAATGTAGATAAGGAAGTATCAAAGCTGGATTTATTATTCCAACCAGAAAAATGAAAGAAATTTTTGAAAGAAATAAATAGTAAAAGACTTGCAGCTCAGGAGCCCAAGGAAAGCTCTGATAAAAATAACTTTCAATTAGATTACTGCAGATGTCTGTACCAGAAGATTTCATGTTGCAGTGGGAAGTTTGTCATGCTCCCTGTGTCACAAACAAGTAAACTGAGAGGTCATGCAAGCTATTTCTAGAGCCTTCGGAAGGATCTGAAGGAGTCAAACTTTTCCACTGACCAATGGGAAGGACCTAACTATTCTTCCAGTTTGCTTTCCAAACTGCTTTATTCAGCTTACGTAGGGAGAAAACATCTGAAACATCTGAAACAAGTGAATCGTTAAAACATATGATACTCGTGTCGATGAGGAACAAGGGTTGTACAGTACTACTGTTACTGTCACCTGCAAAATTAAAGACTAAGCAAAACACTTCTCTAGGTCAGTAGGACATCAAAGCTTTGATTCTTCTCTGGCATTACTGTGGGATTCTGTTAGCAAAGGATTTATGTGTTAAAGTACCACTGTTCTTTTACAGTTAAATCTGATGATCCCACTCCTGTAAAATTCAGAGTTAAAACAAATTTGCAATTTGGATCTACTGCTGTTGTTGACAGATTTCTAAGAAGGGAACACTCAGGGAGCAGGTACTTTCTCTGAGTTAAGCCTCAGAGGCAGAACAGCAGGCCATGGACATGATAACATTGCATGCTGAATCTAATAATTTTATATCAATTTCAATTAAGTGTTGAATGCCAAGCCTCCAGCACAATTTGCAGTGGTAAGCCCGAGAAGCTATGACACAAAGGGAGACAAAAGCTGTCCATTTTCATGAGGCAAGGTAGTAATTTTACAATATTTAATTAGATATTACTAGGGACCAGGTCACAAAGCAAAAAGAGTAGCGTGTATCGTGGAAGTATCTGTAAGCGAATAGGCAATCACAGAAATTTGTTTTAACATCCAAATCTATCCGGTAACATCCCTGCTGGGACAGGAGAGTTTATAATTCATTGCTAGGTGCAAGTGAATGCTATACAATCCGTACATGGCAGAGTGTGCATGCACTTTAATTTTCTGATGGTACAAAAGCTATTCATTAATGTGACCGTATATGACATGGTTGTTGAGAGCAACTATAAAAAAGCATTTGCACTAACCTCATTTTTCCTGTTTTCTGAATCAAGATTTGTCGTAACAGGTGACATAAATTCCCAGGCTCTGCAACAAAGCAATTAGCTGATAGGTGACCACACAGGGTAAGGAAGATTTAAAAAACTATATATGAAGTCTTTTTCAGCTACCAGAAAAAAAACAACAACCTGACTCATGCTCTTAAAGTAACCAGAGTCTTCTCTTCTTCTTTTAGAATAAGTCCCTGCGTGGACACTTTTTCTGGGATAAGAATATAGGCACAGGAGGTTTATACAACCCACACTCTCACCATTGGGGGGAAAAAAAAAAAGAAAAAAGAAAAAAAAAAAGAAAGAAAATCCTAACATCTCTTTGCAGCATTTATTTCAGAGCAACTACTTTGCAGATTCCCACATGTGGACAAGCTCTTACACCAGCAATCACAGGTTACTGCAATACTCTGTGATGCTGAATGTTGCAGTTTACAAGAATAAGGTCTGTGAGTGCGACCAAATAAACAGTCATGTGTCATTAAACATCAGTTTTGCAATCTAGTAGTAAGATAATAATAAAAATCAATCCATTAGCTTAATGGATACTCAGTGGATACTCTCACACACTTCTCTTAACATACCAGTACTTCTTAATAGCAAGTGCCTATGTTATCCTTCTTCCTAACTGTGGGAAAATTTCTAATAAGCCCAACTACTGGTGTGAGCAGCACTTACTGCATTTCTTTCTCAAATGCAAAAGAAGCAATTTAAATTACAGATTGTAAATAACTGACAAGAAGAAACATGCTACATGAACTCAACCATGGTTTTATATGAAAATGCCAAACACAGTTTTCCCCTGCACTGTCGAAAGCAAATTAGTTGTACACACACCCAGTCAGCTACTGAGGGACTTAAAACACACCCAGCACCACACTGGAAAGTCTTAGCCCTAAGTCACAAAATTCTCAAAGGCAAAGGTCTACAGTAATTGATGCACAGCTCAGGAAGGGAAATGCCAGCTGCTCTACCACTAAATACAACACCACACACCCAGACAGGCAAAGAATTTGATCTGAATTGTCCCCTACATGCAAGGACAATACAGAATATGCATACACCATAGAAACAGTCAACACCAAGACACTTCCACCCTAATTAAATCCAGAGCCTGAACTCCTAGAGGTGTTGCTTCAGGGAACCCAATGCTCATTAGACGTGAGAGGGGGATAAAACAGGCAGACTTGAAAATACTGAACACTTCTCCTGGCCTCATGCTGGTAAGCCTGCACAGCTGCTATGCAAAACCAAATGAATACACTGGTCTGGATCTGCACTAAAGGAAAGTTCTTAACATTGTGCTCAGTCAAATAATGTAGAAGCTGAAAGGCCCCTTATACTCTTTAACTTCATGGTGAAGGAACCAGGTGGAGGGGGCTTAGCTCAAGACTAAATAATAGTTACTTTTAAAAGAACCCCTTTCCACTACCAAGGCAGAGAGTGGAAATAAGACTTACATTTTGAAAGGTAATACATTACAACTTCTTACATTAGTAAAATCACATGGGAGCAACCGTACCTGGCATATTTATCTCTGGTAGTTCCCTCTGTAATACTTCCACCTATCTAAAATATTCTGTGTCAGAGTGCTCATCCACCTTTTGTACATTCTCTTTCTGGATGGTCTGGATTTCCAGTCTGAGACTTTTTCCTCTTTTTCCCTAGGAAAAGTGCATTTTAAGAATAAATTTCATAACAAGTTGTTTCAAAGGTGAATTATTTATTATTTTTTAAAAGAGAAAGGTATGCCTTCAGGTTCAGTGAGAGACAGGAACACATCTGAAGGAGTAAAGGATTAATATGACCATATATTCCAGATGAGGTAGTAAAATTCCATTTGCTTTGAGAAGTGCCTGTGTGTCTGTTTTCCATGTTCTTTTAATGAATATTTCATATGGGTTTTAAAGCAATGCTAGGGTAGAACATAATGCAGGTAGGTGTAATGGATATAGGAAGTGCATTGCTGCTGAAAAGCCAAGCATATGTGGCCAAAGTGGAGGAAGCAGTGCCCCTATGGAGCTTAAAGAGCTCTAGGAAAACTAAGAGTTCAGCAAACTTTAGTACGTACTATGAAGTTCTCTCCTCTGGTGTTACTGTTGAAATATGCTTGCATGTTCTCTTTCAACCATTTCACTTTGTTAACTGAATGAGATGTTTTGCAGTCCTGAATGAAAAAAAAAAAAAAATATCCAAAAAACCAGCAACCCAACACTTGTTGTTTATACTTTCACTGCACTCATGAAGTATTCCAGATCATTCCATCAACAAAGAGAACAGAAAACTCTCAATTCTATACATTGTAAAATGAAATTATTAAAGCTTTTCAGTTAAGGACCCCAAGATCTTCCCGATCTTTTTCATAACTTATCAAATCAATTGTAGTTCAAGGATGTTTACTTTGGTTTGCAAAGCATTCTCTGCACCTGCCTTGCAAATCCTTTATTAAGCTGAAGTTAAGGAAAGGCAGAGCCCAAAAGTACCTACCACTGAATGGGACATCCACAAATTTAGCTGATGTTTCATGCATTCTCTTCAGCACCAATTATCTGACGGAAACACGTTGTTCTTTGTCACCATGGCTGCCTAGGTACGCATTTATTGATCAGAGTACTGAAGCTGCAAAGAGAGAGCCCTGCATCTCCTTGAAAATGCTTTGAAATATTTTGGGTTTTTTTTATGTTTCTCATCTAGTCCTGTGATGCCCTTGTAATCTTCAAAACATATCATTGATATTTGGGGAATGGGGAGTAATATCTTCAGGTTTCCAGCTGCTAGTGGTAAGATAAATTGTCATCAATACTCATTGGACATTGCCAGGACCGAGAAATTGCAATTTCTAAGAAACCTTATTCATCTTATGTTCACGTAAGAGCCACAAGCATCACTGCTATTTTTCTGGCTACTTTCTGGCTACTGACACTATGGTCAGCTTCACCAAGTTGGCATTTACCCACAATTAACACACACTGGTGTTTCCCAAAACTACAGTCACTATTTGAAGTACAGGGAAAAAAATCAAACAGTTGTGGTACAGAAGAAATCATGTGATTGTTAATACTTTTAAAGTACTTTTTATTCACTTGCCCTTGTTCACCAACAGTCAAAAACATCATTAAGTGCCTTCACCCATCACCAAACTAACTTACCAGTTTCAAGAATCATCCAGGTTACACATGTCCTGGCAGAGTACAGTAAAGTCATAGTGAAATGCAGTAAAGAACACAAATGCAGCTAAAAAAGCTACTTGAAATTTAAAATAAATTACAAGGATGTCATGTTCCATACCACTGAATCCTAATTATTTTCTATTGTGAAAAAAAAATTAGAAAAAAACTTTCTAATTTTAACTGCTTCACAGTAAAAAGATTATTTTAAAAATCCTGGCCTGTATCTTTATTTGTGGGCTTACTTTTAACAAGTTTCCTTCAGAAATAATTATGGATTCTTTAAGGAAATATTGAATTATCTAGCCAAGTAAGAAAACTATTTCTACAGGAAAGTTCAACCAAGAAGTTTCAGTATTTCACTAAAGCAATAGCAGTATGTTTATGAAAATATACCTTTTTTTTTTTTTTTTTAAGCAATAGCAGAGGATATATTTGAATATGCTATTATGCCTTGGCTTTAGCATTCAAGCTCAAGGATAAACAAGAACAAAAAATTCCATATATAGACACATACTGTAAGATAAGGAGGCAGTGGTATATAATATAGATGAGATGGTTAGTAAGAGAAAACTGCACCAGAGGGTAAAAACTAATGATTGACAAATATTAAGCACCAAAAGGACTGCATGTAAAAGGGAAAAAACAGGACTTGTTGACAAGTGAAGAGCAGTGAGAGGAGATGAGCCGAACATATTTTTTTTAATGAGGTGCTAAGTAGATCAGCTCGAGAGGTTGGATAATGACTGTGCTGATGAGTTGGCCAGGGGTGTGAAAACAGCTGAATAACATGACATTTGGGAAACTCAGGAGAGCAGTGAAACATGAGATGAAATAGCTTCTGAGAAAGAAGGTGAACTACTTGGGCCACTCAGATAACTTTTAGCAATGGTAGCACTGTAAGGACTTAGCATCTCGTTAAGGTGACACATGAAAAAAAAAAAAAAAAAAAAAAAAAAGCACGCACAAATTTAAAGAAAAAAATTCCTACCTTATACCAACTCACTCCCAGAGAAAACTTCTGAAAATGCAAGTCCTCTGTTACTCTTCCTATCTTCAGGTCTTGGTTAAAGAGTTCAGCAGCACAGCTGAAGGCAGCTACTCAGATAAACTATACCGAAGTTAATGCAGAAGTGCAGCAGACAGTCCTTGTAAGGAAACAGGTATTAATCTGAAAGAGTCCGGGGACATTGTTAGATGTTCTAAATGCTCCACAGAAGTAGATAACAATGGCAAAGTCATAAACACAGAGTAAGATTAAGAGTTTTCTACCTCCTGACCTTTACCAGGATAGTTTCCTCCAGACAGTGAGGGATAGGACCTTCAATTAAGCCAATCTTCATATCATAGCTACCAGTTCCTCAACACAGAAGGATAGGATGTGTTTCTGTGGTTCGTCTGTTGGATGTTTGAATACTTTCACGTACCTGTGGTAGCACCAGGCATCTTCTAGCTTTTCCTATGCATTACCGTTCTACTCTCTGTCCCTAACTCTACTGTCCCTCTGGAGAACTATGGGAACAGATCTGTCACCAGCAAGGCAGGACCACAAAGTCAATAGAGCAGGGAGAGAACAAAAAGAACATGCAGGATTGGCTTCATCAACTATCACTATCAGAATTTTAAAAAAAAAGAAAATTAAAAATCAAACCAACCCTGTGGGAACATTTTTATGGGAAATTGAGCAAGCAGGAGCATTGTCAGGTTGTACAAAAATAAATTTTAAAAGTGTCTAAAATAGCTAGCGGTTGTTTGAAGGAACTCGACAGTGACAAAGGCAGAGGAAGTTTGTGGTGGGTGTTCAAGGCTGGCAAGGAACAGGATATGTTTATGTGCAGAGATGCTAAATATAAACTCCAAGGTGCAGCACAGATGAAAGACAGTTCTTCAACAGTATCTGTAGAAGGTCAGGTATAAAAGCGGGGAAAAAGACACAGGGCACTATTCACACAGAAGATAGCAGAGAGATTTTATGCCACTTCCCCATGGTTTTGCTGGGCCAATATATAAAAATACATAAAAGCCACCCTTTCAAACTGAAGTTTTATTTGTACCAGAACGACAAACAACACAAGCTGAAGAACTGGTGACCCACACTGCAAAAGTATCGCTCTGTGTAAACAGCATTTTACAGAGTAAATGTGCTATTCAAGTCAGTGCAACAGTATCTGACTCTGGCTGCTCATCAAAAGAGATGAATGGAAATATTAGGATTTCAGACTTGTCATTTTTTTCCTGTGATGGAAGTGAAAATGGCTCTGAGTTCTGAGAATGTCAATAAGCTGCCACAAAATTAGAAGAAAGGGCTGTATATATACATAACGTAATATTTCCTTTAAAATGGAGTTTGAGAAACTGCGAGCATGACAAGCCACATCATGCCAAATTTAGGATTAAATATTAAGTTTTGTTCCAAAGAATATTTTTCAAGTTTCATGGCCTGTGAGTTACAGCATTAAAAAAAAAAAGTATGATATATGAATTTGTCTGCCACTAAAGCAAAAGGTCGGACTAGATAACCCTTGGAGGTCCCTTCCGGCCTGGGAAATTCTATGATTCTATGATTCTATGATTTACACAAAAGTTGTTACACAAAGGCTAGGCATGGAAATTCATGAGGCATTATAAAATTATTAAAGAGCGTTCTGACCACATGACTTACTTCTCTGTTTCCTTTCACAAATGACCATTTGATAGGCAAAACTGTGTTTATCAGCTTCTCAACATAGACATCTCCACTCACTACCTGGTGCAACTGTGGTTTTAATTCATCAAGCAACTGGATTTTTAATTCATCAGACAACCCATTTCTGACCACACTTCTTTCTAAGTTGGTTTCTCAACTCTTATTTTTCAGTTTAGAACCAACGGTCCTTGTTTCAAGTGATTGTGACAATGAAATCTATACAGAAAGTTCAAACATAGACAGACTACCCTTAACTGCTTTTTCATCTTGAGCATCACAGCCACATTTAATCAGAAATCAACTGGTATTGATTAAAAATGCAAGAAAATCTCAAAGGGGAAAAGTAGGGTAGATGGGCAGGGCAGAGTGGGAACGACAACACCGCTCAGATGTAGCTTTACAGGTGTCCTGTGAAGAAAGCACTAACTGCACAGTGAGCTGATGAAACAGCAGGATGAGCAGACCAATTTCTGCTGTTATTTCTGCTACTACACCCATCTTGGCAGCTACAAAGTGTTAAAACCTACAAATGGAGACTTTCCCCGCTCCCTGTGCTGACACAGACCTTTCCACATCTGCTGGGGCTCCAGCCCAGACCTTCTCACACTGGCTTAGGTGGTAGACAAAGGAATCAACAAATTCAAAACAGAGGAATAGGGGAGGAAGAAGAGGGAGAGATACTGAGGAAAAGAAAGAACAAAAAAACCCCTGACAACAACAAAGAAACAATAGAAGATAAAGCACTAACTGCACAGTGAGCTGATGAAACAGCAGGATGAGCAGACCAATTTCTGCTGTTATTTCTGCTACTACACCCATCTTGGCAGCTACAAAGTGTTAAAACCTACAAATGGAGACTTTCCCCGCTCCCTGTGCTGACACAGACCTTTCCACATCTGCTGGGGCTCCAGCCCAGACCTTCTCACACTGGCTTAGGTGGTAGACAAAGGAATCAACAAATTCAAAACAGAGGAATAGGGGAGGAAGAAGAGGGAGAGATACTGAGGAAAAGAAAGAACAAAAAAACCCCTGACAACAACAAAGAAACAATAGAAGATTTCGATTTCCATTTCAAATAGAAATACTGCATGTTTTCCCAGGAAGTGTGTCTTTATGGGCCACCCGAAAAATATATATGTTTTATTTTATTATTATGCTATGTAATCACTAGGACACTGCATGGCCAGAGGAGATCGCAGCATCAAATTATGCTATGTAATCACTAGGACACTGCATGTCCTAGGAGTCCTCCTAGAGGAGATCGCAGCATCAAGTAGATAATTAGGTCCACTATTTTAGTAATATTCAATAGTTTGGGGGGGTATTTTTTTCTACTGCTCTTAATGAGAACACAGGGACCAGCAGACAGGCCACCTGTGATGAAAAGCAAGTAGAAAAATTGAGCTTGCCATTGTTCTTAAAACTGTTATGCATGTATTAGACAGCAACTAACTCAGATCAAAGCAGAGTACAGAGGGGATCAGAAAGAAACATCTACCAGAGCAGGAAAAGAAGATGTGAAAAGAGCTACAAGCTAGCTAACCACAGGGACATAAAATTGGTATTGACCAAAGCTCCAAAACAATGGCTCCCAGCAGTATCAAAGACATTACTTTATTTCAGAACTACAGAAGAAATGGAAACATTAAGGTGTGTCATGAAAGAAAACGCTGTAATAAAGTATCAAGATGTAACTTCCAGAGCCGCTTGCACAATTAAAGTTGCAAACACCCAACAGGGGAGATAAGACACTTTCTGTGTTTTCACTTATATAAAAACTATTTAGCATAAACAAGCAGGTTTTTTCCACAATAGAAAAGCAGTCCTGCCATTATGTATGGGGAGCAGAAGTGGAATTGGAATATCCTTTTGCTTCCCATAGGTTACTGCATTAAATTTCAGGGATTGTTAAATATTAGAAACAGGCATCCTTAACCAATTTTGGCTTTCTCACTGCAGGCTGCTGTCATCCTAGCAGATCCATATACAGGGAGTGATGTGCATCATTATTTGTACGCCAGCGATACTTGCCCCAGACCAGAAAACCCTGTCTTATGGAGGACCCAAGAGAGCTGGTGATTGCAAAAACCCCTTGGAGACTCCTCAACATCAATCCCTCCATCAGTGGGGAAGTCAGGTAAGCCACAGGGCTCTCCTCAGATCCCCAAACCCAGGCCTAGACAAGACTGTGAGTATGTCATCTCCATGGCTCCCTGGCAGGGAATCTTTAAGGTATTCTCCTGTTTCCTAAACAATAAGCAAGTTTCAGTCTGGGCTTTAATCCAGCTAGAACAATCACAATTTTCATTTTCTGAACCAAATTGTTTAGCCATGTGAAACATAGAAAGCAATGGACCTGGTCACATGTCAATGGAAAACGATAAAAGAAAGAAGGTTCCTTTCTTCTGACACAAAAATATGAGCTTTACTAGATCAGCTGGGGAAAAAAATGAAAAAACAAAAAGATTTTAAAAAAAGCAGCAATATCTTCTACTCCTCTCTCTTTATTTCTTTTTTTCAAACTATAAATTCTCTACTCACTTTCTGTTACCGAGTTAGAGAGACTGCTAGCAACTCTTCACCAACGCAAGAGGCTCGCAGTGTCGCTCACCTGCCCAAAATGCACAGCAGAAATAGCATCAGCTGCCTGCCCTGCCTTCTCTGCAGCTGAAACAGCAATGAGGTGGCAGCTGAGGAGCAAACAAGATGGATGGGAAATGGATCTGAGCTAAAGTCTGCAGTACCACGTCAGGAAAAGTTCAAGCGGAGGATGTCAGGGTCAAGGTCTGCTTCTTCCCTCTGACCTGTCCTTCCACGGGGACAATTCGTAGAGGGTAGCTGTGTACACGTGTAACTATTAGAAAAAGGTGCTGTAAATTGTTTCCTTTCTGTCAGATTGATTGCTGTGCGCTTTATTTAGGAGAAACTTAATCACACAGAGCATAAAAATAAATGCATGTTCAGCAGCTCAATTTGTTCTGAAGTCCTGCTCAGCCTGCTGTGAGGCTAGAGTTTCAATCATGGGATGCACTTCTCTTCAACAGATACACTTGCCAGACATTCAGTGGAAAAAAGCTTCCTTTATAGCACGTAACCAGTCTGCTGAGAACCTGGCATTTGTTGACATTGGCTTCACTGAATTCAGGGACATGGATCCCAGCCTCACCAGTTCTTTTAACACTCCAGTTCTAGATTAGCTTTGAGGAAGCATTTGCTGGTAAGTCTGAGGCTGAAAAAGAAATAGGGAGCCGCATGCTTACAGTGAAAAAGAGGTATCGAATGAAAACTACAGGAAAACTTTTTAAAAGCAGATTATACTGAAATTCTTCCCTCATCATCATGACTACACACCAGGGGGGGAAAAAAAGAAGAAAAAAAACCCAACCAAAAAAACCTGGAAGATCCCTTCCTGCACGGGAATCTGAATTTTTTTCTACTGCTCTTAATGAGAACACAGGGACCAGCAGACAGGCCACCTGTGATGAAAAGCAAGTAGAAAAATTGAGCTTGCCATTGTTCTTAAAACTGTTATGCATGTATTAGACAGCAACTAACTCAGATCAAAGCAGAGTACAGAGGGGATCAGAAAGAAACAGCTACCAGAGCAGGAAAAGAAGATGTGAAAAGAGCTACAAGCTAGCTAACCACAGGGACATAAAATTGGTATTGACCAAAGCTCCAAAACAATGGCTCCCAGCAGTATCAAAGACATTACTTCATTTCAGAACTACAGAAGGAATGGAAACATTAAGGTGTGTCATGAAAGAAAACGCTGTAATAAAGTATCAAGAAGTAACTTCCAGAGCCACTTGCACAATTAAAGTTGCAAACACCCAACAGGGGAGATAAGACACTTTCTGTGTTTTCACGTTCATAAAAATTATTTAGCATAAACAAGCAGATTTTTTCCACAATAGAAAAGCAGTCCTGCCATTATGTATGGGGAGCAGAAGTGGAATTGGAATATCCTTTTGCTTTCCATAGGTTACTGCATTAAATTTCAGAGATTGTTAAATATTAGAAACAGGCATCCTTAACCAATTTTGGCTTTCTCACTGCAGGCTGCTGTCATCCTAGCAGATCCATATACAGGGAGTGATGTGCATCATTATTTGTACACCAGCGATACTTGCCCCAGACCAGAAAACCCTGTCTTATGGAGGACCCAAGAGAGCTGGTGATTGCAAAAACCCCTTGGAGACTCCTCAACATTAATCCCTCCATCAGTGGGGAAGTCAGGTAAGCCACAGGGCTCTCCTCAGATCCCCAAACCCAGGCCTAGACAAGACTGTGAGTATGTCATCTCCATGGCTCCCTGGCAGGGAATCTTTAAGGTATTCTCCTGTTTCCTAAACAATAAGCAAGTTTCAGTCTGGGCTTTAATCCAGCTAGAACAATCACAATTTTCATTTTCTGAACCAAATTGTTTAGCCATGTGAAACATAGAAAGCAATGGACCTGGTCACATGTCAATGGAAAACGATAAAAGAAAGAAGGTTCCTTTCTTCTGACACAAAAATATGAGCTTTACTAGATCAGCTGGGGAAAAAAATGAAAAAACAAAAAGATTTTAAAAAAAGCAGCAATATCTTCTACTCCTCTCTCTTTATTTCTTTTTTTCAAACTATAAATTCTCTACTCACTTTCTGTTACCGAGTTAGAGAGACTGCTAGCAACTCTTCACCAACGCAAGAGGCTCACAGTGTCGCTCACCTGCCCAAAATGCACAGCAGAAATAGCATCAGCTGCCTGCCCTGCCTTCTCTGCAGCTGAAACAGCAATGAGGTGGCAGCTGAGGAGCAAACAAGATGGATGGGAAATGGATCTGAGCTAAAGTCTGCAGTACCACGTCAGGAAAAGTTCAAGCGGAGGATGTCAGGGTCAAGGTCTGCTTCTTCCCTCTGACCTGTCCTTCCACGGGGACAATTCGTAGAGGGTAGCTGTGTACACGTGTAACTATTAGAAAAAGGTGCTGTAAATTGTTTCCTTTCTGTCAGATTGATTGCTGTGCGCTTTATTTAGGAGAAACTTAATCACACAGAGCATAAAAATAAATGCATGTTCAGCAGCTCAATTTGTTCTGAAGTCCTGCTCAGCCTGCTGTGAGGCTAGAGTTTCAATCATGGGATGCACTTCTCTTCAACAGATACACTTGCCAGACATTCAGTGGAAAAAAGCTTCCTTTATAGCACGTAACCAGTCTGCTGAGAACCTGGCATTTGTTGACATTGGCTTCACTGAATTCAGGGACATGGATCCCAGCCTCACCAGTTCTTTTAACACTCCAGTTCTAGATTAGCTTTGAGGAAGCATTTGCTGGTAAGTCTGAGGCTGAAAAAGAAATAGGGAGCCGCATGCTTACAGTGAAAAAGAGGTATCGAATGAAAACTACAGGAAAACTTTTTAAAAGCAGATTATACTGAAATTCTTCCCTCATCATCATGACTACACACCAGGGGGGGAAAAAAAGAAGAAAAAAAACCCAACCAAAAAAACCTGGAAGATCCCTTCCTGCACGGGAATCTGAAATATGCAATAACAGTTCTCATGAATTCACATGTTGAGACTGAAATTCTTCCCTCATCATCATGACTACACACCAGGGGGGGAAAAAAAGAAGAAAAAAAACCCAACCAAAAAAACCTGGAAGATCCCTTCCTGCACGGGAATCTGAAATAAATTCTAACAGTTCTCATGAATTCACATGTTGAGCATTAAATGGCTCTTGCACGGTGAAAGAACATAAAAATATACAGGACAAGAGTATTCGAAATTATTACCAAAGAATTGCTTTACTAGTTAAGCAGTGAACACCACACTCCATTTTGAGACCTGAAAATGGCTTCATGTTTTAATTTGTCCTTTCAGTACAACCAAAACAGACCTCCTATGTCAGAACACCTCTCAGTCTTACCCTTAGAAGTTGATGATGCATCTTTAAAGATGCCTTGCGAAAATCCCTAGCATTTCAACAATAAAACAATATATCTGCTTAACAATAACACAGTAGTGTTAAACGTATTATCTTTTATTTGGTCTATTATTTTTAACCTAACTAAATGACTGTAAACCGTTATACCACACAAATATAGGAATTTGGTTATTATTGTCATAAACTCTATTGTTCGCTTAAAAAATATGTTGCAGTTTTCTGAGAAAGGATGAACCAATTATCAAAAAGAAAAACCCCTGCCTTAGAAAAATGTGGGCTACTGACGCTCAACTAAAGGAATTTGTCTTTTAATGAGGTCGTGTGTGCATCAGCCTTTGCTGCTTTGGAGAGTGTGGTCTCATGTTCCTGGAATTCCCTACATGGAGACGGGCCTCTCACCATTCCCCCATTCCGAGCTGAATTGAGGGAGCTGAAGAAATAAATATTACATAGGATATTACATTTAAGCTTTGACTGAGTGGTCTTATGATTTCTATATTCCTAGAAATGTTACTACATTATTAAGTAGACAAATGCTTCACAGAATAGGGAAGGGCACTCTCCAAAAACACGGGTTAGAAAGATCACTGCTATTACCACTGCTGCTGAGAGCAATAGTATCCTGTTAAGGAGTGATGCAAATGAACTTTCATGTAAAAGACATGATGAATTGCTTATCATTTCAGACAAATTAGTGAGAGAAGCTGAGGAAGTATAGACTTGAAATACTCTTTTTATCTCCTTCTGATAAAACACTGGAGTGAAAGTGGGATTAGTGAGAGAAGCTGAGGAAGTATAGACTTGAAATACTCTTTTTATCTTCTTCTGATAAAACACCGGAGTGAAATGGGTTTTGTAAAGACTTGAACCTATAGCAGGGATGACAATGCAGAGGAGGGCTAATGGATGGGTTGCTGACAACTGAGGACAGCATGAAAGAAGGCAGGAAGAGCTGCAGGTAAAAACAAATTTGCAGACGGAAACAAACAAGCTAGATTAATATTGATGCAACAACAAGAGAAAGAGTAACATGTAAATGCAAACAAACACTGCAGATTAAAAATGTGAGAAGTTTCTCTTTGCAGAGTATTAGCTGTCAAGTGACCCCTAGTTGTGGATACATATATGAAGCCTTAATCACGTTGGCTTCTCTTTCCTAACCCTTGTATGAAAAGTATCCTGGAGGGGAAGGCTATGGCCTGAAGACAACCAAAATTGGTACAAAAAGAAGCCAAAGACAGAAGACATTGAGGGACCGAGCAAGACCACTGTCTTCATTCAATGAAAAGCAAGAAGAGATAAAATTAGTTACAGTCCTTTGAAATATGAAACACTGTTCACTTATTGGATATTTAATCTGGTTTAGCTCTGCTATGTTTCCACAAGCACTCTGAAGCCTAGTTTTTAACAAAATGTTAGCTTTGAGTGTTGAAAATTGCACTGAACATCCACAAATAAAAATAAAAGTGTGGGTTTAGGATTTCTTTGTTTGTATGCAGAACTAAATATATCTCAAAAGATTTTTTTTTCCTTTATGGTCTCTCTTCCTATTTGACCCCAAATATGAAAAAAGTACATATTCATTTAATGTTAAGTTTGAATGTCAGAAAAGGCTATTCTCAGGATGTGGCGGTTCGTGTTTTACCCGAGCATCCTTGCCTGCTCCTGAAGAATATCTGTAAACACAAAACAGAAGGGTGAAGCTAAGAATATAACAGTAAGCATATATACACCACAGCCAGTAGTACAGAGAAGAGACTTCAAATGCAATGTGGTGTGCCAATCACCAGCAAAGCTTTAAAAATCAAATAATGCTGCCACATCTCCATTTCTGCCATCACTTCTCATTGGAAAATCGGTTCAGATATTTTTCTATTTTTTTTGTATATACAGTAGAAGCATGAATGCCAGCCAAATGAGGAAAGCGTGGTCTGCTTTCCAAGAGACAAACGAAAGCCTGAGTACTTCAAAGCTGGCATGTTTTGCTCCCACACCTGAAAGCTGAGTGAAAAATCCCCTTTTACAGCACAGTTGACCCACTTCTGCTCAAGGGACTCTTAAGTGATAAGAAACCCAGCATGAAAGACACACCTGTTGGGGTACTTTTAAGTTCCTTGTTGAAATTCTGACACAGGTATGAATATGCTGAATTTATTATCAAAATATAACCAAGTGGCACAATAGAAGACTCTTTTTAATAACCCTTTAAATTAACTCCACATTTATGTTAACCACTCCCACTCACCCACACACAAAATGAAGGCTGCATTTAATAATTAAACAATGAAACTGTTTTGAAGGGCCGATATGCTGTGCACCCAGGCTATGCATTTAAAGAACTATACAGTTTATAAATCCCAGATAATAAACATCAAATGCATCCTAGTGATTGTGTTGAAGTAGATGCTGCTTTCAGTTGCTATTTCATCTTCTGCAATTCTGTGTATTTGAGTAGTGGGGAATTTTATTGGTACAGACTCAAAACTAAATTTGGAACTAATTCAGTCACATAATTTAGAAATATTTAATGCTTCTGAAATTCCTGATTTTTGGTCCTAGTGTAACTGTTTAACACATTACTTGGATCAATTGAACACTCTACTTAAAATGAACAAGCTCATTTCTGCATCTTCTCCTGTCTCACCACAAATCAAGGACATAAAGCTGAAGCTGCACTTACAAAACTAATATTTCTAAAGAGACTTCATGGCATGAATGGAGGACAGTAACAGAAGCCAGGAATAGGAATTTTGATAGGAAAGGATCTTATCCATATTTAGGACTTTGAATATGTGGACTGAAACTCCTAAGAATTACAAACCAGTCAGTGTAATGCTAGCTGTAGAGCATTTATTCAGTATAATCTTGTTGCCTATTTGTTTTAACCAACGTTGAATGGTTTTAGAAAAAAAGTAATGGTAATTACCAGTCTCAGGATTTTCTCTCTCATCCCAATTTAGAACAAAGAATCAATTACTAATTTATAAATAATCCTATGAAATGCCTTTAGAGAGTTGTTTGAAATCAATCCATGGTCACCCTAGAAACAATATGAAAATATACTTATTTGTCCCAATGTTTGGCTTTTCTCCTTCTAGATCTAGCTGTAATGCAGCAAAGATTGGAAACAAAAAGAATGAAAACATTTATTTTATCACTCTGTTTATATTCTTATGCATTCAAACTCTCATTAGCTATACCTTTTGAGTTAGCTTTGAGTTTACATTTTCTTGCTGCAAAACTGACCAAGTGACCCTTACAAACTAAGTCCTTATGTAAAGCTCACCTTGACTTCAACTGGTGTTTACCAAAAAAAAAGAAAATTAAAAATACAGGCCCTAGAGCAGGGGGCAATGGATTTGTGTGGGTATTATATTTATATATAAAATTGTTTGTGCCACTTTTCTGGACTAACACAAAGGTTTACAGGAGCGGTCACTAGGCCAGACAGAAAGCGATATATTTTCATAAGCATTTTCAACCTATTAACTTAATGCAATTCTGCCCCTATTGATGCTGAAGCTCTGTAAAGTCACAGTGCATGCTGGATAAAGCAAACTTTCAGCGTTCACACTCCATTAATTAATTCATCACCTAAAAGCTAAGTATTGATTTTTTAATGGCTCTACAAATCTGTTTAAGCTACTATGATGTAATTAAGAGGACGTGTGTTTACTGTAAATTATCTAACAAGTACAAGGGCTGTGCTTTCAGCAATAACAAAAATGTTAGCTCAAAGCAGACAACAGGGAAAATGACTGTTTGAAAATATTTTTCCACTAATTATATAAACTACTGTGATATATAAGGGAAGATTATTGTCAAACTGGATTATTAAAAGCCCCCTATAGCACTAAAAATAGAAAGATCTAATACTCCTTCTATTGAAATCAACAGGAGATCTTGTGCAAATTCAATGGTGGGGAGTCAGCTACTTAGCACAGGTGTCCACAGGATGGTGAACTAGAAATCCCAAGATTACAGAAAAATTGCTATAGTGCATGGACTCCTTATAATGTATTCTACCCAAAATACTAGCAAAAAGAAGAGCATAGCCATAATTCTCACAGGTGGCATCTGATTATCCACTGAAATCATACTCAAGAAGTCAAACTAACACATGATATTGATATTAACTTCTTCCATTAGAAGCATGAAGGCGTATAGCTAAACACATAATGATGTGCAACATATGTCTTGGGTGAGTGTGAGAACAGCCGCAATCAAGTCAACCACTGACACGTAGGCTATTCAAACAATAACAGAGGAGCAACTTAATAAAAAGTACAGACCGAGTTCTTTACAAATGCAACTAGATTTCTTACCTTATATTTATACAGCAAAAATGAAATGTGCAGAGAGTATCATTATCACTGCCAGGGGAAAACAAAAATAGAAAATCAGGCGGGGAGAAGGGGGAGTTGTGATCACAGATACCAAACCAAAAAATTTAAGATTTAATGCTTCTGGGGGAAGGAGGGCACAGAAATTATACAAGATAAATCTCTTCTTGATACATTAAGAAATCAGTATGGAAAGGTCCATGAGATCTTGACCTCTGACCAAACTCTGCAACCAGAGAAGACATCCTGCAGCTCTTTGCCTGCAAATCCCTAGCTTTTCAATTACTGTGGAAAAAAAAATTCTAGGCATGTATACCTCTACAGTTGAAATGTGGAATGCATATTTTATCGTATATCAGCCTCCGGAAGGAGGGCTTCAACAGTTCTGCTGAGAATAGTTACTATTATTACTCAGTTTTCAAATGACATCCAACTGTTAATGGGAGAAGGGAGGATATTTGAAGATACTCATCCTGCAGAGATAAAAAGACACCAGAATAATCCAACTATGTCTTTTGATAACGTTAATTGGCGGTAGAGCTTAGTTAGCTTTTTAAAAATAAAAAATGCATCAGAATTTTATTCTTAGTAGCAAAAATGCAGAAATTTCTAAATATTTAATAACAACAGCACGAGCATATTTTTTTCAATGTCACATTTTTGTTGAAGGAAGGACTTTCCCAATGGTATACTAATTATTTTTTTTTTTGCTTTGAAACTAACAAAATTTTGCAGGCTCAACCTTTTCCACCAACCTAATATGCCACGTTTAGTCATGGGAAGAAAACGAGGAGCTGATTTTTACACCGGCAGGGCTCACAGGGGACAGACATCCCAGCATTCAGTGCCCATTCTCTTTGAAGGGTCAGGAAATTGGAGATCGTCTCGCTAAAAGCAGCTCCAATCTGTGACAACGGGATAGAAGAAAACATGGAGGTAATTATTGCATGTGTGCACGGCACAAAGTATGAATCAATAATTAAAGAGTTAATTATCTCACCAGTTATGGATACAGGCTGGGGATTAATCCCTGCAAATAGGGCGAGAGACAATTACGCTCACCGCACGCAGCGCAAGATAACCAGGCCTGCTCCGGCTGCACAGATGGGGATTCACAAAAGGTTCTATGCTCCCATGGGGTAAAACATTTGGAAATGATCAGTGGCAACACACTGCAATAACCAGTGGCAATACAGTAACGCTCTACACCTCTGCATGTCCAGATTGAGAGTCCTCTAGCAGTGGTAATAACGGTGGCAATGCATTCCCTCGCAGAAAATCGAATTAGTATTACTAAGTGAATCATAATGGCTGCTAAGACAATTAATTCACTCTTTCATCATTGTTGTATGCTGAGAGCTTTTCTTTGTGCTATAAAAAGTGAACCACGGATTTAATGAAATCATAATAGGTGATCTGAAAAATGAATAATTTTTAAATACTTCAGAGTTCCTTTCGGAATATATTCACCTCCCCGTTTTCCCCTATAAAGTCTCAGTGCAAAGGCAGTAAATACAAAAGAGAAAACAGACACAAGCTATAGTTGAAATATACCTCATGAGATGGGCCACAGAATTAATTAATTAATGGCTTCAACTTTTTATCCTTTGCCTGGTTTTGACAGCTTCCCATACATTGCAGGCAGAGGCCTTTATTTTTAGCCTCATTTCCAAATGAAACGAGATGTATATAGAGCCAGCATGTCTCCCACGTGTTTTTAAATTATTAGCCAGTTTCAGTTAGACCTGAAGAGAAGATGATGAAGATGAAGTCCTCAAAGATGATGAAACAAATCCATAAGGCAGCAGAGTTCACTAGTTTCATGGCTTACCGAACTGCTTACTTAAGGACAGGATGTAGTTGTTGAGATTCAAGCTCTTCTTACCCAAGCCAGAGGCCTGGACTGCCAAACACTGTTCCTACGGCTGGAGACTAAAGACTAAAGCCCACAGCAAAATCTGGTTTTGGCATTATATAACCCTTGAAACTAAAAAAAAAAAAAAAAAAAAAAAAAAAATAAAAAAAAAAACGGTTTTTTTTTTAAAAAAAAAAAAAAAGGGGGCGGGCCCCCCGGGAAGGGGGTTTAATATTTTTCCTAGAACTTTTTTTTTTTTTTTTTTTTTTTTTTTTTTTTTTTTTTTTTTTTTTTTAAAAAAAAAAAAAAAAAAAAAAAAAAATTTAAATACAAGCTGGTTTTGCTTTGTATGTGACATTCTATGTATTAGTCACTATTGCCAACCTCAAGCTTTTGAAAACCGTGAGTCAAGCCACAAAACATCATGAGATTAGCTGTAACATGAGTTACTGAAAAATAAATAAATACATTTGTGTGGTTTATTTGCCTTATAATGCAGGGTG
The DNA here is from genome assembly GCF_001431845.1 of Calidris pugnax. NCBI lineage: Eukaryota > Metazoa > Chordata > Aves > Charadriiformes > Scolopacidae > Calidris > Calidris pugnax. Next base: position 23,590,370 of record NW_015090830.1, on the reverse strand, counting down.
AGTTCAGGTCATGTTTTTTAAGCTTTCCTTCACAAACACCGAGGCTACAGACTCACTTCTTTTTTTTTCCAAGTGGATTTGAGCTAAGAATCTGTTAAGACTCGGTAAATGTAACACTTTTCAAACATCACACGTAGCTATGCTGACTGTGAGGGACTTTCTCTTCCCCTGCTGCAGTGGTGGTAAAGGCCAGCTCAGTGATTACTGGGACATAGATAACAGCAAAGGTCCCAGCACATGCTGGCTCTGTGGAGATCCTGAACAGCAACAGGCATGTGAGGAGCCAAAGGATATATACAATCCGAGTGACAAAGGTATCCTGCCACCTACCAAGTGCTCCCAATCATGTTCTGAACAGATGGGCACGCTTATGAGACATCTCACCTCCCTGCTCGCTGAGTGTTAGCCATGCAAACAAGCTGCATTAGGCCAAGGCAGTGGAATTTCAGCCACAATGTCTCTTTCCAAAAACATGTTTCTGCAATTAATCTTCATTCTTCTCAAAATATTTGGGCATTCGAAAAGAAAACACAAGCTTTACCCCTAGAAATGAAATAGGTCAAAGTAGAAATATGTAGAGGTAAATTGTGTGTTATTGCATCAAGTTCAATTTGTGTGGAAAGTTCTCACCTTCTCAGGCAATAAACATAAACTTTCCCTAACTCCTGCAGGCTCCTAACTCTTTTTCTTATGGCTAATTTTAATGACATCAATATACAGCACATAACAACCAGCTTTTTATACTTCTGCTCCATACTCACATTGTTCAGACTCCACATTTAAGCTTGGGACATTCTAGCTATTAACATGCATCACACAGAGCCATTCCTATTTTCTTCTGCCTGTGCTCCTTCTTGGGTGGCACAAATTAAAAATAGTGTTGGGGGGTGTTGAAATTAAAACTACTCCACAGAGGCAGTTGGGAAAAGTCTCAGGAAATACTTTCTGGTGTGGTTTTTTTCCCTTGATTATTTTTTGTGGGGGTAATTTCTATTCATCAGAACCAAAGCTTTCTGTGGGAATGGACCACACCTTTTCAGCTATGTACAAAGGGTCTGCTGGAAGTAAAGGAGACCATGGCACACAGTGAGAGCAACTATTCACATCACACACTGCTCAGGGAAGCTTATCTGGAGCATCCCATTGCAAATGCCAGCCCTGCTTCATTCAGAGTGGGGACTTAGAACTGAGGCAGCATCCTAGACACTGCTTTTTTTCCTAGCCTACAGAATAATTTAAAATTTCAAAGTGCAATGAGAAAATATCTGAAGTTTGAAAAACTCAGCAGGATAAATTTACCTTTCCAGCTTTCATAAACAGTTAACTTACAGATTACCAACTGAAGATATTTAGCAGCTCTAGGATTTAACACACTGGCTGGGACTCTCTTTTCCAAGACTCCTGTGCCCTCTCTACCATCACAGTGACCAAAAGGCAGGCGTTTTGTATCAAGGTTTGTACATACAGGTAGTAGGAGCATATGAGCACGTCACATCATATGAAAGGCATTAATCTCAGTCATTTTGTTATGATAGTACATTCAAACAGCCCCTACTTCACATGTATGAGCACTCCCATCATATAACCAGATACACTTCAATTGGTCATGGGACAGCCACATGAGAGGTCCCGATATACTGCATCTGAGGACTTCCAGGAAACTCAAAGAAATATGTCAACAGTGGGGTTTTTTTTTGAGAGAGGTTAATAAAAAGGAAAGGAAGGACAGAAACAGGAGAAATGGATCTAAATTGTGTTTCCACAGAGGTAAAATAAGGTCAGTTTATTCTAGAAGGCTTCTAGAAACATACTTGGTGTCTGCAGGTGAAAGAACAGGCAAACTTCCTTTTCTGACAGGCTATAGCACGCTTGGGGACTGGGAACTCAAAACTTCAGTTACAAAAAAAAGCAAAGAATGAGAAGAAAACAATTTTAAGGCACTTTACCAGTCCAGGATCAGTATAAACCACAGCCCTTGTGTTATACAACCATATTGTCCCAGTATTTCCAGTAGTGAACTCATAGTATCCATCACAGGATTGCAGCACAGAGCCACCTGGTAGCAAAGGGAAATTCCAATGAGAATGGAGCCTGGGGAGCCCACGGTGCTGCCAGGGGCACTGCCACAGACACTGAGCCCTTGCATTTTGGCACCATCTTCATTTTCAGTGTTCCAGCTCCACTTTTAATGTGTAAGTCTGTATACAGTGCTGGATTGTTGGTATGTCACAGCAAAAACTAACATATAAGGAGGACTTTTCTTTTAAGCTGATGCAAGCTTCTTCAAAACACACTCTGCTAAATTCAACCCATTAAAAACACCAAATGTTTTTGTTCGTTATTTGAAATTAAATTCCAGCTGGTCTAAGAAACTCTATCTGCCTCTGGTTTGTATGTCCAAATCCCTGGTGGTGTTGTAATTCTTGTAAACACCACAAATAGGTTTTTACCAAAGTCTGCTGCTGAAGAAATGACAAACCACTGTAGATGCGTAACATGAGCGTGTCATTGTTAACTGCAGTTGCAACACAGAGCATACTAAAAAAATAACTGTGGTAAAATTGCATTTTGGAAATCAGCGCAAACAATGTAAGCTCAATTTAACAAAATTCAGTTTGATCCTATTTACGTGTTTAACCGGACAAAAGGGGTGAGAATGGAGGGAAGATTACTTTCAGGAAAATTTCATACATGCCAGTGTATCAAGTGTATCAATTTTCTGACAATTACACATGTTCTTACCTGTCATGAAACAAACTGAAATTTGATAGCAAAAAAAAAAAAAGCATTTTATATCAGTAGTTAATGAGTATATTGTAGCAGTTTTACACTGGTGTTTCTTACTGTCCTGAGCTTTTATATTTTTACAGCTGAGCTGTCATGTATTCACAAACAGGAACTTTAAATTTTCTTTTAGGTTTTACATTAGCACATAGAGAAGTGATGCCTTAGCATAAAAACATATGGTCCAAGAAACCACTGAGAGTAAAGCAGCGTAACAATTCCCTGGGGCTTTGCTACAGCTCCTCCTTTTTGGTTCAAAGCCTTTGATTTGCTTCAACCTGTTATGCATATGTTTTTGTACAATCTTACTTCTTTCTGTGCCTTCTTCAGGAAAACATTCCTAGGTCTACTGGTGATTTATAGTAACTTCTCAAAATAAATGCATTTGTTGTCCTTGTTTCCTACTATATTACACTGCTATGACGGACTCTCTATTATTCAGCTTCAACCAATTCTTTTTCATTTGTCCATTTGACTATCAGAACACTGCTGGATAGATTTCCTATGACTATCTAAAACATATTTCCCTCATTTATCACAGAAGTCTGAATTTAGCTGAATTAATATGGCTGATTTAGACTTCCCTAAAGGAAATGTATAATACTTTACAGAAATAGTGTGGCTTTTTATATAAAAATCCCACTATAAATCACACAAAACTAACTTCGATATCCTGCTTACCCATGAAAAACAACTAACTCAAAATAGCTTTCCCCATTAGCAAATCCACACGTGCATGGGCTTCTTTGTCTTTTCTTCACCTGTTTCTACATGAAAACAGTGTTCATGGGAAGCGCTGGAAGGGCAGACTTGGAAGCACAAATCCTGACACACTCAGTAGAAAAGAGACTCCCATAACCGTGCCTTTGCAGAATGAGCTCAATGAAGGAACAGGAGGTCCCTCCTGAGTGCCCTCTGCTTCCCCCAGAGCCCTCTCCCAACCAGAGTCCATTGCAAGGGCAGCTGTTCACAAGCTTGCCTCCAGTTGGCAAAACCAGTACAACTGGTTCTGTTCTGATAGCAATTTTTGATGGCTGTTAATTTAGATTAGTCTTTCAGGAAGAACCTAGATCATCTCCTTTTCTCTTCTTGAGCTTTCCCTCTGATATCCCCCAGTGGATAAATAGTTATACCGAATGGCAAAGCGCTTAAAGCATAGCTCTCCATCTCGATCCCAAACTCACCCATCTCCTCCATCATCTTTGTTTTAAAAACATGTCAACTTCTACTTCCCTTCAGTATGAGATACCAGCTTCTATCAGCCACTTGTTTGAAAATTGAAAAAAGAACAGTTTTATCTTATGCTGCCCTTCACATATAAGAGACTTCCTGTCAACACCAACAGCACTTACGCATTATCTGTTTTCACATCTCACCTTGAAAATATTCTTTGTTATGATGTGCAAAGCAAAAACAAAACAACAGAAAAAAAACCTCCAAAAGCAAAGACAATATCAGAGACAGGAAATTAAAAGGCCTGCAAATTGAGCATAAAAATGTTTAAAAAATAGAATGGCTATTTCTAGTCTAAAAAAAAAAAAAAAGTTGGACGGACTTAGCAGAAAAGTATGGGGAAAAGAGGTACCTTGTCAATTTCAAAAAGCTCGACTCAATCTTCTCCATCTCTTCTCCAGCCTTCACAAAATACTAACAATTAGGCTATATCTTCAACCTACTTTTGAAATCTTGAACTACTGAGTTTTATGTCTTCCAGCTTTCCTATATTCTAATAAAGGCTAAGAAGTTAACTTAATTTTCAATGAAAACCAGCATCACAGGTCTTCAGGAGGGGAACTTTTAAAAAAGGCATCAAATACCACGAACTTCACGATGCAAATAATCAGATTTGCCAGAGCAGGAGAACTGGAAAATGGTCTGTCTCACACTGATGCCTGAGATAGTTCTTTGCCTCAGCTCACAGGCTCTCTAAAACAGCCTGACCTACACATCCCTCTCCTTTTTTCTAACCCTCACTGAGACGACAGGCTTCTTAGTATTATTGTGAAGTTCACTGGGAGGTTAAAAACATGGAGAGTTATCTTTAAGTATAGAAAGAGCAAAGTTTATTGTGTAAACATTTACACTGTGAGCTGACCTTCTACTGCTAGAAAGACCAGGGGGAAATGTTTGGGGGCAGGAGTCCAGGAAGCTGAGTGGAGTGGGAAGATAAAGAGTGGGCCACAGTTGAACAGGGCAGTCAGCAGAGAGATGGGGAATGCTTCCTCTCGTCCATGACAAGGACTGCACAGCTTTGGAAAAGGACTGCATGACACTGTGCTCTGAGATGAGCAGGGGATCAGAGCTGGTGACCTAGAAGTTCCTTGCTCTGTCCTTTACAGAAGAGTTTCTTAGAAATCCAGGAAGACAGAGCATTTCCTTGAGGGTGCAGAGATGGTGGGCATTCCAGGGGCATGTGGTAATACTTGCACTATACCATCCTCTGACCTACCCAGCCACGGTTGGGATCCTCTCAGTGACCCTTAATTCAGGGACCTGAATTCTCCTGAGGTTAGGCAGTGCAGTGGGATTCAGGTGCCAAAACATGGTGCCATTTTAGATGCCCATGGGCATTGCACTGCCAATCCAGAAAACATGTGTGCGTTGGGGGAGGGTCTCTTGTAGGTCTCAAATCTCATCTGTCAGACCCATGGGATACTAGGATGCCTCAGATGGCACCTGACACGTTCACATGTTTCAATCTGGAGCTGGCTACAAAGCCTACAGAGCAATAGATCTTATATACTAACATACAATATACAGCCTGTAATACAGTAAAGAAATTATTTCTCGCATTTTCAGAAATCTGAACACTAAGGATCTGCTTCAGTTGTCCACACATGGTATATAGTGCCTAGGACATTTAAGACATCCAAGGGTGTCCAAGACATCCAGGTAGGAATAGCAGATACTACACAGGACCTGAAAGAAATCTACAACAACCTGGCTGTAAGCCAGGTAGAAAACTTTAGGGTAACTCAAACTGTAGAAATCTGATGCATGTTGGCTAACTTTAACATTAACAATGACCCCTCACCTATCCCCTCATTTCTGCATGCTTTCTGTGATGGGGTGTGTGGTTTATGGTGGGGATTGGCAAGGAACTGTACTGGTAGCATACTAGCGGTCTGCAATTTACTGACAACTCAAATGAACTGCCAGCCCAAAACCACTGGATAATTGACATTTCCCGGTCAAAACAATACAGCAGGTTTTGTGTAGGTGTGGACATGGGAACAGTGTGTGGAGAGAGGTCTGTATAACTTCCCTACCAGTAAAATAAACAACACACCACCTCTGTCTATTAAGGACAGTGATGATGAAATGTGTGACATAACTTCTACTTACCCTATGCTGGAATTTTTCTATGCACATCAAAGAAAGCTCTAGAGATACTTCGCCAGGTCACCATGAAAGACCCTAGAAAGTGAAGAAACAATGAGGTTTTAAGAATGTTTTGCCTAAAGCTGAGGCAAAGTTGCATGTCCTCAGAGAATGAGCTTACTCTGTAGTATAAAATCCCAGACACCACTTCAAGTTTTCATTCTTGCTTGGGTTTTACACGCAGAGACACATTCCCACATACAAAAGAACAAAGATTTCATTTGGGCAGACGGATTTGAAGAGTTATCGCACTCCTTTTAATCCCAGCTCACTGTTTCTGTCTATGTGCTTCATACAGGACATTGCTCCTCCACAAAGCAGTCACTGGGAAAGAAAAAAAAACAGTCAGAACTAAAAAACCCCCAAAACATTCAGCACAGAATTGCAGGTGCAAACGTTCATTTAAGCTTTATTACATATTTCTGTCAACATTTATGAAATTCAGTAGTCTGGAGTCACAGACAGCTAGCTTGGAATTATTTTTTTTTTAAATTAATACCTCCAGGTTTCTTTTTCTCATCTATTTTGGGGAATACATTAGAGAGAAAGACTGTGCTGACAATACCAGGAGCCTATGTCAGAGAATTCAAGTAGAATTACAAGGAATGAGTTTTAAGTGAGACAAGAGCAAGAGGGGAAAAAACCACTGTGGTTCTCCTTTGAACTCTGACAAGATAGATGAACCTACACCGAAGATAGTTGAGAGTGAGACTGATGGCTTTCCAGGGCAGATGTTTGACTGCAAGTTCAAACCATCTATGTCAGAACTTGAATGGGAGGTTTAAAGTGCAGAATGATTGAGTTATCTAAGAAAAAAAGTATTAGGGAGCCTTTGAGCAGAAAAGCTGAATAATTACAGTTCTAAGATATCCAATACCTTTAATACAGCACGAAATGCCAGCAAGACTTCATGCTTTTCACTGTGCTTCTTTAACAAAGCAATTAAGGCACTACATCCTCACTGTGCAGCGAAGAGTTGCACAGGTCTTGAGCAGTACAGAAGTCAATACACGAAGCCATTAGTGAAATTATTTCTTATGAAAATTCCCCTCTCCTCTTCTCTAAACAAAGTTGAGAAATGTCTGTCTCCTGCTGCTACCCTACATATATCCTTTCTCCTCTTTGAGTAAATTCTTAAATTGTCCTATGTAAGGGATGTGAAAATTTGCTATAAATCAGGCCCTAAAAATCTGACAGCAAATCCCATGCTGAAATCCTAGAGGCAGAGTGGAAAAGATTTCTGGAGAACAACTGGAATTCTGCCAAGAATTTTTAAGAGCTTGAATGTCTTGGGGGAATATATAAAAACAACCTCATGATTCAGCTAACCAAAGCAGTAAAACAAGTTCCCGAAGGCGGGGATCAGCACTTTGAATATATTTGGGTGCTCCCTTTAATTCCTCTGTTTCTTTTTCCTTCTTCTGTCCTTTTCCCAGTTCCTTTCTACTTTGAAGTTAGGAAGGTAGGCTTTATAAATTACTTTTCCTTCTCACCCAGCCAACAGGGAAGGGTCATAAGTAGGGCAGCCAGTTCCTCCTTCTTTGAAAGCTGTATGACTGTTCTACTTTAGATACACATCCTCCTGCCTAAGCCCCAGCACAGTGTGAGCCCTATCACAAATTTATAAGCTCCAGTTCTGTCCTGTATACTACCTAGTCCAGACATGTAACAGTCATCTTAATTATAACTCAAATGTAGAAAGCATACCATCGTCATCTTTCATGATTAAAACAGGCCAAAGCACCTATAGCAGTGTCTTATAAAATGGTATTTAATTTCCAGCACATAAAAAGCTACTGCTGCAGCACTTGAAAATGCTTATATGCATTGTCTGTTCTGGAAGCAGGATCTCTCCGGTTCGAAGAAGCCTGTCTGACCTCCATGAATAATGAACTCTTTAAGAACTTCAAGAAGAATCCTCAAAAAGATCAATCAAGTGAGACCAAAGGGAATGACAAGAATACAAGATTAAAGAAGAGTCTCTGATGTAGTCTTGACAAAGTTGATTTGAGCACCTAAAAGTTTAATAGATTTAACTGACAGTGGCTAAAGCTAAATCGCATTTTATGGCTTGCATGATCCTTGTTGGAAGCATTTTAGATGCACGCAAACAGTCTCAAATCGTTTGGATTTCTAAAGTATGTTGCACTTGGCTATTAGTTAGGAAAACATGGTGATCATTAGAACCTCACTGGTTCTCAGAGGCATCAGGGTGATATCATGGCTTAAACAACAAGAGAAGAGCTTCTAAGAACAATAAAGCATCGATCATCAGCTATATCTAAGTTTAGCAAGTGATTTGACAGAGCAGATAATCAATTGAATCAGTCACTGTTGACACCTCTACCCTATATGCAGTTCATAGGTTTTATTTTAGACTTCATCTGATGTCATGAACCAAATAACTCTTCCATATACATGGTTCAACACTGTCAAAAGGATCAGTCCTGGGTTTAACACCACTTAGAAACATAGAATCATTTATGTTGGAAAAGACCTTTCAGATAATGGAGCCCAACAGTAAACCTAACACTACCAAGTCCACCACTAAACCATGTCCCTAAGTGCCACATCTGCAACACTTTGAAATACCTTCAGGGGTGGTGACTCAACCACTTCCCTGGGCAGCCTGTTCCGATGATTGATGACCCTTCAGGGAAGAAATTTTTCCTAATATCCTGTCCAAACCTCCCCTGGAGCAACTTGAGGCCATTTTCTCTTGTCCTATCACTTGTTACTTGGGAAAAGAGACTGACACCCACCTTGCTACAACGGTCTCCTCTCAGCCTCCTTTTCTCCAGGCTAAGCAACCCCAGTTCCCTCAGCCACTCTTCATAAGACTTTTGCTCTAGACCCTTCACCAGATTTGTTGCCCTCCTTTGGACATGCTCCAGCACCTCAATGTCTTCTTGAAGTGATGGCCCCCAAACTGAACACAGTATTCGAGGTGTGGCCTCATCAGTGCCAAGTAGAGGGGGACAATCACTTCCCCAATCCTGCTGGCCATGCTATTTCTGATACAAGCCAGGATACCTACCATTGGACTTCTTGGCCACCTGGACACACTGCTGGCTCATACTGAGCTGGCTGTTGACCCAAGTCTTTTTCTGCCAAGCAGCTCTCCAGCCACTCTTCCCCAAGCCTGGAGCATTGCATTGGGTTGTTGTGACCCAAGTGCAGGACTCGGCACTTGGCTTTGTTGAACCTCATAAAATTGGCCTCAGCAGATCAATTCATCCTGTCCAGATTCCTCTGTGGCACCTTCATCCCCTCAAGCAGATCAACACTCCTGCCCAACTTAGTGTCATCTGCAAACTTACTGAGGGTGCACTTGATCTCCTTGTCCAGGTCCTTGATAAAGATATTAAACAGAAGTGGCCTCAATACTGAGCCCTGGGGAACACTACTTGTGACCAGCCACAAACTGGATTTAACTCGGTTCACCACAACTCTTTGGGCCCAGCCACCCAGCCACTTTTTTACCCAGCAAAGAGTACCCTCTCCAGGCCATGAGCAGCCAGAAGGGACTGTGCCCCAACTGAAAGAATTTGAGGATCAGAAAACAAAGGACTTAAAATTATCCTATCGTTACCCTCCAGAGCACATTTCATCAAAAAAACCTGGCCGCCTGTCAGTGGAGACACAAATAAACTTCAGAATGATTAAGAATATGGGAATACTTTTATAATCAAATGTCTGCTTTATAAAGAAAATGGCTAATTTCAATCACATCTTTCCTCACTTGAGAAGAACAATACTTCACCCCAGCAAAGCACATAAAGGAACACATACTTAACATCCTTCAAAAATACAAACAGCCCCACTGGGGAAAGTTGGCCTATTCACAGACTTTAAATGATGCACAAATTAAAGCACTTTACCAAATCAAGGTCTCAGTTTGCTGAACCAGACTTCACAATTGGCAGCAAATGAGCCTGAAGTACAAACAAGAGGTTTCTGTTATCTGTAGCATGAAGTGTCAGGTGTTACTTGTATATTTGAAAAAAATAAAAATAAAAAAAAAGGAAAATCAGTTTCATTCTTTTTTTATATATACCTGTGTAAGAGATTGAAGCCAAAGGAGTTTCACTGCCACCTGCAATCGTTAATAGCAGCATAGAAGAATGTTTATTAAAAGAACATAATTTAGCAATGAACTTTGACATGAACAAAACTAGTGAACCCCAAGCCTCAACATGCAAAAGGACATTAAGCACGGACAGATTACTCTTTCTCTCCCCCTCTAAATATGTGATTTTTTGACTGCTTTTAGGTCAACGTACCTGCAGTCTTCTTAATTGACTTATCAAGTAAAAGGCTGTTCCCTGAGAATTTTCTGTAGACAGGGTCATCAGTGGCACCAGTTTGTGTCAGTGTCACACTGACATATTTACATCTCTAACCCTACGAAGAATTCTTGAAGAGATAGCAAGAATTAAACCACTCTACAATGCTGGTACTCCATGAGTGACTGGATCAAATCCAGCAATGGTTTTAAAGCTAGGTGTTTGTTAACTTAGTGTTGCTGAAAGAATGCCTGCAAAAGTATTCCCAATGTCCAACAGCCTTCCTAACATGAAACAACTTGTGCATTTATATACCGAAATCTCAAATTTGGTTCTATTGACAGATACAGACACACAAAATCACTGAAATTTTTTTCTTCCCAGTTTTGGCAATAAGACTACCGAAATACTAATATCAATAATTAAAGTCTTCTGTAATGCACCCACCCTTCAGTAACAAACAGATCAATAGGGTCTGGTGGACTGTGACAAGCAACAGACACTGTCTCCACAAATGCCTGTGAAAAGCCATTGGTAAGACCTTTGTCAATCTCTTACTAAACTCCTTCAAGTGCACTAGGGAATACAGCCTAGATGAAATTATTCTGAGATGGGTGCACAGTGGGCTGAAAGATGTATTTAAAATGTGGTTATTAGCATTCACGGTCAAACAGGACATATTTATTAAATATGACCTCCTGAAGTCCATGGTGTATCGTTTCATTGACAAATGGAGTAAAGAAAACCTTTATGACCTTTGAAAACAGGGTGAGTAACTTCTCAGGCACTTCTGGGAATAAGACTGGAATGGAAAAGATCTTTGTCCACTGGAGCAATACTCTGAAATACAGACGAGGTCAGAAAGGAGTAGTGCAAACTCCTGCACTTAAATCAGAATTAGCAACTCTATAAATATAATAGGGGGAAAATCCAGCTGATCAGAAGCTTTGCAGAAAAGGATCTAGGGGATTCCAAACTACATGTGAGTCAGCTAAGTCAGGCTGTTTCAAAAATAAACCATACACCAGTTAAAGATTTAAAACTATGAGCATTATAAGAAAGGCAGCCTAAGGAATCCTCACTCTTCTCCTAGCCCCACAGCTGGGCATTGTGTCAGCTGTAGGAGCACTATTCTAGCAGGATGGCAGCCACTGAGTGTCCAGAGGAGAACAACATAAACTGTAAAGAAAGAACAGGATTCTTTAGACTAGAGAAGGGGGCCCTATGAAGAACCATGATTGTCTTTAAATACGGTAAAGACTGACACAAAGGAGCCAGCTGTTCCCTTTATCCACCAGGACAGAAATAATGGGTTTAAACTCCAGTTGCAGAGATGCAGAGAAAACATTAGGGAAACATTCCTAATAATAATGAGCTAAAAAAAAAAACACCAAACCAAACCAAAAACCCCCAAAACACACAAAAAAAAAAAACAAAAAAACCCCCACGTTTCTAGAAATAAGGGTGAGAACACTCTAAGATCCCTCCTTACGATTTGAGATAAACAAGTAAAACAAGAACTTGTGGTCTCTTTTTGCTGTTGTGTCTCTGAGTCTATGAGAACAGAATTGTCCCCTGAATCTTTTGTCAGAAGAGCTGTAGAAGAGCTCCTCTGCTAATCTTAGAAGAAGCTAAGATAAAAACTGGCAGACAGGCAGCTTCTCTGAGTCTTTGAGAGTGTGTGTGTGTGCACTCATATAATTTTCCATGTGAGTGTGTACATACCTTCATATATGTGTGCATGTACATGAACAAGCTTGTGTTTACACAAATTCTTATGTGAATGTGGTTAATTATCTGAAATTTAGTTTTAAAAACATTTAACAAAGATTTCCCTCCACTCAGTCTCAGTAGTGTAAATGGTTGGAGCATGTAGGGTGGCTAGTATCCAGGGATGTTTTAATGCTGCCCACCTTTTCTTCCTGAAGTACAGCAGGTTTAGAAAGGTATTAAAGTAAATATGAAGAGGCTTTTTTTATTTTTATTTTTTTTGTTTGGAAGGGCAGTTGGCATAGTTCTTGTCTCATTTACATCTACACATAGCACTGAATGCAGCAAAATGACAGCAATATAAAACTGACTTGAAGAGAGAAACAGATCTTTGTATGATTATAGTAATATATGAAGAGCTATCGATCTGAAGATTTTTTTCCACAAGGCTGAGTAAAAGTATTCACCAAGCATGCTCGATAAGACTTGTGCATAATAGCCTAATGGTGGAACAAGAATATGATACAAAATAAACATCCAAGCAATGCAGACTGTATCTAAACGTGGTGAATGAAGGAGACAATTATCCCCAGTATTCAGACCAAATGGTTTTCATTTACACTTGGCAGCTCCTTTTCTCCATTTCGGAATATCTAGGCAAAGTTTTCCTCAGTATTGCAGCCCCACTCTATAGTTTCAGTGCTCTGGGTGGCTGCCGAATGAAAAGCTAATCAACTATGAGCATTTCGCTTAATCATACCAATACATCACCTCCACTCATGACCACACAACCCAAAGAGTGGCAGCACACAAGAAATCTGAGAGCACACTGAAGTTAGATGGGAAGACATGAAGGAAGTTAGGTAATTTTATTATGAGAACAAAGTTACTTAATTAAATCCCTTTAAAAGTTTATGAGATGGTCTGACAAGGCCAGGAAATAAAGTTCTCCCCAAATGGAATGCAGCAAAGGCCAGCCATATTACTTGCAGGAAGGAGGGAATGGGACTTTACCATTAAAATATTTAGCTGCTTCCAGCAATGAAGAGAATTATTTGTCATATTAAAAAAATCCTGGAGATATGTTGGGTTTTTTTTCTAAAGGGTATAGTGGTATGCCTACTGGAATAGCGGTATGCTCTCTATTGTTGCTTCAACAGAGATACAAGCCCAGGGATGGAAGGAGAAGAAAAACCCCAGCTTACGTAGGATCATTAGGAACATCAGAATCTCTCAGGTAAAAATCCCTGAAGATTTTTTCTGTGTTAAATGTGCTTGAGGCTCTCACTGTTCCCAGTAGCGACCGCTTCCTCGGCTGCACATGTGCCTCCCCCCAAGGCTGAGGGAGTATGTTCCATTCCCTCAGAGCTCCCCAGGCTCTCTGGGCTGCACACGTGCAACCCGAACGGATACGCTCCAGCCCAAGGCTCCTGCAGCTGGCAGAGCCAGAATTTCACTGTAATGGCTGGAACTGTGACCAAGAACCTGTCTCTCCACTCCTCCCAGTAATCCCCCTGCGAGCAGTATATGGCAGGAAACCATCTCGTTCTAATGCGGGAAGGATAAGAGGAAAAAGTGAATAGTAAAACCAGAGGAGCTGGGCACAAGAAAAACAGGCGTAAAGATATGTCTAGGCAAATATATTACGAACTGGGAGAATGTGGGGAAGCAAAAGATGGAGAAAATGACTCTCATGAGCTAAGAGAGCCTAGGGTTGGAGAAGATGCCTGGCAAGGAAATGGAGACATGTCAGAAACAGTTTAGAGAAGAAAGAGAAAAAAGGATCAAGCTGGAAAGGAGATGAGTAGAAAAGTTTGTGCCCAGCAGAGAATGCGCTCCTGCAGAACCTGAAATGAAGCACAGCATCCCACTTCTTTGACTGTTACAAATGAAATTATCAAAATATCTTACGCTTATCTAGTGATGATCATTCACAGAGGACTATGACTTATAATCAATTATTCCTTAACTCAAGCAGCAGAAATCTGAGCAGTTCACCTAAAACATTATGATTAACTGCTCTAGAAGACCATTGCTCTCATTTTCAAAACAAGGAGAAATTACACATGTACACAAAGGATACTCAATGAGCATTGCTAAATTTGCAAAGTTGAACACTCAGGGAAAAGGAAATGCTAGAATCAAGGCTTTATCTATCTTGTATAAGCCCCTCATGCAGATGCATTAGTACAAACATACTAAGTTTGCAGACTACCTTTGTCTTAATCAAGAATTAGGATGCATCAGATCTGAACTAACACACTACTCTTCAATATTTTGGTTTTTTTCCTAGATTTCTTGGTTCCTTCAGTTGACTGTTCTGTCCTTTTTTTTCTGTTCACTTTCTACTCCTGCAGCAAATTCAGGGGAGGAGGGGCAGAATTCTACAAACAAATCCCTTTTCCTGTAACAGTCCTCATTAATTCCCAAAAATAATGTGTGCACCTGTGTCTATGCTACTGAAAAAATTAAACCAGGTGGTTCTTGTTCTTTGGCTGAGAGCAAGTGACAGCAGAGTCCAGATCTACATGGTTAAACTCTTCTCCTTAACCCCAAACCAGACTGGCTGCATCTAAGGTATCTATCAGGAAATGACCTGGGTCCCCAGTTTGTGTTGAGGCATTGACTGCACAGATGCCCTTTGGCTTGAATAAAAAAAAAAAAAAACAAAAAAAACCCCAAAACACACAAAAAATGAAACAAAAACCCCCCCACATTTCTAGAAATAAGGGTAAGAACACTATAAGATCCCTCCTTATGATTTGAGATAAACAAGTAAAACAAGAACTTGTGGTCTCTTTTTGCTGTTGTGTCTCTGAGTCTATGAGAACAGAATCTTTTGTCAGAAGAGCTGTAGAAGAGCTCCTCTGCTAATCTTAGAAGAAGCTAAGATAAAAACCGGCAGACAGGCAGCTTCTCTGAGTCTTTGAGAGTGCGTGTGTGTGTGCACTCATATAATCATAGAATCATAGAATCGTCTAGGTTGGAAGAGACCCTTGGGATCATCGAGTCCAACCATCTACCCTACTCTACAAAGTCCTCCCCTACACCATGTCCCTTAGCACTGCATCTAAACGGCCCTTAAACACAGCCAGGGATGGTGACTCCACCACCTCCCTGGGCAGCCTGTTCCAATGCCCGACCACTCTTTCGGTGAAAAATTCTTTCCTAATGTTCAATCTAAACCTACCCTGTTGGAGCTTGAAGCCATTCCCTCTCGTTCTGTCACTAATTACCTGTGAGAAGAGACCAGCACCAACCTCTCTACAGTGTCCTTTCAAGTAGTTGTAGAGAGTGATGAGGTCTCCCCTCAGTCTCCTCTTCCTCTTTGGCTTGAATAAAAAAAAAAAATACCTAGGGGCTTATGCTAAAAATTTAGACAGCGTGGAGAACTGTAATCCCATGCTTAAATTTATATACTTTACCCATTCCATTTAGTAGAATAAGTGGGGCAAATAAGACTAAAATTCTATTCAAGAAGTTTGTTTATGTAAATAAAAACCATCATCATGTCTACATGGCAGCATCTTCAGATCTGGTGTTTCCAAATAAACGTACTGGTATTTGAAACTTTGGAAACATGCTTTTAGTATTTTTGGTGTGTTACGTATAGAGACTCCAAGCCCTCCATAGTAAATTGGGTGGCAAACCCAGAAAACACCCCCCAAAAAATCTGAAGAAACAAAACAAAAGAAACAGCCGTAGGTTTGGAAATCTAAGCTCTGCTATTAGATAGCATTCAGGTTTTATGCCTCAGCATTGAAGAAAATGCATACATTATGCACATGTATCACTAATTCCTGAAATAATATGTGCAGCATGGCATATCATTCTGCAGACAAGCAACTGGCAGGTAGTTTTTACAATAGCAAGATGAATTCACAGTATGGGATGTGTTGATTGCTCATGTCAGTCCCTTTGAAATTTTAAAGTGATAGTAATCAGAGCTATAAATCTCTCCTTAGTATAATGAGATTACTATTTATACCTACTGTTGTTAAAACCAGCCTAAGAAATTACTTTTAGGGCACCATTACTGAAGAAATAATCTCTTTAAAACAATAATCACTGAGTTAAGTACAATTCATATACCTACTGTCTATAATGAGAACGCATAATTTAAGTATTTAAGAATACTGAATGTATTTTCCTATTTAAAAGTTTGATAATAGCATTTTCAGCCCTCAAAGTTTTTTCACATTATACTGCAGGTCTGTGAGCATCCTCCAACACTGTAATGCACTGAGATGAAGGATTAGATATAGTGCCACCTTTGCACAGAAGGCACCCATTGAGGGATACAGGTTTTGTATGACAGAAAACAGAGGTTGTGACTTACTGTAGGGCCCTGTAGGGATAATGAGACAATTATGATCAACTGTCTAGAACTAGAGTTTTCTCCACAGACTTTTAATCTTTAGGAATATAATAGGAATTCCAGAAGATGGAAAATTTGTATAATCTGGTCCAGTGGTTCATTCTTGCTAATTTACATCTTACTTCCCATGGGAACTATCTTAACGTTTTTTAACAGCAGAGAGAAGGTTTAGCAACATGCAATCAGTAAAATCTGAAAATGCCTAGTACCACCTTCTGATTAAATGGATCTCAATAAAGATATTTACATGATTCTAAAATAAAATCAGAGAATTTTTGATCCCCAGGTAAAAACATGGCATTCCAAAGGAATGGGGAGCTTTTTCTTTCAGAATGTTTCAAGATGTAAGTGTTCATGTCCAGCTGCCTCAGGACATGGAGATCTGCAGGCTCCAGTCAGAGAATGTTGATACAGCTCGAAGCTTGCTGGATTTCTGCAGCGAGTACCTTCATTAAACACTAGTGATTGCAGGAAGAACACTGTCAACAGAAGCTACTTCCAAATCCATGGCTGGAATACCCCAGGTAGATAAAAAATCAAGGGGTTATAGTACTAAGATACAAATTATATTAGTATACATCGTTCCAGGATCCAAAAGTTAAAGTTTATGTGCCTCTCTTGATGCATATAAACCTCAGCAGACTTTGTTTTAAGATACAAATTATATTAGTATACATCGTTACAGGATCCAAAAGTAAAAGAGTCTATGCGCCTCTCTTGATGCAGATAAACCTCAGCAGACTGTGCTCCTCATATTTCTAGTGGACATTCATGATCTTGTAGTTTGCTTCATGCAAAAGAGATTCCTGAATCCTGCAGCTCTCCGAGAGGCTTTGTCCATGACCTACTCACGCGAAGTCAGGGGCAAAACTGCCCCCAAGGACCCACAGCATTGTAAAGTTAGTTCTCCTACAGAAAGTCCTCCCTTTCCCTCAAGGAGTCACTTCATTCCCCCATTAATATTTTATTACACGAATTTCAGAAATGGAAAAAGCATATGTTTGGAATGATACGTAGCAATAAGAACGAGACCCCATTTTTATGTAGTTTTCCATTGCATGATCCAGCTTATGTATTTTAAAAGGTTTTGGTTCCATTCTCTTCCAATTTTATTTTTCTGTCAAAATATTCAGCTGAATAATTTTTCTAATAGATGTATTTTATCTTAATTGTTAAGAGGCCTCTATTTAATTCTGTAGATATTGCAAAACATAATATTAGTCAAGTCTAACAACTCATAAAAATCAGATTTTAAGCATAAGTCTTCAGGTAATGTTATTCTCCCACAAGGCACCATTTCCTTATCCTGTGCTTTTACACTTCCTATTAACTCAGCATTGGTCATAAAGTAATGGATGTACATTGAGATTTTGATTTTTACTTTGTTACAGATTACTGATATTTAATGGAATGTATCAATTAATTAATTTCTGTCAGCCACAGGTATCATTTAAACAGCTACACCACCTATTCACGGGTGCTGTTTAAGATTTTTAAGGAGTAACAGGGAATGGCTCTTTCACAGTATTATTCTTCTATTATTTATCTATTATTCTATACCATGCTACCGTGATGAAACATTCCACCTCTGTTCTCATGGATAATAGTGCTGCTGACTTCAGTGTCACAAGAAGAGGTAGCATGGCAGGGAACACACATCCCTACTCAACATGAATACCTAAAACTTTCTTTGTGATTCCTAACTAATAACTTTTTTTTTCCTTAAGAGGTTCAAACACAGGCTTCGCTTAAGCATATGAGCGGTCCTATTTAAGGCAATACCTACAAATATTGACCACAACCACCAAGCACATTTTAACTCAAGTCACTCCTCCCCCAGGCGCAAAGCTCCATGCAAAACCACATTCATTAAAATAACCTACATACGCTGTTTTGTATTTGCTTCTGTCCGTTTGCTAGGGACACCATGAATGGTACCTGGGGTGGAATGTTCTCAATGCCCAAACCTGTGATATACAGGCCATGTAGTGCTCAATGACTTAAAGAATAAAAAGAAGAGGGGAAGAACGAGGAAAATTTAAGATGTTTCAAATTTCAGACTCACTTCGGCTCAGCTGCATGTATCTTTTTTGGCCATTTGTTAGCAGCTACCAGTAAGCAGCTATGCCCAAAGGGAAAATGCATTCTAGTTAAAGATTGGCTTATGGCCTCATCAGCCAGGTTTTACAGCTCTTAAAGCACAGAAAGAGAAATATTTATACTGAACTTGTTGCATAGGGACTTCAGATAGCAGGACAGCCATTTCTTGCATAAGTATTATATTTAGCTGGAGACAGCAGAGTTACGTTAAGAGGGAGGCAGGGACTTCTAAAAATAAAATGTCTAGAAAACAAGATGAAAACAGAGAACTGCTACACTCTCAATTTGAAGCAATTCTTTTTTTTTTTTTTTTTTTTCTGAAAATGTTCCCAAGACTAAAAAATGGTTTATGTGTCCTTTGAGTTTTGAACACCCTAAATACAGTAGCATATGTCTGTGCCATTTAACCAAATCCTCCAATGATCGGAACTGCTTCTTTACTTTTCTTTCTTTTTTTTTTTTTTTTCTGTATGTGTGTGTGTATAGAAGGGAATATTATTTATAACCATCTAAGGTCTGGCACAGCATTTTTGAATCAATGCCATGCAACACATCAATGTTACAGTTGTTCTATATTAATCTAATTGTTTTAACAACATTGGAAAGTTTGTTCTTAACTAACATATATATTTACATGTTCTACATTCTAGCCTGTTGGGTAATGAGGTTCTAAAGAAGAATGTTTCAGCACTACCTTTTACACTAACATTAAAAAATAAAAATCACTACAAATACATACCTATTCGAGGGCCTCCCAGTATTATTAAAGTCTCCAGGAAGTCTCAGTCTAGCTAAACTGACGTAGGATTTGAAGTGGTAAAACTAAGGAATGCAATTTCTGAAAAGATAAATACCCTAGGAGATGGTAGAGAAGAAAGATTTCATAGAATGAAAAAATGAGATAGCCAAAAATATTTGAATAGGTAAATAAGAATGTAATAGTCAGTTAAGCAAGCAGGAACTAGGACAGAGAGTTTACACAATGTTTCTGTTCTGGAAGGCTGGTGTCCTTGTGTCCCACAGTACTTGCTTGTATCTCATCACCAACGTGTTACATCATATCCAATGACAATTTATGGTGCTCACATTTTAAAATAAAATCAGAAAAGACTAAGTAAAGACACCAACTGATTAGGGCGTCATTTCTGAAAGAGAGAAGCACTTTTTCAGTAAAGTCACGTTCATTGAACGTGAAGTCAGTTCTTTTTTAAGAATGTACCCCAGTACTTTACTCCTCAGAAAGCTGCACTGTTATGTACAGATTGTATAAACTCCTGATTTATTTTGTATGCGTGTGGGCACATATGGATATACAAATATACATGTGCTTGTGTGTGCACGTGCGTGCTTCTTTCCCTTCCTTGTTTATTTTTAAAGTAATTAAAATATTTTCACATCATATTTTTGATCTAACTTTTAGCTCCAAACAGGTGAGTAGCCTTCTGACCACCCACTAGGCTGCCATTACTGACTTTGATACATACAAGATAAATTGGAGTGGCAGGAAACAGTAATATTAGGAGATTCCAACAATGCCTGCATAGATCGAGGAAAAGTCACATCAGGGCCTGGTGTTAAGACCTAATTTTTAGACACCGCTAATGATTCATTGATGGAGCTGCTAATGAGGAAACCCACAAGAGGGAACCAAAAACAGGAAACCCTTGAACCTGAGCAGTGCTTTCAGGCACTTCTGAAACTATCACTTGTCTACATGATACAGCTGCAATTGTAAAGTTTGTGGTTAAAACCAATTGCCAGTGGCTTTTCAGCTTCACAGAAATCTGAACACTGAGACCAAAATCCTGCAACCATCTTCTCAAAACTGTCAGAATAGAAATCAATAATTTCTGCAAAGGTGAAGCTGATTGCTCCACAGTGGGATTAAGGCCATCATAAAAACAGGTAAAAACTGCCATCACGGACAAATACCTGAATTTTACTCTGGGATCTAATCACAGTCTATCTCTAACAGAAAAGTCATTGAGGAAATACAAAATAAGACATGAAATTGGACCGCCCTGTTGTTCCCACATGGAGGATTCATACTGGAGGGTTAACAATTTCAAAACAATAAACCTCAACAAAGTTTGAAAGTAATTATTTATATGCATATGTTTATGAATATCAACAGCTATTTCAGATCTCTTTGTACTGCTTACTATTTTAAATCCAACACACATATATTTTTAATTGCCTAGTTTCTCTGTGTTATCTTTTACTATTCTTAGTCTAGGAAGTGTTATTGGATAAGCTTTATCACTTTAATTGTTCTAATTTAATATTGTGCTTTTTAGTAGAAAATTTAATTTGAAATGGCAAAGGGTTAATTATGGAATTTTCCAAGGGAATGTCCCAAGGAAAGAAAAAAGATATGGGCTAAAATCAGTGAAATGCTAATTTTAGAATCTAATTTCTATTTCTAATTTTTCTTTATAGGGTACTCATATTAACTCTACATGTGGAGAAACAGCTCTAAAATAAACGTATGCTTTTAATGTCCTGTATGCCACTCCACATACAAGCAAAATGGAGCATGTGTTAAACAAGATCCCTAAGTAAGCTTTTATTTAATTCAATATATTTACACACCTGATTAAACATGAATATCTAAAGACTTGCATGTGTCATTTTAATTATAAATAGATGTAATTATATGTAACAAGCTCAAATTCTCTTTGTCTTTCATAAACTCAGGCTTCTGAACTCTTCAGTTTAACTATGGCTATCTGTTTAATAACCTCAGTTTGCTGGATTCTAGTGCTTTCAGAGATTTTATATTAATACTTGAAACAGGATAGTTTTAGGCAAATTAACATCGCACAAGATATAAATCAAATCTCTGTTGCTCAACAAACATGCATACAGGAACAAGCACAGATCCTTGCTGGGAAATAAGGCCCAAACAAAAGTTTTTGCATGGGAAATCTCAACCTGGGACGTCAGCATTTTGAGGTGATGCAGACATAGTACCAGCTGATGACACTTGTTTTCAAGAAAACTGCATTTAGAGAGGAGAATATTTCAGAGATGGGTCTTTGGCTTCCAAAAGAACCAAAATCCTATCCCTGCATTGATATGCCTAGTGGCTGCTGAGGTTTAGGCAGAAGAACCTCCCCTGCCACTAACCTTTTCAGAGGTATTCACCAAAACTACAATAGCACACAAAGCAAAAAGTGCTTAGGAGAGCAGTTCAGCCAGTCTGCCTCTTTTCTCCCTTGTTCCTCGTGCCTGGTAATTGCTCATTGGTTGCTCTCTCAACTGGCCTATTTTGTTAGTTCAGACTGAAAAAGGAAAAGCCTATCTTCTCAGGAGATTGCCAGTGCAATGTAACAATCTGCAGTGTCGACTTCTCATGAGATTTTCTGATTTGAGCCAGACGTTATGTCCCAGAAAGAAACATTCGCTTTAAAGGGCAGTAAATCTGTACAACAGGCCAGTACTCCTGCATCTGTATTTCTAGTCTCATATACATCTGTAGACAATTAATTTGGTCAGCCATATCAACCTTTCTTTTAGAGGGGCCAGCAGGCCTCAGTACACAGGAATAAGACTCAAGGGAACCAGCTTCATTTTCAGTGTTGCCCACTTACTGTATCAATTTGAGCAAATCAGCTTGAATAAATCAGCGAACTGCTCAGTTTCCAATTCCACAAAGTGGAAATGACCAACTTTCTCACATTTATAAGGCACTTTCAGTTACTTGAATGTAGACGGGCTGGCTTTAAAATTTGTTTTTAAACAAATTTCAAAGGAGCTTCAGGAAAATCTTCCAAATCCCATTGCATGGCAGTGGAAGTTGAACACCAGAATCTTTCAGGCCTCTTTTCTGAAGTCACTTTTCTTGCCCACACATATGCACACACTTCTGATAAACTTCTCAAACCTCTGCACTTCGCTGGCAAGCCAATCCTTATTAAACTCTCAAATTACCCTGGCCATTATACACATTCATAAAAAGAACAACGTTTACAACTGGCAAATGGAAACAAGGAAGTTTGTTCTTCATATATTAAATGAAATTAGAATCTTGGGTCATGTAGCTGCTGTACAAATTGAATCTGTCACATGCTGCAACTACACAACAGGGCATATGTACTTGTCTCTTCATTCAAGTTGTCAGCTGTCCATCAAATTTGTAAATAGATGGAGCTCAGATTATAAATTATTCTACCACCTTTGATTATTTATTTATGCATGTGGAGGAAAATGCAAATTTGTCCAAAACCAACTTATTCACAGTAGATTTATTTATGCACTGTAACTCTGCTGGTAAGGAATTCATTGGAAAACACCTACTTTCTGGTATTTGTATTCTTTGGAAAATCCTGCTTGTAATCACATGTTTTAACATCCATCTGTGAGCTTTACTCAACTGAAAGACTATCTAACAATGCACTGTAGTTTATGTCTGGCCTCTAGATGATGCTACAATGCTTTTAACTCTCTGGCATTTAGTAGTATGTTACATGCAAGCAACTTTGAACTATACTCAAACCATTTGGTACAGTAGCTTAAAAGTAATAGAAAAGTGACTCTGTTTACAAAAGACCAGAAGCATAGCAGGACCAAGACCTTTTTCTCTAGTAGGTTTCTACTGCAAGAAGACTGATGTTAAGCACAAAAGAAAAATATTATTAGAATTGTTTTGCTGCATTTCATAATGAAGACCCCGTGACATCAAGAGTAAATCAAATTTAACTCTCACACTCTGTAGCAACAGCTCTCAAAATCCTCATCCTGCATCCTCAGATTTCTCCACTGCCATAAAGTACCCTTCATTCTACTTTGATCTGCCTTGTGACAAATGTATGTGGCTCACTGGCAGATAACCATTAGTAAAACTTGATGATTACCAAAGATTTCCTTAGTTGCAGAATATACTTTCCTGATGACTCAGCCTAATCGTGCAGCATATTAACTGCTATCATATTGTCCAGGTGAGAAGCAAGTACCTCTCACTTGGGGAGCACTTGTACCTGCCCTTAATATCATGCCTGAGTAGACCTTGGCTGTTTCCTAATCCTTCTGTTTCCCGTTCCCCAGTGATGACTTCCTGTCCACCTGCTGTCCAGATCCATGAAAGGATGCAGGAAGTCTACATTTATGGTTCCAACAGTAAAAAGTTGAAAACAAGAGTTGAGGCAGGTCACCAAGATGGTAAAAAAAACCCAAAAAAACAAACCAACAAAAAAACCCACAAAGGTTGGGTTTGTTTGCTTCATTGCTGGGTGTTTTTTTTAGAAAATCAGCTATGGTACAGCAAACTAGCGAATTTTATCCCAGGTGCTCTCCCATTTGGCATCTTGGGAAAAGCTTTAATGTCCTAAGAAGGATATGACGAGGTTCTGACAGGTAGTAAAACCTTACACTTAAAAAGTTACCACTTTCAAAACTTCAATAGAGCAAGTGAAATCAGCGGCAAGCTGTTTTAATCCTTAGAAAGGAAGTGACATTTTTAAAATTTATGTTTTTCACCTGAGGGTTGCTAGTGCTTATAAAGCAGTGACTAGCCCATGGTAGCAACCCTGCCCTGCTCATGTTATGCTACACTGTCACACAGAAGCTCCCACCTAAATTGTTTGGCAGTAAGTGCAATTGGAGATGTATTATCTTTAACTTATTAGCAGACTAAGAACTTACAGATACTGCACTGCCAGTAATGGATATATTTTGATTTCTTCAGGTTGTGGGGCTCCAAAAAAAACATTCATCAGTGTTGTTGATTTTGCAGGTGATAACATCTCCTCGAGCCCTGTTGGAAAGGCTGACTATCAACCTCACATCCAGGTTACTGGTTATAAGGATGCCTAGACAACCATCCCTACCTTCACCATAAAGTCTGTTTCCTACCCCAAAGGTCAAGGGAATCTCCTGGCTTACACCCTTCTTACTCTCCCTGATGAGCTGACTTTTCTGTAGCACATTTTTTGATTAAACTAGCTGCCAAATAACACCAACTGGGGCCCCTATAACCTGGAGAAGACAGGAAGATAATGAATTTATCGTGTGCCCCAATGTGACTGTAGTTCACTTATATGAAAGAATGAATTGCCTGGAAGAGTACTCAGCATCATTCGCTGGCCTGCAGCCAGATGAGTCCCTGTAAACTGGGGAAGAGGTGGAAAGGAACTTTGCACCTTTTTCTTTTTTTTTTTTCCCCTCTAGTTTTTCACTCCTAGCTGCTGCCAGAGTCTTCAGCCTTTGTGGTCCATAGATAAATATGTCAGTGTCTACAGTCGTGTGGAAGATTATTTATGGGAGATGGGGGGGAGGGAGGTCACGTTCGCCTTGCATGAGGTAATCAGTTCCTGTGTATACCTCAGGAAGCTGTTACAAGGCTTAAAAAAAATTAAGAGGAGATTATCTTATGCTTTCAGGGGTCCATCTAAAGTGTCACACAACAGTTTCTCTGAGCATATGGATCTGCAGTTACACTCAGCGGTTCATAGATCAGCAAGACAGCAAAGTCTTTCAAAAAGGAGGTGTGGAAAAAAGTACCAAGAGGACCAGAAGCTGAAGAATAGTTATGGCTACAGCTTCTGACAGCTCTTCAGGCTGGAGAGAGTGTTTTTCACGACAGTCCCTTTAACATTAACCACTTCCATCTCTTGATTAGACAGCGATGGCACATCAAGCGAGGGGAGAATTCTAGCAGGCAGCTCTGAAACAGATGGCACTGCCACAGCACTCCTCCTGCCAGCTGCCTGGGAAGACGCTCTCTCTACCCTGTAATGAAAATGGTACTCACTCTGCATCAGAGGAGAGGCACCTCAGGATGGAGCACGGCACAGGAACAAGCAAACCTGCAAGGAGGAGGGGAGAGGCTCATGACCATCGAGATTCTAGCAAGCCTGAAATCCCATATACTTACAGGAAACCTGGTTCATTTCCAGTTGGAAATATAAAAGGGAAACATATCAAATTATGACATATATGTGCAAAATTAAAGTCTGGTTTGGAATAAAAATGATATTTTTTTTTTCTCCTTGTTAATGCTCCTCTAAGTACTTCTTTTAAAAATTAACTTACATTTTTGTAGGTGCCCTTTGGTAGAAAAAAATAGCCCTACCATGCTAGGGCAGGAAAGATTTGTGAGACAATAGCATCTGTCCATTTACAAATATTTTTAGTTTCAACATCTTTGTACTTCTTTTTCCTTTCAGATATGTTTATTTCACTGATTTCATCATAATATGGCAGAACATAATTCAATGCAATCTTCAGACCATAAGACTGATCACATAAAATAGGCGCTTGGGCTTATCATTCAATCCTTGCCACTTTTCTGACTTTTTAGAAGACACATGATGAGCATCTTTTAGGTTTTTCTGTGTAATATCTCTAGCAGAACCAAATCCCACACCGTAATTACAGGAGAGCAAGCATTATTGAAACACACATTACTACACATTGGAAACACAGGAGTGAACAAAGTCTACCCAATGTAAAAGACTAAAGTGTGTAACTAGTGAAAGCTTTCCCTGCAAGAAAATAGGGCCAGATTCGAACAGGAAGAGTTTTTCTTCTCCCCCCCTACCTCTCACCCCATTTGTGGAAATGGTTGTTTACAGAGTTCCTCCATTAAAAAATAAAATTAAAAATCATTCTACAATGAAAGCTCCAAAACACAGCTTTCCATACTGGTGTGAGCATAGCATTTTAGGCTATAGTGAAACAGTGCCATTTCATTTCTAAGAACTAGTAAGTCAAGATATACACTGTAGGGGTGTGATTTGTTTCCCCTCTCCACCATCAACGTTCATTTCTCTACTCCAAATCTCTGACATAGAATAAAACATCCAAAAGAGACCAAAAAAAAAAAAAAAAAAAGGCTTTACAGGGCTATGCCAATATATGTAACCTTGGCTACAGTGCTCAGCCTCCAAGCCATATTGTATATTCATTTGAATTTTTCTAAGGAGACTATGCTGTTTGGGACCATTTGAAAAGAGAATGGAGGTAACAGCTCAGATAGGGCTCGATATGCAAAACAGGGGGCAGTGGGTTGTGTCCATCTTTCCCAGGTTCAGCTCTGAGTGGAACCAACCACAACCATGGTTGCCTGCCTCGTTGGATTTTCCATTTTAAGGTTTAATCAGACGCCGGTAGGAGCACAAGGCAAAAGGACCATCAAGTTTCCCAGAATGCAGTTCAGTTGGAAAAAAAAATCTTGAGCAACTTTGATTCAGTAACACGAGGTTAAACGGGACTGAAGCTTTGAGCCGTGGGGATTTCAGCCTGGGGTGAGACACCCTAGAGTTTCCTTCTCGTATTGCAGAATCATGGCCTTCAGCGATAGGCTGAAGGTCAGAGCAGAACGTGCAGCACGTCGAATGATTCAGAGAATAAACAGACTCAGGAAGGGCAAATACACAGGCTGCAGAGGCAACACAATAGACTGACCTTCTCAACTTTCTTTCTTCAGCCTACCACGTCACCAGACGTAAAGGCGGGCAAGGAGATAAAATAAATGAAAGATGGATCTCAGCAAGTGGTCGGGTTTTCAGCTACTGGCTGCTCAAGCTGCCTTGTGTAACACAAAAACAAGCAGAGTGTTTCCAGCCAGCTGTTTCAGCTTTACTACCAACCTGAAAAATATTAGCAGATGTATTTTCAAATAGTTCCAAAAAAAAAAATAAAAAAAGAAGGGCAAGGGAGGAGGTAAGCTTTAACAAACATTCTGTTGTAGGTACAGATTTGATACAATTTTTTAGAGAAGACAGTGGGCAATGGATCTATTTGAATGTATTGTACAATGTAAAATAGTAATTAGAGCTAAAGAGGGCATTTCAGCTGGCCATTGTCTGCCAACAAAATATAAATTTGGATTACCCAAACTTATCACAAATACACATCAAGTTCATCAGATTCTCACAGCCAAAAACATTCTCTGAAAGCCAAAACATTTCATTTCAAGATTTTCAAAACAGAATATTAAGATTCTAGTCTCAAAAGGTTTTGAAAACATTTTACTTTTTATTCAACAACAAATTAAAATGAAACCAAATGTTTAACCTGGAACAGTCCCCCACACCCTTGATTAAACCAGCAAAACAAAACAAAGCAAAAAAGTCAATTATTTGCACAGCTGGACTACTAATTAGGAAATAAAGGCAACACAATTGATGTCTGACTAGTGACTACCACATCCTACTCCAATGTGGTCTTTGAATAAAATAAAAGCAAGAAAGACTAAAGCAGCTTTGAACAACAGCTCTTTAGTTAAAGGCTGGATCTCCCAACATAGCCCCATATTAGCTGGAGGCTTATATCGCTAAATTCTGCTATGAAAGGTCTGTGAACACAAGAGAATTTGTCTAGGTGAAATCACCACCAAAAAGTTAATAACTGTCTTTCCCTTGGAGGAATAAATTCAAGCCAAGCACACAAATATAAGAAGTTTCCTTTATAGATTTGAGATCCAAAGCCAAGTGGTGCTGCATAAGGGTTTCACTACCCTTGAAAACATTCTCCAGCAATAAAAGTGGACCACAGACTAAAAGGAAATAAAGCAAGAGGAAGGAGCTCCTCTGCCCTTATGCAGAGCTGACCCTGGACTGATGACAGCTTCATTTTCCACTTGGCACAGGATGATTTTGGAACTCCCCCAACTGTATGAGAAGTGCTCCCAAAAATCCTGTGGCCCGCTTGTGACCTGAAGCAGAGTGCAGCAGTGTGGGTGAATCAGATCAGTTAACACCTTGTCAGAATTGGAATAAAATAAAATAAATAAAATAAAATAAAATAAAATAAAATAAAATAAAATAAAATAAAATAAAATAAAATAAAATAAAATAAAATAAAAATGAAATACAAAAGAGGGAGAAAGAAAGGAAGAGGGAGAGGGAAAGGAGGAAAAGCACACTCCTACACTTTCTGGTTAAAGAATGTGACCAGAACAGGGCAGCTTACTTGTTCCTTTCCAAACTGAAAACCAGACCCCATTCCCCAGTGACTTTGCTGCACACAGTAAGCTTCCTGTATTTTAAGCAGTATGTTCTAGTTAAAAACTGCATGTTATGTCCAAGCAAACATTATTTTCAACTGCATAAGTGCCCAAACAAAGAGAGATCAATCCCCAGCCTGGCTCTGCTCAGTCACCAAAGGGGTAGGAAAGGGAGGGATTGTCTGTAGCTAGATCCTGAACTAGCAGAGCCATAAAGACAGCTGGAGCAGCCCAGGATTTACTGCCATTTATGCAACAAGCTGGACTTTACAGCAGTAGTGGTTTGGCAGAGCATGACTCTGTTTTGCATTCTCTCTACTGCAAAGGAGTTGTTTTGCTGCGGAAAGGAGTTCCTTTCTGTCTGAGGCCCTAATATGCCAGTTAATTACATCCAGGACAAGCCCTTTTTGCACTAGAGTAGTGACAAGGCTGGGTGGCAGAAAGAGCCACTCGGAAATTTTCTTGCACTTAGGAGCATGAAGCCCAGATCCTATGTACGAGGAGCATCAGTCAAACTGCAACACACACCTTACCCTCCTGCACAACTGGAGTGTGTGACTTTGCAGCCAAAGACCTTGGTTACTCCCGGGAGGTAGTCATTGTCAGAAGGGGCAAACACCTAACTGCTTCTCTACAAATGTGGTTCAGCGTAACCTTTTCTTAAATTCAAACTTAAAAATGTCTTGCTGCCTGAGAGATTCTGAAAGCCTTCGTCATCAGCCTTAGGGCAGGATGCACACAAGTGGCCTTGGGACATTAGGGAGGATTACTGCATGAATAAAACTAATGTAAACTCATTCCTGAGCTGTTTGTTTCTCTTTTGATTCAAGATTATTGTGTTTCGGTGCCTTATTTTCTGGAATTTTTTTTTCACTCTCAGCTTTTCTTTTGCTTTCATTAAACTACAATAATTTATTAGCATTCTCCTTTGAAATATTCCAAATCTTTAGTGGCTTTGTGTCATTGGAAGATGATGATTTCAGTATATGAGGAATTCACTGTACCAAAGCCTCTTTTATTGTAAATTCAAGCAGAAAGTGTATTATGGCCTAAGAAATGAACATCTTTCTGCAGGCGATGGTGAACAACATGACTCAGAGCTGCATGGACGTTTTGGCTGCATTCAGGAATGCCACTTGCAGTGTCAGGAAAGCAGACCACAGCCAACTCTCCACCTCCCTCTCACCTCCCACTACTGTGGCTATTAACTATCTCCACATGCAGCCAGCTTGGGGCTGGCAGTGTCAGAGCCAGGGATGAACCAGAAAGTCCCAACGTTGTGTGCTTCATTCTAGGGAATGATCCTAGGAAGAAATTCTTTCCTGTGAGGGTGGTGAGACACTGGAACAGGTTGCCCAGAGAAGCTGTGGCTGCCCCATCCCTGGAACTGTTCAAGGCCAGGCTGGATGGGGCTTTGAGCGACCTGGTCCAGTGGGAGGTGTCCCTGCCCAGGGCAGGGGGGTTGGAACTGGATGATCTTTAAGGTCCCTTCCAACCCAAACCATCCTATGATTCTACATACCCTTGCCCTGCGCTGCCCAGCACCCCAATTCCTGGAGTGGGGTTGGAACTGGATGATCTTTAAGGTCCATTCCAACCCAAACCATCCTACGATTCTATATACCCTTGCCCTGCATTGCCCAGCACCCCAATTCCTGCAGTACAATGCAAGCTCTGCCTTGCTTTTCTCTGGTGTACTACATTGGTTTGTACTTCAGACCATACAAAAATAGTTTAAATCTCTTCTGGACTTGAAAGCAGCCTGGCAAACAGGCTCTTATTTAAATAGTGCTGCTCCTGTCAGATTTGAATGGGTACTCCACGTATGGGGCAGAGAAGTCAGATCCTATATAAAGTGACTATTGATAATTAAGAGCTCACTAAAAGTGACTGAACACACAAACATCTACTGAACAGTAAAATCACAGTGACCCAATGACAGCTGCAGCAAGCACACGTGCTGCCTGGCACCAAGTAGTACCTGAAGCTCTGGTTCCACTGATATTTTTGCTCCAAGTTCAATACCTTGAATGCCTTTTTGCAGACTGGCCTCAACCCTGTAAATAAACAGCTCTATAGAAACCTGCTCATCTAAGGCTGGTATTCAGCAGCTGAAACACAGGCATCTAATGCCACTTGTGTGTCACTGGATATCCAAGACACTTGTACAGATCTAGCCGATAAAGCACAGGAGTCCCTGCCCTAGTGACCAGGCAGCCAGAGGCTGGACAAGACATCTAAGGGCATCTAAAATGGCATTAGGCTCTACTTTTAGGCACCTGTGTTGCTCTCTAATACACCTCATGAGCTATTATTGTCATTTAGGTTGACTTTCTACCCATAAAACTTCAGCGAGCAACTCCTACTGCTAACCCACTTGAGCTAAAAAGATATCCAGGTCTGATTTAAAGGTGTTTTTAGTGACTGAGCTGCCACAGATAGATTCTATAGATAATCTGAATTATCTTCACAGAAAAGGTTCAATCTTTTCAATGCACCTCTAAATCTTGTCCTAAAAGAATTGAATTCACTATCTCTGAGGAGATACTTCACTTAAAAAAATATATTGGGTGAAATCTTGGACACAGACTGTAATTTAGTTTCTCAATTTGTATGTGCTGCCTGAATAGCTTTAAGATGTTACAGCAGTGTCAATTCATTCCAAAGGATTATAATCATACACTGCAAGTCACAGAGATGCCACACTAAAGCCATGTTGCTGTGGGATTCAGAATATTTGGGGCTGGGGATTTACTGGTTTAGTACCTCTTTTGTTCGTTCTAAAACTGCTGTCATATTTTGAGACTTACAGAGCAGCGGCTTTGCAAAGTTATGTTCCCTCATAAATTAAACTGCTTAGCAAAAGTGCTTAGTAATGATTTTACATTTTGGCTTAAGCACAAACCTTCTTAATTTGTTGTATTACAGCCTGTATGCCTTATAGAGCTATCAGCTAATTTAATAGCCTCTTTTTCTAGCTTTTCTTTTAGTTAAGACTTTCATCTAGTCCTTCAACAGATTTGATTCTGCCTCCAGAATTCAAAAAAAAAAAGAAAAAAAAAGTCATTTTTCTCTGTTACAGGAAGAAAAAAGTGACTTTTAAAAAGAACAAAGATCATTACACAAAAAGCAGTCTCTGCACAGATTTTTTCAGATCCCACCCAAAAGGATCTTTAAAAATATAGTATGGCCCATATATGAATTTAATACAATGCCCAAAATGACAGTAATACTTCTCAGAGGATTTGTGAGAACAAATTCATTAGTATTTGCACAATGCTTTTGGAACGGCCTTTCTCTTTTGCCTTGTTTTGCTGGTTATCTAAAAAGAAGGCTATGTAAGCATAGGTTTGATCCCTTGGGAATGCAGTACATGTTGCATAAACAAATGATTTTACGTGCTGAACTATTAAGATACATTTTAGAGGGGTTTCAAGCCAGCTTAAAAATCCAGTGTCTCAAATCTGTGCTGTGGTCTGCATAAATACATGGATTAAACTAAAGAAAGAAAGAAGGTGGAAAATGTGATTTAATTTTCTGTATTTGCAGAAAGCTAAATTCTCTGAAAATCTTGCCATGCCAAAGAGTTCCTACTCTTGGCACACACTGGAAAGCAGCCCACTATGCCTAGGGTTGTTCACAGTGGAGGTGCTACATTACTAATCTGCTGGGAGTGAGTAAAATTGATGTAAGGCTGTCCTAACTCAAATCGTCCTTGTTTTTATTGGATTGCACCTGCGCTTTAACATCAACTCTATTTTTAGCATTTAATATGACATTAATACAAATAAATCATACGAGGCTTGTTCTTAATGGATTTGCAGCATGCATACATGTCACACATCATAGCATATTTCCAATTCACATTAATCATATGAGGATAATGCATTGGACAATAAAACACATCTTTGACAGGTTTGTGCAAGTTTAGATTTGCTCAGCCCAAATCTCCTTTTCCTAGAATCATTCCCTACCTGATTTATGTTTCAAGACTTTCCCAAGACATCCCTCCAGCCTGTAAGATTGTTAAGTACATTGCTGCATTCCAGCTTACTATTCCAAGTGACTGCATGTCTGAATCAAATATTAAACTCCATTTTAGGGCAATTTATGTTCCCAGAAAGCTATATAAAAGCTTTCATTTTCTCTTCGCACTTATGCCCTGTGAGTCTTGCCATTTTATGCCATTTAAATGAGAGAAACACAAAACGGAATCTACTCACACAAATCATATAAGATCTATGTACCTACACTCAAGGCAATACTCCCCTCTCCTCACCCAAAAAAACCCAACAACAAAAAAACCAACAAAAAAACTTCTGGTTACCAAAAAAAGGTAACCAAAGGAGCTACCTTATTGTTACAGGTATGAAACAGTCAACTTCTGTATTTCAAGCTCCAACAGGGTAGTTCAAGCTCCAACAGGGTAGGTTTAGATTGAACATTAGGAGAGAATTTTTCACCAAAAGAGTGATAGGGCATTGGAACAGGCTGCCCAGGGAGGTGGTGGAGTCACCATCCCTGGCTGTGTTTAAGGGCCGTTTAGATGCAGTGCTAAGGGACATGGTGTAGGGGAGGACTTTGTAGAGTAGGGTAGATGCTCGGACTCGATGATCCCAAGGGTCTCTTCCAACCTAGACGATTCTATGATTCTATGATTCCCACAGGAACTAATTAGTGATGGACCTGATGCAGCATATTCCAAAGTAAAATCCACACCTCCAAAGGCTGGGTTTGGATTTTTCCCCCCTCATCTATCTGCTGTCCAGCCCACAGCCATTTGCAGAGTTTAGTTACTGGTGCCTCTCTGTGTTTCTAACCATAAGGTGCAGATACCCAGCTTGGTGAGAACTCAGAGTGCACTTCACAGAAGGTTGCTGGTGTGGACCACTCACTAAAATTGAGTTCTCAATTGGTGTAAATGCATAACATGAAATATGTTTGTTCTCGTCTTCAAGGCACCCCTGTTTGTAAACAGTTTACCGTTGCCTGTGTGGCTGAGGTTCCCATTTGAGCCTTTTGTTCTATTTGCCTTGCATTAAAAAAATCACAAACAGCAGGAAGCCCACTGGAAGTGTCGCCTGCTGGATGCATAAGCAACTTCATGTGTACGTGGATAAATCTAAGCGGGGTAGCTGACACAGCATTCAGCAACAAAAGGTTGGATCAGCTCCTAGCCAAGAAAAGCTTACCCTAGCACCTGCAAGATTTCCTCTCACAATACCTCACCTGGTAGAATTGCTGCTTGTGGGTGATAAGGATCTTGGCTATCGTACAGTATATTTTCCACGGAGCAGGAAAATTGTTTTCACTGAATGTTTGACTGTGCTCTAGCTTAACAGAGACAGTGACCATATTGAATTATTGTTATTAGGAAGATGAGCTTGCCTATGATTCTGGACCCAAATAGTTCTTGTTCTCTCATCATAGCTCTGCATAGACTACTGAATTTCAGTGTTGAGCCATTGTCAAACTAATACTCTATACCTGGAAATTTGGGGGCCAAATAGTCTAAGTTCCAAATTGTGGCCTGGGATTAAGGTTTCTGATGACCATCACTAAATAAAGCTGAAATCCTAGATGTGCACATATCTTTGAAGACATATGACCCAAGTGCCAATCTGAATACAACTTGATTCCACTGATTAGTAATTGTTAAGAAACCCCGGTCACACTGACAACAATGGCAAAATTGAAACCATAGCTTTTGGCCTCACTTTACATGGGTATATTTTATGGTGATATTGAGGCATGACAGTTCAGTAAGTCTTACAGGTTCATAACAGGCATCAAAGTGCAAAGACCCAACCTCAGGCTTAATATAAAGAATATTCTTCTATTTTTTTTGTGAATTTAGAAATATTTGTGTACTTTTTTAATCCCCAAATTACTCATACAGTACTGTCGTCAGTGAAAGATCATCACTGGATTTCAGAGTACTGACTCAAAGTACTAAGTGAACAAAATAAAAGGAAAAGTAGAAGGCACCGTACCTCATTTTCAGGTTATTATTTAATTAGTCTCGGAAGGAGGAACGCAGTAGAATCAATTGTCAATCAATGTTTTCCATACTACGGTTTTTAAAAATGAAAAAAAAAAAGGTCAGAAAAACTGAATATATTTCGGGCTTACTGAAAGATATTCATACAGACCAAGACAAAGCAGTTCCCCAGCACTCTGAAACAATCAATGTTTACATAAATTAGTTTGTGATCCATATTACTCAACTGTATCATTTTATTTTATTGAACACATTAATGTGAAATAAAGACCCACATGTTCATTGTACACAGCCTGAAAGCTCTTCTAGCAGAGGAGAAATAAAAAGTAATTAGAAGAATAGCTGACTAAAAGGATTTAAAATTTTATTGAGACCTCTGGCTTATACAAAGCCTGCATTAAATGTTATTCATCTGAATGTTTCGCTCACCTCGTTTCTTTTTTCAAATAGAAACAGAATGAATGTAACAGTTTTTTAAGGATGATTAACCTTATATTATCATCAGAAAGAAAGGCCAAAAGTACAATACATATGGCAGCAAAATAAGCTATCATAAAATACTGCCCCAGGACTATATCACACTAATCTAAGTCAGTCAACAGCAAACAAGAAAGTATGCCTTGGATATTTGATCTATCCTTTTCTAATTAAGATGGAGGTGACCTCATTCTTTTTTCCACACACTCATGATTCTAATTTCAGAGTCAAGCAATGATCTCACAAGAGCCAAGAAATGATCACTTAGGCCTGTTTTATGCAGGTCAATACACTTTAAAGTTACGTGCTATGTTACTACATTATTCATTTTTAAAAATATTTAATGTTCCTTTCATTGATTTGTTGTTATATCAACAATGTAACTGTGTAATAATACTATTCAATACAGACATGTAGCTTTCTGGTGATGTTTTCTTATTTTTTTGGTAAGTTTTTCTAATTCTCGCTTTCTGACTTGATTTTCACATACAAGCCTTGAAAGCTTTGCACCAAGTTTCACCAGATTTTCCTCAAACCATTGGCCATAGCAGAGCTTTGCCGGTTCATATCAGTAGCTCTGTAAACCCTCCCCTTCCCAGTGAGAAATTGAAAGCCAGTGAAGTTTAGTACTTTTTAAAAATCTACAGAGAGAATTTTGTCATGAGCAGTTGTAAATTCTGCTCCCTTCCAATGAAGATAGGCCTGCACAGTTTAAATCAGCACACAGTGAGCACACTGGTCAGATAAGGTCTAAGTTATAGCAGTAGTATCATAGAATCAATCATAAAATCATAGAATGGTTTGGGCTGGAAGGGACCTGAAAGATCATTGAGTTCCAACCCCCTGCCCTGGGCAGGGACACCTCCCACCAGACCAGGTTGCTCAAAGCCCCATCCAGCCTGGCCTTGAACCCCTCCAGGGATGGGGCATCCACAACTTCTCCAAGCAACCTCTTCCAGTGTCTCACCACCCTCACAATAAAGAACTTCTTCCTAATACGTAATCTAAATTTCCCCTCTTTCAGATTAAAACCATTATCCCTCATCCAATGGCTACACTCCTTGACAAACAGTCCCTTCCCATCTGTCTTGTAGCCCCCTTTAGACACTGGAAGGGGCTATAAGGTCTCCCCAGAGGCTTCTCCAGGCTGAACAACCCCAAGTCTCTCACCTTGTCCTCATAGGAGAGGTGCTGCAGCCCTCTCATCATCTTTGTGGCCCTCCTCTGGATTCGCTTTAACTGGTCCATGTCCTTCCTCTGCTGTAGCTTTGGCCTTCATTCTGGAAGAAGAGTAGGTTACACACTGGCCACTGGTACCACCAGTTCTGTTCTTCCTTGCGCTCCAGTTGAGAAACTACAAGCCCAGTATAGTCA
Source organism: Calidris pugnax (assembly GCF_001431845.1). NCBI lineage: Eukaryota > Metazoa > Chordata > Aves > Charadriiformes > Scolopacidae > Calidris > Calidris pugnax. Next base: position 23,553,930 of record NW_015090830.1, on the reverse strand, counting down.
TCAATCAAGTCTCCCAAGATGGATGAAAAGCAGATGTACTATTGCTCCTATTTCACAAAGGCATAACTGAGGAAAAAATGGTTTTCCCAAAGTCAGAGAGCCATAAGAGATCTGGCATGAAAAATCCCAATTTCTGTCTTTAAACACAGAAACTACCTTCTGACACTGCTCAAGGAAAGACAAGAAAACAGTGTTAAAAAGGCTTTCCTTCCTAAATACAATGACCTTTCTGTGGATTAGGATTAGGAGAGGACACCAGCCCCTAGAAGCAATGTCCGTCTTGGAACTGTATTTGTTTCAGTGAAGAATCAGCCAGGAATATCTTGTCCCCACTATTGATAAGAAATCTGCATCATGGATTGCAAATGTTTGTTGACTTTTGCCCTAGTGGTCCCAATTTTCTCATTTCAGTTTGAATCAGCTATTATACTGCCAAGAAGGCAGTATCACATAGCTGTTACTCGCAGTAGGGAAAAATAAAAAATAAAAAAACAAAACCAAAAACAGAGAAAGCCTTGCACAACAAAGGATTTTGAAACGCTATTTCTCATTGTCCCATTCAACCTATTTCAGAGCCAACAGTATCAGAAAGATTTAGAGAGCTGAAGAAACAGGGAGAAGTAGGTGCTGCTTTTAAAGGCTTTTTCAAACACAGTGTTGTAATTGGAATCAACAGTATAGTCCAGCAATTCTGTCTCACTGATAAAAAACATGTGTGGAAATATCCTTCTCCAGGAGGACCAGATGTCCAAGGCAGTCAAGGATTTGCAAGAAATTGCCCCCATCTGCCTCTGTATCTCAATTTGCCTAACCTAGTTTGCAGGAGCCATTCTCCAGCATAGCTCTAGCACCCAGAGGAGATCTGCAGCAATTTTAAATAAAGCTTCTTAATAGCTGATGTGGACTGTGGAAGGAGATTCTTTCTTTCTACATCTCCATCTCCATCTTTTTTTTTTTTTTTCTTTTTCCTCTATCTCTAGGCTTATACAGCTTCCTCAGGGATCCTTGGAGGAAACAGTTTATTTTCCATACATTAGACCACAACAGAACCAGTGCCGTCCACACTGATGAATTGTGAGACGTGGTTAATCGATGGAGAGGATATGATCTCAGTGAGCTCTCCTTTTACACATCTGGCCAGAGACATTTAGAACACTGGTACTCCCTGATTGCTGACACCATCCCTGTGCTGACAATTACCATCCACTCAGCCAAACAGCACAAATAAGCCAGCAACGTACCGCAGTTACCCCAGACAACTTTGTCAGCGTGTTTTTTTAATAGTGGGATTGTAATAAGAGCTTCAGATAACATTTGCCACTCATTCCAATACGCCATCACTCTCCCTTTTCTACTTGGAGCCTTATTTATGCATGTTGGTAGTGGCATAACCCATGGATGGGACTTTTGCAGCTTGAAAATGAGATACTGTCATACGTGTCAGAGAAGATCAAATGAAGCTTTCCAGTATACTGCCCCAGAGGTATTAACTTCTTAGAGTGGCTCTCCTTTTCCCAAAGGATTGAAATAATCTGCCCAGAAAACACGAGCCTGGCAGTCAGCTCCAACTGTTTTAGTAGAAGACTGGGGGAGATCCTGGTATTATTTAATAACTGTAGCTTCTGGCAAGGGTTTAACATGCACATTTAAGCACTGTATTTAGCTCCATTTGTCTGCATGCTAGATTGGATCTGTGGGGCACTGAAGTGCAGCACAAGATGTAGTTATGTTTCCTCTGAGAAATTCTCACTCCCTCTGGATCCAGCCTTAACTAAGAATCATTATTTTTCACCTGAGGGAAGTTCTCCTTTGTAAAGCTAACAATTCTATAGTTGTAAATAAAGAAACAGAAATAATCAGTGGTGCAAGTAATACAACAGCAATAGGCCCTTTAACTATCAAAATGTCATCTGAAGGCTGCTGTTTTCTCCACTTGTAGCTCCACAGGGCTATAATTTACTTCAGAAATTTGGTTACGACAGATGAGAGGGGAGGTTTCTCGAACCAAGCCAACTGAATCATTTTCAAACACCAATCCTAGATATTATTCCACAGAGCACATATGGCAAAGACAACACTAACATGAAAGACGAAAAATCCAGCAACAAAAGATTGGCCTCTATGAAGCAATTTGTCTCTACATTTAATGACTTTAGGTGTGACATAAGTTATGCCTTGGAGTTCAGTGGAGTGTAATGTCATGAAGGAATTCTGTAATGCAGCTATTTCTGTGGTATGATTACCCATTTTTTCACTCTGTGTCTTGCAACAAAAAGAAACAGTATTACCTTAAAATGCCCCCAAGAGAATTTTATATCATGCCTACAACCTGATTTAGAAATGCAGAGCAATATGTTTTCTGCATAAAACAGTATATTGCAAGTCTAGCGGCAAGAATAAACCTGATTCAGATGGTAACTGAAGTTGTGAGGAAACATCCCATTCCTCCACAAATGGGCAGACAATGACCAAAGTCACCTCTCCCTCCTACTCGCCTTCTCTTACATGTGCACACAAACATAGAAGAAGTGCTTATGAGAGCTGTTTCAACTATAATAAATCAGCAAAACCCACCCTGATAAACAACTGCTGATCCAGGAGTCTCATGGACAGTGGTCTGAGTACCTGGAACACCAATGCAAGACCATATTCGGATATTGGCTAGTTGTTATGCTGTGTCATATGTGTTAAACAAGTCAAAATGCTCAAAGTCACACGTTGCTCACATGCTAAATAAGGCAGACTCGTAGAATTGCCTTTGATTTGTAGTGGGCTGGTGTTCATAAACACCTTGCAACAGAGAAATCAGTAGAAGACCTGTGCTAAGAAGACTTCTAAGAAAACACAGCAGCAACACCAGTCTCAGCTCCAGCCTTTATTCAAGAAATAGGCTTGCTATGGGCAGCCAAATGAGGCACCTTTGCAATGCATCCATTAGAATCTCCCAGCAAAGGAGGCCATAGCAAGCTGAGAGAGGGACCTTGACCCTCTTGTCTCTCTGAAGGCAACCAGATAAGACCAAACACTCAAACACTGGTTTTGAGACCTTCAAACAAAGAAGAAAAAACAAACAAACAAACAAACAAACCACAAACAAACCAAAAAACACCACCTCACAATGAAAAGAACAAATAAAGCTTCAACTACATTCCCCCTCAGCTTTGTCTTCTTGGATGCTAATGCTAATGAGGAACACTAGAAGAAAGAAAAGGGCTGGTTCACATAAAACACATATTACAATAGAGGCATCAATAAACACAGGGAAAACATTTTGTTAGCAAGAAGTCCGGAGAAATGCATAGGTATTGATTAAAAGGGAAGAAATGTGCTGATATTTATGTCCTTCATGTATGTCTTTCTTTAACAGCCTTCACATCTGAAAATGATACAAAAATGCATACAAAAAAAAAAAAAAAAGTATGTCTGTTCCAGCCACTTACTGGCATAATTACAGATATTATTAAGGCTCACCACTCTATCTTCAGATTTTAAAAACAGCCTTAACTAAAAAGCACACAGATATTATTTTTAGAGAAAATTAATCTTACTTACATATAGTTACTTGCAAACGTGAAAGAGAACATTCACTCTTTTCTGCATGAACTGAAGACATCTGGATTATTTTATCCTCCTATCATTGTCTGGCTGTGATATTGTTGAATACATGAGTGTGGGGAGTGCCAGAAATTAATTCAATTCTAGAACTTGCATTATATTAACAAACTGAAAAAAAAAAAGGAACGTAAATCATTATTCCCTTCTCTTTCCCCACCCCCTACTTTAATAAGTGAAATGTCAGGCTTCTTGTTCCTAATTCATTATCGAAGTTTCAAGCCTTTCTGGTTAGAAGAATTCCACTATAGCTTTGAGGTTTTGTTGTACCCTGAGGCTGGCTGAAAAAATATGTGTTTTGAAAGGGTTAACTCGTGGAACACACTATAAAAGGCAGTAGTAAAAGCTGCAACTCTGTTCAAAAGGAGACTAGCACTTAGAAGGGAATAAAAAATAAATAAACCATTATAGAGAAGAAACACAAGCTTAGAGAGGCCTCGAAAGAAAGCTGACTCCTTCCATATCAGGGTATCAGTATGCTATTCTAATTAAATTACACTTTTACTATTATTCCTAACTCTGGGTAGTTTATTTCATCCCAAATGTATGCTTTGTTGATTGATTAGCATCAGTCACAATTTTCTCTGTTTCTCTTTGCAGTTTATACCTTCTGTGCACTGATCCTCCAGCTTGACCAAAGTGGTTTTTTCCATCAAAACAATCATGTTTATCCCTCAGCTAATCTGAAGTCACCTTTTAAATGCTTAGCCCACAAGACTAATCCACAGCCATAATATTAGTTATACTGTTTGAACTGTAAAAAAAAAAAAAAAAAAAAAAAAACAAACAAACCAAAACCAAACAAACTAAATTTATTTTTTTTTCAGACACAGAGAAGTAACCAGATCTAACATATACCCTGTTTGCAATTTTCTTCCAATAGTTGCTAGGCTATTTTCCTATGAAAAGTTGAAGTTTTGAATTGCTTGAAGTTGAAGCAATGAAGTTTTAAGAAAGTAAAGCACAAATCTGCTCAAGGTCAGGTGTATGGTTGACCTTGTCCAGTCCAGTCACAATTGCAGTGACTTTGTGGGACTAGTGAAGCAGGAGGCAGCTAGAGTTACTGTTGAGACAATCCCAAGACACAGACATTCTGACTTGATATCAGAGACAGCAGATTCCTATGGGCAAGACTCTTCAAAATAATAAGCAGCAAGAAAGTGACAGTTTCCAGAGTTTGTGAAAACGTACGACGATTTGTGGATTGGTCTCCAGTCCTCCCCTTTTCCTGCGGAAAAGAATGTAAAGCTGGGAAAGGGCTCTGAACAAACTAGCATTTCTGGGTAGGTATCCATGTGCCAGGGCAAATCGGGAACATTAGGCACTGAGAAATATTTAGCCACATGTTCAGTAGTTTGTTCTGATTTAATAAAGAAATCAACAAACAGATATGATTTAGAAGTTTCCACCCCAGAGACACTGGTTCAGGTGATGACAGAACCTGGCTGCCACGTGCAGACTCGGTCCCTGCCCTTTCCCCCTGTACAACAGGAATTACCCACTTCCTTCGCTAACAGGCATCCACAGAATTTCAAGGAAAGTCAGTACACTGACCGGCTTTAGTCTCCAGAAAACCTTGCTTCAGTGTTTTCCAGGTCCAAAGCAACCTGCCTTTTTGACACCTTCCACTTGGCTCTTCCCAGAATCTTTAATATAATCCTACCAAGCTCCTGCCTTTGCTCCTTACCCACCACAACGGCTGCTGTTATGTCTCCATGAAGCTGTCTTGTTTTCCTTAAAACTCTATCTGACCCAAAAAAAGGAGCAAAAATAAGATTTTTCTCTTTCTCATCAAGTCTTTTTTTGACCTGCAATACATGATTTGAGAAGAGAATGACCAAAAGGTGGAAGCTGAGGGCCTATACCACAGATTTTCCAAGGTATTTGGGCATGTGAATTTTATTCCTACTAGAACGAGATTTTCCGAGACACTCACTCACTTTGTAACAACTTCACTCATAGTTTACTAAACACAAGGTTTGTTTAGTTAATTTTGTAAGTCACACCAATAGAATGAAATTGGCACATACTAGTCAGCAGCAAACAGCCAAATAGTAAAATTTCAAGTGACTCAGCCGAGACTAGGCAGAGACTCCAGGTAATTCATTGCAAGTTAGAAACAGAAGCAACTTAGGAAAAAAATACTAGGCGAGGAAATAACAATATTTTGAAGACCAAAAGCTAAATCACAACAAATTGAGAGGAAATACTGAAAAATTAGTCAGAAAAAAAAAAATCGTTGGCTGAATTACTAAAATTCCAGAAGTTGTAAAGGCAGCAGAAATTGTTTTCCCGCTGTATTCCGGGCAGGGAGAAATGAAAAGTCAAAGAATGAAAAAGGAGCAAGTGGACAGCACGACATAACCCTGTTAGGAACAAAAGGAGCCCCAGCATCCTTGAGTGATCAAAAGCTTTTTTTCTTTGAAAAGTTTTTCAAGCAAAACCCCAAACAACATCTTTTAAGTTCTTTATCACTTTTGGCCATTTGTCTTATTCAAAAACCAGACAAGAGGAGAGTCCAGAGAAAAATTTTCACTCACCAACAGAGAACAACATGAGTGGTAGTATTCCAGTAGCAGTATGCTTGTAGCAGTTTGGGCTTTGGATTTGCAGAGTGTATGAGAAAGTATTCTGTCCCTGTAAGTCCATGAAAGAATAAAGGAAAGGCAGAGGATTCTCATATATACTCATTTATATTTTATCCTCAAAATTCTAATATTTTTATCTTATCATTGTGAGGATCTCCGAAGCTGCAGGCATTTATTGCTAGGAATCAACAACCAAATTCAGTTTATACAAAGGTAACTTGAAAGTTACCTCAACGACTGTCAAGCAGTTTTGAACTGCAGAAGATGCAGTTATTTCATGTCTGGTGGGGATTTGATTTGTTTATTCAAACTTTTCACTTGTTTATTCAAACATCTCTCTGTGACCTAAAACTAACATCCCAAAAATCTGCAAAAATCTCTATTATACTAGTATTTCTGATTCTTCCATAGCCAAAAATTGCCTGAAATCTCATTTAAAAAGTATTTTTCTCCCATTACACCCCATCTATTTATTTTTTTTTTTTCAATCAATTGTATGGAGAACATTCAATAGAGAAGGCAATGGCCCGGAATGCATAGTCACAAAAGATACATCACTAGTTCTTTTTAAAGCTTAGTTCTGTTCCAAATTTTTATCAGAATGCCTGTGTTTCATTAATGGTTTGCTCTGGGCATTAGCATAGAGTACAGGGACTCACAAGCATCTCACCCTGCATCTCCATTGCTCATAAAGCACCAGTTTTTCATAATGACTCATTAGTTAGAAATCTTCCACACGTAAAAGTCATAGGTAAACAGACATGGGTAAAAGCAGATAACTGTATATTATGGGGTGTTTTGCTAGCCAGAAACAAAATCTGTACATGCAAACAGGCATATTTCAGAAAAAACTAGAATTATACACGTAGACTCCAGTTCAAAAAGTAAGTGCCTAGTTAAAGCAATATTGCATGATCTGCAAATCAAAACCATTAATCTTTCTACCACTCTGAACTGGTGTCCTCACAGTGGGAACGAACTTACCTGATCTTTGTATTTAGATGCTGCTTTTGTTAACGGTGACTTAAGTCAATTCTTCGCGTTCGGATCATGTACGGCTTCTTTCAAAGCAGGTCTATGGTTCTGGTCTTCATTTTAGCTAAAGCTGCAATGAACCTTAGAGCTATGTGCCCTTCAGTTTTGAGTTTAACTTCTAATCAAAAGCTGAAGAAGTATGAGTGGCTCTGGGATTTGAATCCAGTCCACATGATTTCAGTGTGTTCTGACTGAAGATTCTAGTTTTTGGTATATTTTCCTCCTCCTTGTGCCAAAGTTTTGACACATTGACAAATATCAGGGACACACTGAGGCTCCACATATGGATGAAAACCAGGGACAGATGGGAGAAGGAGTTACAGTACAAACTGCTGAGCAAGAAGTAATGCTTAATAACATATAATATATTTATCTATAATACAGTTTTTCATTTTCACCTCAAATGAATTTACATCACAAGATGCATTTTCCCTTCATTTACAGTTTTGTTTCTTTACATTGGTTAGCAAAATAAAAACTTAACGTTGCAGGCGTTTTGAAAAAAAGATAGCCTTTTTGTTGACCTAAGTCCCAGGTATATGCATCCATGGGATATAACATCATAGTAGCTGAGTATGACATATGAAGGGGGTGTGTATATTCCAAACCATTTACATGACCATATGGGTGTATGTGCATTGTGCATATGAAACAAAAAATATCAAGATCTACCCCTTTCAGACGGGCCAGTTACTTAAGGAACCTGATTATATGGAGCAACTCCAAGGGATAGAGAGAGAGCAGAAAAAAAGCCAACTGTGCTTTTCAGATTTCTTTCTAGATTTTTCCCTCTTTGGTCAGGGAACTGAGTTGAGCATCTTAAATCACATTTCCTATCTTTCAGCCTCCATCTAGCGTTTCTATCAAAGGAGACAGATACTTCATATTGACCAAAGCAAGATTAATATCTACCCACACGAAAAAATTTCTCACTTGCTATTTCCCTCCATGTACAGAATAACCTAATTCACTATTTCCATGTTTGAACAGTCTCTCTAATGCCATATCCAAGCAAATCAAAAAAGGCTGTAACAATCACTTTCTTTACTCTTTCCCAGCTTGTAAGAGGCACTGCTTAAATCATTTGTAGGCGCTTACTTTCATTTGCACGACTGATTGTGCTACCAAGACTACTCTGAGGAGAAAACTGAAGAGAATGGACTTGTATGAGAGACCAGGGGAAGACGTAGCTCGCTGATATCCCCAAAACCAAGCGCTGTGACAGCTGCTGCTGTAAGAGTATTGCACACCCTGGATGGCCATGAGGTTTTGCAGTGCATCTGCACTGAATTTCCTGGGTCACTGTAACACATTACAAGGATGTGCTTTGATGTGTCCCACATAAATGTCCTCACCACCACACCCTCTTCCTTTCCCCTCCACTCTCCACCTACTCCTGGCCCTAGGACCCGGCAGCCCACAGCAATGTCATGCCGCATGCCTTCCTGCTCACATGAGCAGCAGTTGTCAGAGAAATGAATCCAAAAGAAACAGTCAATAAAAACAGAAACAGCTGTAACAATTTTACATGGCATGGTTCTGATTTCTGGGTATAGCCTACACACACATGCTTTCTTCTTCTCTTCTACCTTACCCAAGTATTAAGATTTCATGTGGTATTGTGGAAAAACATCCATTAGGAAGGGGACGATGCAGCAGAGCAGCTCTGCCCACTGATTTTGTCAGTCAGAAACTGGTGTTGCCCAGACATCTCTCTCTTTTTTTGTTTTTTTTTTTTTTTTAAGAGAAGTGACAAAAAAGGAAATACATGGGTAGAGAGAAGAAAAATGACTACAGGCAGGTGCAGATTTTTGTAGCAAGAGGTCTGACAACGTTTTAAAGCCTGCTGTCTCCACATCCTCCATTCTGCCCCACTTAACACCCTTCAACAGAAGGGCAGGTAGAAGTTAATGGCACTTGGACTGCACTTTTTTGTGTAAGAAGCATCTAAACAGACTTTACTGAGAGACTGTGCATCAGTGCTGTGTTATTTACAGCAACATAAGCAGCATTAGAGTCACCCTACTTAGGTTTAGACAATGAACAAAGTGCCAAAGCTAGGAGCCATCCTCTGTTACTGCTCTTAGATGGGCTCTTGAGATATCACTCTCCACTGAACACAGAAAGAGCCCAGAGCACCTGGGCTTTTAACACAGTGCCTTAGCTGAACTTAAGGGATAGAAAGAAATAGGGGTGATCCAGCTAGAGAATTTAATACATGTATTTACTAAACACAAGATTCCTTAAGAAGGAAGTAAGTAGTAGGCTTGAAAGGTATCAATTAAATACTTGGCAAATCTTTCAATCAACCTGATGATTTTCAGCCTAAGAAGGTGTGACCCTGTCATGGTGGACAAGGTGATTTCTGGATCAGTTATCACAGGCAGGATAGACTATAGGTGGCACAGATTTCAGTTCACAGCAGACATTTCGAAAATGGCACAGATTTCAGTTCACAGCAGACATTTTGAAAAGTACCCAGATTACCTGCTCTTCTCTCTGATTGCACTGCAGACATATCATAAAACTTTATATCTGTCTCGAGTGTTTATCTGACATCAGACTGCATAGGGAACTCACAGGATTTATATAAGATCAGTTCACAAACCCCCTCCTTTATTCCACCCAGAAATCCATTTTCCCAGCATAGGAATGTAAAATATGACAAAAAGATAAATCTAAAACATCTCTACTATATTTTCAGGGTTCTAAGCAAAAGAAAAAAACATGATTGAAGCTGTCTAGCTGATTTGCTTAAAGGTTTTAGCTGATGGGAAAAAATAATTTAGTGAACAGATGGTGTGATGACATGTACCTATTTTTCCTAAATGTTAAAATACTCTCCAGAGAAACAAAAGATCTGAATTCAGTTCCTCACTCTTAAACCCACAATCCCCAGCAGACCAACCTAGGTACTGTGTCATGGGGCATTCTGAGAAGGCTTTTTAAAATAGGCATTAAAATACTAACTAGCAAGGATATCACACCTTCCAGCTCAACACCCACATTATATTATTCTCTAAATGAATTTTAGCATGGTAATACAGCCATATCTTTCAGCGTTATCATCAAGGTACTCTTACAAGAAAGCCTTCCTTCAAACTTGCATTATCAACCAGGCCAGAACCTAGACCTCCACAATACAACTTGCTTTCTTAACCCCTGGACTTCAGAGAAGAAATTTAAATGTCACCTCTTCTTCAGTTAGGAAGTCTTGTACTGTTCTTAAAAATGTTTAGAAGCGCAATGAAATGCTGGACTTTCAGTAGCAATTTTTAAATATATACAAAAGTTTAGGTGAGAGGTATGAGCTTCACACAGGAAGAATTAGGTGAAACGGAAGGATATGCTAATATGCCCAAGGACTGACTAGTTCATTGTAGTGATTTCTCAGTGACTTTAAAAATCTGTGGAACAGCAAACTGTATGTAATGCAGTTGAGTTTGCATAAGTACTCCAAAAGCATGGTCTGAACCTTTCAGGTCACATTACACCTTTTCCACTTCTTTTTCAGTTGGAATCCAGAGTGCTCAAGAGAACGAAAATGAAGAACAAACCAACTCTTTTCAACTCTTTCCATTAGGGTCAATTTTAGCTTTACACAAGGGGAATTTCACTTTACTCAAACTTCCAGCAGTAACATTGAGAACTGTGCCCATAGATAATCAACTAAGTCATATATGTTTGAATGAAAACACAATTTGTGTCAATATTTCCAAAACCTGCATTTCACATTAAGTATTTTTTAAACCAAAAGTGTCCCTGTTGTGTTTCTTACTTCCAAGGTTTTTTCAGCTGTGTCACTGAAGCCAAATATGGTGTCTCTCAATAAATCAGCCATATTTCAGGCTCTTATAATTGCATTACATTACTTCATCTTTCCTTAAAAATAATACTAATGTGGGCTATTTTCTGTTCAAACCATTTGCATGTAACTAATGAGTTCAATATGTCTGCACTTTGCTGCTATACCCGAGGAGTTTAACAATATAATGTTCAGGGAGCACAAAGAGCTGACGTGCTAAAACTGACATCCCTTCTCAGGTACCCTGTGGCAAACCGGCTACCAGTTACAAATCCAAATTTACAGAAAGAGGTAGGAATAATGCTGGAATTTCAGCCAAATGCTTCCTTTCCCAGTACAACGTGTCCCAGTGGCCAGGCTACAGGAAGGCTTTGGCCAGGTGCTGAACCACGTTGTGTCCGTTGTGATCTGATGGAGTAAATGGTTGTATTGATTTTTTGACATATTAGGCAATTAAACAACAATATTTAATAGAACTGAAGACATTTAGGATAGGTAGTTGGAATTACCTAAAATTAACCTGGAATACGAACTCCTAACTTAAATGCTTTGTTCATGTAACCATCAGGCACAACCTGCTCACTCACAAAGGTCAAAACAGAGAAAGGATCTCAAGGGTCCCTTGAACCGTGGTGTCATATTCAAGGCTGACCAAAGCCCACTCTGCATCACCACCAGGAGCTCGCTTCTACCAGATGCCAGAACAGACAAGACAAAGAAGTTTCATGCTGCTTGTGTTCTGATTTTAAACAACCTCCAAACTCCACCATACAAGCAGGCAACACAAGGACAGTGAGAAGATCTTGGTTGTGGGTTGCTGTGAAACATAGGCAGTGCATAAGCAATTGAGATGTGAAGAGATGTCCCCAAAGGAGAACTTAAGCTGGGGCTGTGGCATCCTGCATGTCTAGGCAAAACAAAGCACCTCACAAGGTGGCTACAACATTCCTTTTTTTTTTTTTTTTTTTTTTTTTTTTTCAGGATAGTTTCACGAGTTTGGCAGCATGAGATAGAGGACAAATGGTCAGAAGAGAAATTGTCACAGATCCTACATTTACTAAGACCAAAGGACTTTTTGGTCCACACTCTTCACGCAATAGTGCAGCTTTGTTGGCAAATCCTTTGTGGAAAATCACCTCTGCAGCCAGTCATAAATTCTAACATCCTGTGCTGGGGGCATAAGTGAATGGCAGCCCTCAGAGGGTAAGGACCCCAAACTTCTATTACTCTGAGCTTATTCCGAGCATAGATTAATAAATACAGTTATACTGTCTAAGCTGCCCTTTGAAAGATATAAAACACATCTCTGGAGCAGGTGGCACTAGAGGCTCAAGAGGCTAACCTGGGGATCAGGGAAGCATCTCAGTTCTGGTAAGCCATCACCAATATGACTGCTTTATTTAGCATCTACTAAAATGGTGTGGCTTTTCTCTATATAGCACACAGGTTAGAGTCCAATAGAAACAATAAATTCCCAGGTACATAAAGTGAGCAGAATTCAGCCCAATAATGAATAAGTATGGCAGTACGTGGTTATTTCTTGCACACCAAGTTTGGCAGGTGCGTGATTGTACAGTCTATGCTCACTTTCTGGGCCTGGTTTGATCTCTTCTAAAAATGGATGGCCAAGAGCTAGCCATCCAGTTCAAGCTAATTATCTAAGACACATCTCTATCAGAGGGAGGGAGGGAGGAAGTAAGAGAAATCTTCACCGAACTCAACCCAGCATGAGAGATATCTGAGACAAATAGGATGTCTTGTCTTCAGGGTGTGCCTCATGAGCATTACAGAAGATAACTAAAACTTCCCCAGATGAGATATCCAATTCCAAAAATGAACATGTAGACAGCAAAATGAAGCTGTAATCGCAAAATAGAAAAGCATAAATTTGTGCAAGAACTACTCTGGCTAACCACAGCATTGAAGATGTGGCCTTTGGCGTGAGCTAGTTAAATCAAATACACCATTTTCAGGAGCTCATGTGCTTTGCCCATTTTGAATCCCACAGTAGGACTCTGATTCTACCACCGTAGTAACTAGTTCATGCTTGTGACCTCCCCAGTCTTCAATCAACACTGCTTTGCTTTGAAGACATATGTCCAGGGATGCAGGGAAAAGTTTTTAGTCGCTATGCTTTTTTCACAGCTTGCTTAAGCTCTATGGTCAAAACACAAGCAAGTGAGCATTTTTAACAAAAACTGCTGTAGCCCCAGTTGCTGACAACTGAGTGGATTTTTGAGCATGTGCAATTTCTTAGGCTGTTAATCAAAGATAAATATTTCACAGTAAAATATGTATGTTTAGGTAAAGTCACATTCTGCAAATGGGTTCCTGAGGCCATCAAATAACAGCAGTTGGAAAAACAGCCTGATGGCTCATGCATGTTTGGACAAAGATACTCTTTTCACAGAAGAATTTAATAAAATGTGAAAGGCAGCTCTGTGTATATTCCTGCAAAAGTAACAGCGGCAGGAGGAAAGGTAGATGCTCATTCCTCTCAGGGAGGCCCCCCCAATCTTTAGACTGTTTTTGACCTTCAGTGAAACCTGGGCAGACGAGATCACTGTTGCTACTCTACTGCAGACGTGAATCAGCTCAGCCTTGGATGACTGAGTCTTACAGGGCTGTCAAGTAGTGGAAGTTTGGAAGGACGGTTCAAAGTACTTGAAAAAGATTTTTACTGTCTCATTGAAATGCCTTAAGCTATACTCATTAGAAAGGGAGACTTTTAGGAAAGGCCCACAGATTGCTGCGAGAAAGTCTCCTTCTCATCAACATGAAACTTGGCCAATATGAGCTCAGCTGCACTCTTATAACTTTCACTACCAAAAATAATAAATAAATAATATTCACTCTGCTTTAAATGATAGAGCAATCTACTATTCAACAATGAGAGTCCCTTCAAAAACTAAGGAACCCACCCAGGGCAAGAAATCTGTAGCTATATTTCAAGTCATGCTCAGGTTCTCCAGGATTGCTAAGGCGATTTTCTCCCCATGATATTGAGAATGTCCTCTCTCTGTCATGGCCTTTGAAAATTTCTGAAGTACTTCTCCTGACTCCCCCAAGATTATCTATGGCTGTGCCCTGACTCCTGACAGCACTCCCTCCATTACGCATCTCGTTAGCCCAAACGTGTTTACATTCAGGGCAAGGTGTAAGGTTCATCTATTCATTCAGGTTTATGCCAGTGGAATGAATGCAAGGCCTTGACTCTGGTTTTGCTTATACAAGGAAAGTAGGGTGTGAATTTACAAGCTACAGTGTGAATTTACACCACGCTGGCTGCTCCTTCTGTGCATACTTTTACATGCAATTGAGGAAGCCACTTCATACAAAGGAACTCTTAGTGTGCACTCTCAATGTCCATAGGGAGCCTTAGCACAGAGCAGCTAACGCAACGTCATTGCACATTTTAGTTTACTGCTGGTAACTTACCTCTGTGGACAGGCCTTTGCATTGTGAATTTGCCTGACTCCCAGAAAGCAACAGCCAACAGTTAGAACAGTCAAGCTTCTGTAAAACCTCAACAGGAATAAAGACTACCCAAAATAAAGTATTACTTCCCTTAATTAAAATGTGTATTTTTGCTGTTATAAGTTTATGTAGGTAGCCACTGTTAGAAGTGAAGATAATTTGCCATCTAAACAAGTTTTACTTCAGAATCAATTGATCTGGTTTGCACACTTTAGGCGACATAAAAATATCTGGAATTTCTCCTTGTGTATAGCAGTACTTCTCTACTTAAGGAAAATGCACATTCCAAGAATTAGCAAGCAAGCTGACACACAAGATCTCAAAGTCATAGTCAGTCCTCTGTGAGCTCAGAACAATCAGCTTGATGGCGTACCTTAAAACATGCAGGTGTCTGTGTACCTTTGTGGTCAAATGCCTACCTGATGTAACTTAAAAGAGTTGCATCTGCTTCAACAAGTCTGCCAATTAAGCTGAGTATGGCCTTATTTGTTTCTCAGAGGGCATAGGAAGGTAAGACATGGATGGTTTTCATGACAACATTTTCTTGCTAGAGTAAAACAGACTGTATCAGAAAGAAATCATCTCTGTCTCCCAATTAATTCATTCTAAATTCTTAGTAGGTCAACATCTACTTCAGGGTCTTCCAAGTGCACGTTGTCTCATCTATGTTTGTCTTTGAAATTATAAACTCCTCAGGGTATGCTCTGTGCTTATCTGTGTCTTGTTCAGTGCCGATCACGTCATCAGAGATTAGCAAATAATTCTTTCAATTAACAATAATAAATAATATGTGGCAAGATGTTCTCACACTTGCTTTTTGCCTGCAAAGCATGGCACAAGAGAAGATGTCTTGGACTGACCTGACAAGAAACAGACTTTTCAGGATATTGGAAGGTCAGGTCTCCAGAGAAAGGACACTTCAACACCCAATCAACACACTATGGGCAAACAATTCTCATGTAAGCTGTTCAATTTGGAAGAGTGATACTCTTTCCTTCCCCTGAACTCTTCTGTATGCTAGTCTTTCTCCTCTCTTCCCTGTGTGTAGCAAGCCAGCTGGGGTAACTAAAGTGCAGTAAAGTAAAATAAACAGACCTGTGAAGTGCTGAGTCCAGTCATTTTCCCCGGGAGAATCTGCACAGCTCTGAGGCTTTGCTGGGGATTGCAATTAACACCTGACTGAAGCATGTTTATGGACAAAGTTAGGGAGGGAGAGAGAGAGATGTTTCAGCCTTGAACTGAATGGTTTTGAATTGGCTCAACTTTCTGGGCTATTTTGCCAGTGGCTATGATTGAGTACAACACTGAAATGGAAAGGAGCTTGGGGCTTCTTGCCACCTCCTCCTCCCACCCTGATCTAGCTCCTAGTGCAAAGCATGTGTTTCCATTTAATACTGGATAAGAGTCAATTGATGTCTGGATTCTAATTCAGATGTTTATTCTTCTGTGGAATTATTAACATTATTTTTCAGTTAGGTGTAGCTTACTTCTCAGATTAATAAAAATCCCTCTTCATTTCTTATGATCTGCAGCCTCAGGTTCCTGAGAAATGCTCTATCATTGCCTAAATTCAGGCTGTAGCCTAGTTCTAATTCCCCCTGTTTATAGACCAAATTCTTCAAGTTCTTCCAGAACCAAAAAGAAAAATCTCCCACTGGCATTAGCAATGCATTTAACAACAAAAACTGAGAACATCATGGACTTAATCCTTCACCAATTTCCATTATTTTCATATCAGAATGGCTCCATGAGCACACCCACTGCATTCTGACTGTCTTCCAGGGAGAGTTCATGTTTGTGTTTTACTCTTCATTTTTGACTGACCTTTTGACTGACTGAGCTATGTAAACTCAGTTTACATCAGGATCTACTTCTAGATTAGATTAGGACAGAATTTTGATTTTTGCTTCAAGGTACACCAAGATGAAGTTGGACTTTAGATTCACAGAACCCATATTTTACCAGTATTCATATAATATTTAGAATCACAGAAACCTGCTGTGACTAACTGATTTCCACCATCTTCAATAACCTGCAAAAAACGCCTGCTCCCTATATAGAATCATAGAATTTTGTAGGTTGGAAAGGACTGTTCAGATTGTCTAGTCCAACCATCAACCTAACACTGACAAAAACCATCAGTAAACCATATTGCTAAGCACTATGTCTACCCATCTTTTAAATACCTCCAGGGATGACGATTCCACCACTTTCCTGGGCAGCCTGTTCCAATGTTTGATAAGCCTTTCAGTGTAAAAATTTTTCCTAATGTGCAATCTAAACCTCCCCTGATGCAACCTGAGGCCGTTTCCTCCTGTCCTATTGCTTGTGACTTGGTAGAAGAGACCGACCCTGACCTCTCTACAACCTCCTTTCAGGTAGTTGTATATCATGCTTATAAGCAGCTCCACTTACAAAATTCAGTCCAAGGTCCCTTGGTATTCCATAAAGTCTAGTCAAGTGTTCTGTAGTAAGATGACATGTACAAGTTCTGTTCAAGTACAGTGCATAATAAATACACAGCAAACACTGGTGACAATATTGCTGTGGGAGCAGTAACTCCTAAAATCCTGGGCTTAGACCTGCAGTACACAGGCCTCACAGTTCTTTCTCTATATAACCAGGAAAAACAAAAACTTCAAAAGCAGCAGGATGCACCACTCAAGCAACACCTGGGCCTAGCTGCTTTCTGTTGACAGCTTGTCCCAAGTACACTGTGTAGTTTTGGTAACATCCTGTTTGTTCCCCAAACATTGTTTTATTTCCTTTCCCGAAGCTCCTTTGGCGAACTGGTTTTTGTGTCAGACATCCTAATTTATCTATCCATGGTCCACAATTTTACTACAGATTTGTTATTACTAAAGACAAAGTATTTCCTAAAGAAAATATGCCAAAGAATAGTAAAAGTACACAAATCTCTGCCCTTCTGCTTGCCAATTTTTAATCCTAGTATATATGGCAAAGCTAAATGAGTCATAATGTCAAATGAATCCCAATTCTTATCGTCCTACAGTAGAGACAGAGTGCAAAGCATTATCTGTATATACAGCACTAATAAAAACTAAACCAATAGGAAAAGAAAATGTCCTAATAATTTGATCAGATAATGATTTTGTTTAGCATTTCTCCAAGTCACTACGATTTCCAGGCATTTGGTCAAATGACTGACAATATAATCAGAACGATGGTAAGCAGACTGCCTATTTTATAAACAGCTCTTTGGGCAATCAGTTAAAGTACAGAGTAATGCATTCTGTTTCAAAAAAACTGAGATGAAATGTTTGTGGCATTTATAGTCCCATTAGTCACAGCACAGGTCTGAGTAATAGGGAGCCATTTCCCTTGAGCCTGGTCAAAGGCTGCTGATCTACCTGTTATAATTAGTGCGAGCTTCAGTCTGGGAATCTTGGTATTGTAAATTTGGCAAAAGCACGTTAGGCAAGTCCACTCTATCATAGCCACAAAATATTAATCAACTCTTGCTGCTGCTTCTCTCTAGATGTTTCTTCCACCCGCAATACTGAGGCAAGCACATATAAGAAAGCCATCTCTTTAGGAGTCTAGCAGCACACATTTTAAAGGAGAATTTGCCATGATGAGCAAATCCACATGAATCTCTCACACTTCCCAAGTCTTTAGAGGTCTCTTCGGGATTACTTTTGGCACTGGACTATATCAGAGGCAGATGTGGTCATGATTCATTTGAAAGGTACAAAGCTATGGATCCAGAGCTGCGTGGGTCTTCCCACCACACCACCCAAACATCCATGAGAAAGCTGAATTTGATATGTGCACTTCTACCTTAGGCAACAGTCTAAACTCCCACCAGGCAGCTGGAGCCATTCCCCAGGCCTGCAGGGGAGAGTGTCTTCCATATTCCCCACCACGCAGCTTCTCAGTACTCAGTCCAGTTTTCCAGCCTTCTCTGCCAACATATTTAACCCTGTAATTCAGTCATCAAAATCACAGTTGGAGGCAAATTTAAACAGTCCACATGGAGGCTTCGTCTGTGTATGCATGCATGTATGGCCTTAGTGACAAGCTACCAGCAAGAAGACCACGTCCTTGGCACTTTGCTTAAAGGAGGTTGGGTTTGGTTTTTTTTTTTGTTTCTTGATTTTGTTCCTTCGTATTCCTAGGAACAGAAAGGTTTTGTGAATGAATCCATCACTCTCTTCTTTTGCAATTTTCCATAAACACAACCAAACCCACACATTACACTCTACCTTAGTGCTGCTCCCTCTGCAACTGACCATTCCTGGGAAAGACAAGAAGTAATTAGAAAAAGGGTGCTTGTTCAGAAACTGCTTCTTAAATGTATTACTCTTTTGACCTATTCATGTGTTCCTGTTACAAGGTCCTCCAACAGTGATAGCTTTGTTTGATCATCTAGAACCTAAGCAGCACAGTGCACCTTCAACTCTGACTCTCTTAAGGGGAAGGTGACATTTCTAAGTGACAATTCTGTGCTTCATAGATCAAGGTTTCATAACCTCTTTGTAAGTGACTCACAATTCTCCTTTTCTTTCTTGGGCAGAGTGACTCAAGCCTATTATGAGAGCTACAGATTAAAGAATACAATGAGCACCTTCATGAGGAAATTTGGCTGTGTGGACTGAAATCTGCTTTCACCAATGCAACTTGTTAGAACCTTCAAAAGGTCTCTCCTGTTTATGAAACCTACAGCATTAAAAAAAGAGTAAATTGAGAAACACTAGACAAAGTTGCCATTTTCTTTTTCAGAGTTCATAGTCTGCCTTTAAGCCTACGGAAAGTGGCACAAAAAAGTTACTAAAATATCATGACAGACTATTGAGTGTGGCATAACCCCTAGTTCTGCAGACTTATGTATGTGACTAATACCAACTTTCTCATTGAAGTTTCTTCACCTAAGTTAAATCAAAGCAGATATTTGTGGTCTTAAGTTTAAGCACTTGACTATTTACAGGATCAAATACGAGTCCATGACCACCACTTTACCTTTCCAGTTTCTCCCCTCCTCAGTCCAGGGCTCTGTTGTCATCCTCTGCGGAATTTGGAGTGGACATTCTCTGATGCTGGACCAGAGCCATTATTTGTTTATGGGATGGTAGGTACCTAGACAACAACAATAATGGAAACGCCATCAAATAACTGCACTTATATTTTCAGTGAAATTAAACATTTGAGTAAGCAGGGTGCAGAAAATAGACCTTTTGGGTCAAATCCAATGGATTCCCTCTAGATGTATGAAAAGGAAATGGAAAGTTGCATTTGCCTGCCTCCCTCCCTCACAATATTTTCTTTTCCTCCTCTTTTTTTTTTTTTTTTTTTTTTTCCCTCCCCCCCTCCCCCCAAATTTTTTTTTTTCCCCCTTTTTTTTTTTTTTTTTTTTTTTCTTTTACTGGTTACTTCACCAGTAGGAAAATACAGAAAAAGGAGAGGAAGAGGTGGGTGTGCAGCCTGCTCTGTTTCATATACCAGTAAGTAAAATCAACCAGTCAGGCAGGAAATCGCCAGCTGCACTTCGCAGCCAGGGCTCCCACTCATCAGCCTGAGTCACGGCAGACCTCCCTTGAGCTTCTGCCCCACAGCTCAGCCGAGAGAGAAGGTTTCATCTGCTCAGCCCTGCCACTGGCACGAGGTGAGAGAAAGATGCAGAGGAACAGCCCTTGTGCTGGCCCTTTACCAGCCATCACACGCTATGGTCATGAAGCAGACCTGAGCGTGTCCTGTCTGGGTACATCTTCATCATTTAAAAATTAAAATACGTGCCACAGCAAACAACGGTACTGTCTCCTAGACATCCATACGCAGTTCAAGATCATTAAAACTATTCCAGCCTCCTCATCTGTTTCCTTCTGGGAACAGAAATAGATGAGGTTTACATTAGATTATGTCTGACTAGTTCAGTTGCCAAATGTTTGGAGACTACAAGTGCCTCGCAAAGCTCAAGTACGTTACAATACCGCATACAGCAGGGAGGCTTTCTCAAGGTCTCTACTGCCTCTTTCCATTTACCTCACACTTACCTTAAATACAATGTGAGCTGAAGAAACTCTGCACCTCCCACAAGGCACTCGATATGTGAAAGGATGATGCCCATAGACAATCACCACCTAAACCACACATGAGTTTACAGATCAAAATCAATGCTTTATGCCCTGAAGCAACTACATAAGCCAGGGCAGACTTTGGAAAATGAGAATAATATGCTGTGACCAGCTCCACTAAATAAGAAAGCAGCTGCATTTGTACAACCAAGCTCTAAGACTTTCGGGTTTTGCAGGCAGACACCATTTTCTGACATCTGGTAGGGAAATGTGAATTCCAAGCTTGCCACATGTAGGGTCCCAATCAGATCTAAGCTTTAACAGCAATACCTGATTTGAGTCCAATTTATTTCGAGATTGGGACTTATTATTTTAAAAAGGACACAACTGAGTCCCAGAAAGCAGCACTGTAAGATGCACACAAATACATATGTAGAATAGGGATGGAAGGAAAGTAGTTTTCCTATGAGACCTGGTAGGGGAAAAAAAAAAGCTACTCAATGTATATTTACAAAAGGAAAAATGGGACAGAAGAATGGTATCTTTTGGCTAATTGCAGCATACATCTGGGAAATTGAAGAGAACTAAAAGATGTTCAGCGTCTTAAAAAAACAAAGCAATATGTTTCCCAGGTTACTGGCCTATAGAACAAAAAAAGCAGGCACAATAATGAACTCAGACACTACACTACTCCATGATGGTCTGCGCTGGGTTGAAAGTGCCAAGTGGAACTTTCAAGTGATAGAGAATGTAAAATACAAGGGAGAAGGGAAAAAAGAGAGGAGGGAAGCATTTTGTTACAAAAGTCTTCTTAGTAACTCCTGCACACACACACTTCCCTCACCCAGACTAAGAGCTGCTTTCAGCTGATCCAGCCAGTCTTTCTTGCATCTCAATTGTCACTGATCTGAGGCTTTTTGTCCACCGTCAGATGGCACATGCCATGTGTCAGACAATATTTTTTTTTTCCAAGACGCAATTAAAACAAACTTGAGTCCACCCAAGGGGCAGCCTGCCCCAGCTGCACTCCTGGTCTGATGTACGCTCTGTTCCACCCCTACTGCAAACAATAAAAGAACTGAGGATGGAAAGGCACCCTCTTTTTTAATTAAAATCATTTGTATCATGTAAAATACTCAGGACAGAAGCAAGAGGGGTTTATGAATATCAGCTGAAATCAGCCTCACGGAGCAAGGGCCAATATTTGCATTTCTATTGCTTAACATTGTTTGGGTTGGGGAATTATAGCAGTGTTCTGATTAACTACCTGCAGGCATGCACCAGTTTGACCTTTTGCATGCTAAATTGCATGCACTAAATTAAATTTTCCTTTCTCTTTCTGAGGTAAACAAGGCCAGTTACATGACTCAGGCTGCCCTTTTCCTCCTGCCATTCCATATGCAAAGTCAAACCTAGCCAGCTAATCCTCTAATTTAAGAGCAGACTTCTGTATTTTTGTAAGTGATTAAAAGGATTTTGTTTCTTTTGAGCATTTGTGGGGTTAATAATTTGTATTCAGAAATAAGTGCAAGTAGCATCATAATAATGTAAGTTTCCTAATAACGGGTTTGCATGAGCACTTCAGAGGTAAGTGGATGTGCAATGTTCATTATTATCTCTTTACAAATTTGATGAAACAATATCATCAGCTACAATGGCTACTTAGCATACTTCTCCAGAGAACATGGGTGGGAAAAAAAAGGGGGAGGAGAGAAGACCATGTTCAGCTGGTGATCAGTTGTCTTTTTGTATAGATAATAGATTAGAAACTCTTACATCTACCCCAGCTATTCACATTTTTCAAATACTAGTAACTAATTTGAGAAATATTTAAATTGCATCATTACTCAGGCATTCTCATTATACTCTCAATTGAAACGATGCAAATCAGGGACAACTTTCCTGAAATCAGATGAAATTATTCTGAGCCCAGCCACACAGACTTAGTAGCACTTACCGCCCAACAAACCATGAGGAAATGTAATCAATTTACAGACTACATTGCTGAATTTACACAGATTGAGATTACGGGGAAAGTAACAAATATCTGTGAAAGAAAACCAAAATCTGTCCTTTTTCATAGTGGAAACTAGGAAAGATTTGTATTTTTCTAAGATGCATTCATTCAGTGGTGAAATCAGAAAATTTGGTTGCTACACTAAAACAGAGAAAGGGACTTGATGCTTCATATCTTAGATTACATCAGCTCAGAGAGGAAATACTCCTTGCCTGTCTGTGCAAAGGCAATTTCAGACCCTGGCTTCTTTGAATGAGTAGAACAGGAAGCAGTCATAATTTCCTGATGGAGCACATCACATGTACCCCATAAAGTTTACTGTTGCTGCTGTTGTGCAACGAAAGCTTATGTTCTGTTGCCATACCATGGCTCGTAGAAAAAACCAGGTCCCTGTTCAGCCCAACCATGGCCAATTCAGCAGCAAACAGCAGCTCTTGGCAGCTCTAGTGGTGACTGGCTAAGCCTCAGCTATTTGCAGTGATGTACCATCAGTTCCCAAAGCCTTGTGGTCAGAACAAAACTTTAGAAGAAAAACCAACCTACCAGAGACTCCGTGTCGCTCAAATCAATCAGCTCAGTACCTTTCAAAACTGGATCCTTCTGGAAAAATTGTTTGCAAACACTGTTCACTATCACTCTGACAAACTCTTGTCACAAACACATCTCTCTTTTATAATAACACATAAAACAGCAACACGCTTGCATTTTTCTGCAACCGTTTTCACAGAGTAGTGTTAGTTGGAAAGCATTTAGGCATTTTTTGATGCCACTTTCGATTAAGTGGTGGTTTTTTTTTTTAATTTTGAGTTAAACTTTTCAAAGTATTGGTGCGGCCTAATTTTACTCTACATTTCATCTACCCCTTCCACATAGGTTTTCTCAGTGAGAAACAGAACAAGAACCAGCCTGATTTGACTAAATATTTCTCCTTCAGCCACAAATCACAGTTTCAAAATTTCGGCTCTGCTTACCTGATATAAACAAAAGCAGATGGCAAATCGTATATTTACCACGACTGCATTAGGATTTATAGGACGTAACTATTTGCTTATACCAGTCACTGTTAAATTTTACTGGCTCTTTTTATTAGTACGTATCTGTAGGGTAAAAAGACTTCTGAACTGATCAAAAGAAACCAATTATCAAGCAAAAGGATGTTTTTAACTGATATAGTAGTTCCCATTTGTTACACGGACCCTCTGCCATTCATTCAAGGGCATAATGGCATATACACTCAGTTCCTTGTTGAGTCAAGATGTACGGCGTAAATCTTCATGATCCCTTAAGTACCACCTATACAGAGACACTGTTTCTCTCTGTACAGTTTTGCAAAGAAATTCCAAATGTACCTGCTGTAAGGAAAGAACTATTTCTCTTAATTTGGCAAATGTGAAAACCAAGCCAAATGAAAGTGTCATATTCCTACCATAAACCGCACAAAGCTCAGCTGTCTTGAACATGAGTTGCACTTGCTCATCCTAGAAAAGGGTTTGGCCAAGAGTTTTCTGCTTTGTTATCATGGCCAAGCTAGGCCTGTGTAGCCAGAGATAGATGATTCTTCCCTCTGTTTAACAAAAGCTATTCTCAAAAGGAAAAAAAAGTGATGGTTTGATTTGTGTTTAGTTGTCCCACTACAGTACATGCTCATAAACATCCTTTTTTTTTTTTTTTTAAACCAGTATACATTGAAAGCCATGCTTTATTTATAGTATGTAAACATCCATGTGATTTGCATCAGCCACAGGTGCCCACAGATACCATGATGCACAAAGAGGAACAAAACCAAAACCCAGACAGAGTGCACTATATTAAAACAGGCAGAGCAAACCTCTAGGAGATACCAGTACTGGAAATAAAATAGAAGTCACATTTTTCAAGGTCATATGCCATGAGCTCAAGTTAAAAGATTTCATGAAACAGCCCCTGCTGGGTTGTATAAGCATTAGGTGAAAGGACCAGAAGGGAAAGAGACTAGCTGAGCCTCAATGAAAATAATTTTAAAGGAC
Organism: Calidris pugnax; assembly: GCF_001431845.1. Lineage (NCBI taxonomy): Eukaryota > Metazoa > Chordata > Aves > Charadriiformes > Scolopacidae > Calidris > Calidris pugnax. Next base: position 23,529,358 of record NW_015090830.1, on the reverse strand, counting down.
AAATAATTCAGACAAACTGATGGTAATCAGCATAGCTGTGAGAAAGAGATAAGATTCACTTGGGAAATTCTCCTAGATACCCATCATAATTTGTTTAGTCCATAGTTCAGCGTTCTTGGTATAGTTTCACATCATTCACCTTCTCTATTATACCAAGAGACAATGATATCTGTGTCTTCTAATTTATCATTTACAATTTCGTAAGATCTTTTCTAGGTCTATATACCAGAATCATCCTTAGCAAAGCTCTTTGACTTGTTTTCACAATATCTGTAGGTATGTGCATGTGTGCACAAAGTAAAGCCATACACAGTTTTATAATCCACATTACTGTATACATTGTGTACATACATATAGCACATTAAACTTGAATTGTGTTGTCAAATATTTCACAGTATCTTGATTTTAGTTTGTAAACATTGAAGGAGAACTTGCTTCTATAAAGCAAGGTAACAGAAACTATGGAGGTAATTAAATAAGTAGCAATATAAAAATATTTTCCCAGTTGCATTATTCTTGTAATATGTTATAGGTATGCAATATATATTTTTCTGCCTGTCGGGTATATCTAAATCACTTCTAGATCTCAAAAAGAATCCCGTTAGGGGCCTGGGGCACACAGTTGCCCCACGAACCACCAAGAAGTAGCCTTTGAGGGAGTAACAGAAACATACAGATCTTAACGTGAGGCAGGATGCACACATTTTTCCATTCCAGACCTCTCCTCCCACCACTTTTCACATATGTTTGCACTTCTGACCTGAGCCTCCAGCAGTTTGTGGGGAATTTGTACTGTATGCCACAATGTGACTGTGCTCCCAACAAAGCTATTGCCTTGTGTATCTCTCCTTTTTTTTTTCTTTTTTTGAGGGAGGGGAATCCTTTTGCAATGGAAATAAATTAGTACAGGTCTTGGGTTCTGTTTCACTTTGGCTTTGTTAATTAGCCACAGGTGGGGCAAGTATCCTTTCACACCAGTCTCATAGACCCCAGGTTGAAAGTCAAAAGAGCTTTAGCCTCTTGAGTAATACCTTGATTACTTGATAGCTCCAGCAGCTGAGAGATTTGTTTCCACAGTTGGCTCCTGATAGTCTCACACAAGGAGTCTGAAACTGAATAAACAGAGGGTGAAATCTTGGGCCCATAGAACTGAATGACAAACCTCTCATTGACTCCAAATAGCCAGAAATTTTAGTTTAGTCTTCCAGTACAGCACAGAAGGTGTGAGCAGTTTCTCCAACACCAATCACGTTTCCCCCTTTCACTTCTCTCAGTTTTCTTCCACTAAATTGCTTAGAATTGGATAGGGCATAAATATTTCCTGCTGTGGCACCAAGATTTATATATGAAAATATTACACCAAAAAGGATCCACAAAATACTTTCAATATTTCCAAGCAGTGGCATTTGCAATTCTATCCTGGAAGTGAATATGAAAAGGTATAACCACCTAACTTCTGTTTTGCAGGAAATATGTGCCTGTTGGGAATATGTTCTTTTCTGAGAAGGGTAACTTTGTTCTTAAGCAAACAAGGTGAGCAGAACCGGATGAAGGGATTTGCAGCATAGGTAAAATTAACTTCTCCTGTCCCCACGATAAGGAACCAGCCATTCTTAACAGAGGAAGAAAGGTTCATAGGACTATTTGCCTGTAGTCAGACCTCCGAGACAAGTGTCCACTTTTTGCCTGTGCCTAAAGATGGCCTTAGATGCACATAAAGCAAAGAACTGAAAGCAGACATACCCATTCCACCTTTCTATCTTCTTATTCTTAAAGATCTCTTACCTTTCCTTTTCATCAACTTCCCCACCACAAAAACGGGAATCGTTCTGTCCACTTTCAAGGAACATCAAGAACATGACCCCAGACAAGGCCATAATCTTCATGTGCTAAGCACTACACCAGCACCCAGTGGGTGTGATCCTCAGATTAAATATTATGCAGCTTTAATTAGTGATATAAAGGGTGGGTGATAGGAAAGAGCAATAAGCTCAATTTCTCTGCAGATAAAGAACCGTAGCAGAAACTTGTTAAGTAACCTGCATAGGAACATAAAGGAGTTTGTGGAAGAGTCAGGAATTTAACCCAGATCTCCAGGAAATCAGTTCAGTTCTTTCACCATGGAGTGTGTTACTATGGAGAAATAACTTTTATCTCTATCGCAGACTTTTGGCATAAGACTGAACAAGCAGCAAAACTCCCATTTATTCTGAAAAAGAGGGACAGACCACATAATACTCTCTTTCAAGAGCTGTAAGCTGCCAAGTGAAGAGCAAAAATGCAGAATTAGCATGTGAATTAGTACTATCACTGTGCTAAAAAATGAATCCCATGCCACTGAAAGCTTTTTTTTCTCAGGCACATTTTTGCTTCTTACATATGGACCTTGGCAATTAGGGTCTGAGTTTGTAAGTTCCAAACCAGTGAAATCCAAACTGTGCAGAGCAAAGTATATGAGGTGATGGCAGGAGTTAATAAGCCAAAGGATAAGCCAACACTGCCAAACGTGACCTTTGACAGGAGGGTCAGAAGTCACAGGGCAAATCTAGAAACAGACTGGCTCTTAAAGCCTTCTCGCTGGGCTACAGGAGTGAGCTCTACCCACTCTACATGTTTCTGTCTGGAAACAAAAACAAAACTCTTCGGTTCTGCTTAAGTTGTAATGACTGCTCCAGCTCCTGCCATAGACAGACATTAGGATGTGATAAGAAAGCTCTCCTTCATGCCACAAGGTTGGCCATGTCAAAGGAGAATTAACGGGAGAAAGAAGAAATAGATGCTATGTTTTCCCAGTTCTAAAACTGAGGCTTTCACTCATTCATACACATCCTTAAATTAGTCAGCTGTCCTTAAAGCCCCAGCATCCTTCATTTTCTGTAAACACTTTAGTGAAAACTTGGGAAGAAAGTTACTTTAAGCTGAAATACCTGATTATGCACAAATACTTCCATAGCATCTTTTCAAGTATACAACTAAGCCTTAATGACCTGATAAGTTTGATTTTGAGAGTCAAAAACATAGTTCCAGAATAGCATTATTGCTGCTTAAATACTTGCATCGCCAACAAGAGAACAGAGATGGCCTCACCTGATCCTAATGCTAGCCAGAGCGATGGAAATTACAAATATTTTTCATGGAAATGACTGCAAATTAACTCAGAACAAGAATATTCCCTCATGAAACTGACAACTAATTTTGAAATAATGAATGCATTTAAGAGTAACACAGTTTTTAATTGCAAATTTACAAAAGGGAAAAATAAGCAACGCGCTGAATAAATTGTTCGTTCTGAATGATTCATCCAGATCTAATAACTCTCTGTCTCTACAAATATTGTCATAAGGCCTAATCAGATGGTATAAAACACCAGAAGAGAAATGAGCCACAGGAAAAATGAAGGAATATTAGTGCAGTTTCAGTACAGAAGGACAGACTTCTAACTCTCTGGAAACCCTCTGAGCTGCAGATGCCTCTGCAAGAGCAGAGCTCAAATCGTGCTTTGCCACCATTTGTGGTGGCTGAGACCCACACAGTGTGGGGAGTAGGGCCCGAGAGGTGATCGTCCCCCTGTACTCGGCACCGGTGAGGCCCCACCTCGAGTTCTGTGTCCAGTTTTGGGCCCCCTACCATAAAAAAGACAGTGAGGTGCTGGAGCGGGTCCAGAGAAGGGCGACAAAGATGGTGAGGGGTCTGGAGAATAAGTCTTACGAGGAGAGGCTGAGGGAACTGGGGTTATTCAGCCTGGAGAAGAGGAGGCTGAGGGGAGGCCTTATTGCTCTCTACAACTACCTGAAAGGAGGGGGTAGAGAGGTGGGGGTCAGTCTCTTTTCTCAAGTCACAGGCGACGAGACGAGAGGAAATGGCCTCAAGTTGCGCCAGGGGAGGTTCAGGCTGGATATTAGGAACAATTTTTTCACTGAAAGGGTTAGTAGGCATTGGAATGGGCTGCCCAGGGAGGTGGGTGAGGCACCATCCCTGGAGGGGTTCAAAAGACAGGTTGATGTAGTGCTGGGAGGTATGGTTTAGTGATGATGCTCCTTGTTTGTTGTGTGGGTCTCTATTTTTGTCAAAGTTAGGTTGACGGTTGGACAAGATGATCTTTAAGGTCCCGTCCAACCTAGAAGATTCTGTGATTCTGAGCTCCATTATCTTTTGACCCAAAAGGCAGAGTCAGGCACTTTCTCTTTGAAAGTCCCCCCCTTTCTCTTTGAAAACCCAGCAGCAGAGGCACGGGGGGAAGTCCCTGACCCGAACGGCAGCACCAGCAACATCTACAGCCTTAAATGCCGGTGCCGTACATGGGCTGGGGTGAAAACGGGTGAGGAGACCCCCAAACACCACGTCTGAGAGCTCCCCTCCACCACCCTCAGCCTAAACATTTTAGGGAACTGGGGGGGGTTGGTGGGGAGTGTCAGAGGTCACCAACTGTCAAAACACAGCACAAGTCACCCCGTGCGCCGGCGAGGAAACTAAGCAGCCGGCAGAGTTCAGGGGCAGCACTTATTAATGCCTGCCCCAAAACAGTAAAGCCGCCCTTAAAAACTAACTGGCTTTTCCCCCCCTAAATCTTTCTGATTTTTACAAGTTGAGCTCAAAGTTAAAGGGGGGGGGCATGAGCTTTAAAAGATCAATGCACATGTGGAATTAAGACTATTCTAAAGGTCTTTTTTTTTTTTTTTTTTTAATGGAGGGAAACAACCACCAAACTTTGAACCAGCAGCAAACTCCAAAGCACCAGGTGGTTTCATAAACCCCAAGATTCATAAATCTTTTCTTCAAAGTTTCCAATTTCAAAAAAAAAAAAAAGACCTTGTTTTCTTTGTGGTTATTTTTCAATTTTTTTTTTTTTTTTTCTCCCTCCTCCCTCCACCCCGTTCTTTTCCTGCCTTTGGGCGGATGACCTGCCAACCCCATGACAGCCTTTTAAGCTGGCTGTGCCGGCTGGGCTCCCGCTGCCGGAGCGGGGCAGCGACCATGACTCCATCCGTAGGGAGGAACCGCTGGAAAAAGGGGCTGCACTGGGGGGAAAACCGTCACCACCACTTCTATTTTTACACATTGCCTGGTCACAGAGCTCAAAGGAGTGCAGGGAGTTCAAGTGTTCAGAGAATCTGCTCTCCCCACCGCTCGGGCCTTTAAAATAGTCATAGGAATAATAATAGAGGCAGAAGAGCCATCCGGCTCCTCAATCTACAGCCTGTGGGCCACCAAAAGTCCAACAGGGCGGTTCGGCCTGTCCTGTGGGGCAATGTGGGAGGCTCCCAGGTGCAACCAGGGGGATCAGGGGCAGATCACTAGTGGCATTTGTCTGACATGGGCCAAGGCGCCTTCAGGAAAAGTGGAACCTAATAATAAACTTCTCCTCCACCCAGAGCAAATCACCTGCCCTGCACCTTTGCTTCTGCTGGATGTGAACGGCCACTGAGAAATGCAGCTGTCAGGTGTAGCCTGAACTCTTCCTGCAGCCAGAACCTTCTGGTAGCTCTTCTGTTTGCAGGAGCATATATAGAGGTTTACCTGTGCACTGTATGCAGTGGAGTAGGTGAGCAGTACGCTTCCAGGAAGCACCAAATCTTCTGCAGCTTCTGTGATGTGAGAAGAGCAGCACTACTGTACACAATCCTCTTCTAATGGTAAAATAAGTCAGAATCACCGAATGATATGGGGTTGGAAGGGACCTCTGGAGATCATCTAGTCCAACTCCCCTGCCAAAGCAGGTTCACCTAGAGCAGGTTGCACAGGAACATGTCCAGGTGGGTTTTGAATGTCTCCAGAGATGGAGACTCCACCACCTCCCTGGGCAGCCTGTTCCAGGGCTCTGCTACCCTCAAAGTGAAGTTCCTCCTCATGTTTAGATGGAACTTCCTATGTTCAAGTTTGTGCCCATTTCCTCTTGTCCTGTCACTGGAACCACTGAGAAAAGACTGGCCCCATCCTCCTGACACCCACCCTTTAAGTATTTGTAGGCATTAATCAGATACCCCCTCAGTCTTCTCTTCTCCAGACTAAAAAGACCCTCAGCCTTTCCTCTTAAGAGAGATGCCCCTAATCATCTTTGTAGCCCTCTGCTGTGCTCTCTCCAGCAGTTCCCTGTCCTTCTTACACTGGGAAACCCAGAACTGGACACAGTACTCCAGATGGGGGAAAGTCAGGCAAAAAGGTTGGATTTAGATGCTACTCTGTAATCAAGACGTGCATACACTTGGCCCTCTAATCTTCTGAAACCGTCAGAAAATAAAGCTTCAAGGATGGAAGAAATGGTGATAGATTTCTGGCTTCTTTCTTTGTTTCCTAACTGCACATCTAAAACCAGCTTACTTTCACACGTGCTTCAAATCATACAATCACAAATTCATTCTGATTGGAAGGGCCTCAGAGGTCACCTAAGTCAAACCCCTGACAGCAGTCCACTCCCTCTGCTCCACACATTCTCCCACAGAAAGGCAGCACAGAGAGAGGGTTGCTGAAACAGCTGTGGAACCACTAACTCACTTGCTTTACCTAAGCTAGACAGATGGGAACCTTCAGCCCATTACCATCTCTTTTTTTAGAAATAGCACCCAACACAGAGACCCACACATGGCTCAGTAGAGATAGATCACACACAGGATACTATATCCCAAGGTCCGGGTGAGGGTAGGTTGTCAAATCCCCAGCCACTTGATGGGTGAAGGTGCTGTCCAGTCAGAAATTGCATTACATCTCCTTAAACATGACTTAGTTAATTCCTATGAAGCCCTTAGATAAATATCACCTATTTTTACTGATGAAGCTAATGAGGCAAAAAATGCTGTGGAACATGACCAAGGCCACACAGGAAGCCTAGATCAGTATCAGAGCTGGGATTACAGAGCACAGGCTTGGCCAAGGTGCTCTAGCCCCTTCTGTGGTTCAGATTCTTCAGCTGCCCACCTCTGTGGCTGAGCCACGCTGGCTGATGAGGTAAGGCACTTGCCCAGATACGTGAAGCTGGGTAAAACAGTGGTTCAGATACCAGCAAGGGTCAACCAAGCATCTGTGGCCAATCCTTCAACTGGGCAATACTTGTTTCTCTGGAATTAGTGTTCCTTACTTTTTGTTGGAGCTTTCTTTAGCACACTTTCATCCCATGTCTTTATCCACCTCACATATACAAACATATACATGCTTTGCCAGAAAATCAAATAAAACGATCGCTTTGTTTTTAAAAAGAAACAAGAAGAGCTTTCATGTTTCTCATGTTTTATGCTGTTGTAACTGCATTTGATATAGTCCCATGAGCAGACGCTCCAATAATAATGACTAAATCTCCTTTTCTTTTCGCTTGTAGGCTATTTAGGAGCTATTTGGTGCTGTAACCACAGTTATCCAGACTGCTCCCACCACATACATGTGGTATTATTGACTCAACCTCCTGATTCATTAAATGTACTTCCAGCTCCTAAGAGGTTTATTATTATTCCTCTGTGGCATCTTCATACTGATTATAATTTCAAAATTCTCTGCTGGAGATCAATGAGTATCCACTAAATTAGGTGATAGTTGATGGGTATAAAATTGAAATACTGAAACTATTTGCTGTCTACAGCCATCAAAGTAATAAAGAGATTCCATGTCTCCTCACATGCTCTCTAGAGCTAGCTCTAATTCTGTGTTGAACTGCAGGAAAAGAAACAGAAGAGGAGACAACTGGTAGACAACAGGCCTAAAGTTAGCTAGTTAGCAACAGAAAACTTCCAGTATGACAAAGAAACTATTCTTTTCTACCATAGCTCCTACAAAACCTGGATCCAGTCTTCCCTTAACTCAGGAGTGTTAGAGTATTGCTCTCTTGATCCCATATCTCTGAGAATTATGGACCTTGTTGAGAAACAGCTCTCCAGCTGAACAAAAGAGGTGATTTGGGGCTCACAAGCAGAAGGCAACCCTATCACAAATGAGTCAAAACCGTAGACTCCTCAGTAATAAGAATTTATGCTCCAGCTTTCACGGTAGTGCCTGACCATCAGATTTCTCTGGATTCATTAAGGCTCACACACAGTTAATAGCAATTGTGAAATACCTTTTTTTTTTCCTTGCTCCTTCTTTGACTGGCCAAATTCCAGTGACTGCCAGATCTGGATTTGGCAGTAGGGGTCCATGGCTGTGCTAGTATCTTAAATACCTCTAGCCCAGATTGTCCTTAAGAGCATCTGAAAAATATGCTTGGTGTCCAACTGCAGCAAGCCAGTTCCCAAGCTAGAGAATCCTCTGGACAGAACATCACACCAGTATTTTGTATCGAATATTTCTTTTAACTATATGAAAATATCTAATCCTTCTCTTTTCAGCCTTAAATAGACTTGTCTAGTCATATATTTAGATGAAGAGTCCCTTCTCATTCCACCAGATGCTGCGACAGGACACCCGAGCAGGATCTCAGACCTGACAGAATGCAGGCTGGATCTTGGATATGGGACTCACTGTTTCCAGAGTCATCCAGCAACCTAGAGAGCTGATACCCTGAGGGAATGATGTATGACTCCTCTTTTTTACGAAGCCGCTTCCAAAAAATATCAGAGTAGCTTGTAGTAAGCAGTTTCAATGGAATGTGACATGTAATTCTTATCCTGCCAAGAAAATATATACATTATTAATAATAAAGATTTGTTTGACTGATAGCATTTTTCAGAGTTATTAGCAGTGAGATAGATGACTATTCTCAGTTTTGCTAGATCCCTATGTTGATTTTGCCAAGATTAAAACAGGATAAGGCAACATAATACTTCCAATAGTTAAAATTCTGAACTAAAATCACAAATTAAAATGAGTTAAGAAGGCTTTGCCAGAGAAACAAGTATATTTTAGGTTCTTGAATGGTGGATCAAAGTGATAGGTAAATGGTTTCCCTATCAACTGCCATGTTCATGCAGGCAACATTCATTAACAGTAAGATTATAAATATGGCAAAAAGTACTTATCCCCTTATAATTATCTCATTTCTTTGCCAAATCCTATCAGTGTTGTTCAAAACAGTAGGTTTCACCACCATTTCAAAGTAAGGACCTGGAAGTTGGTTCTTTCCTAAAGCTTTAGAAGGGGAGCTGCACCAAGCTGCATCCCACAGATTCTGCTAGTTCAGTATCATAGCAAGACTCTCCCAGGAAAGACCATAGCATCTTTTCAAACACTCGCCATAGGATCATGTATCCTACTGAAATCCTACTGATCCATGACCTACTGAAAAACCCAGCCCAAGTTCACTTGGCAATGTGCTAAGATTAGCTGGTCTTCCCTTAACACAAAATACAGTAGGAAAGCAACAAGAGTCCAAGGCATGGGGGTAAGAGCAGCTAGAAGACTCATTTCATTGCTTGCACAGAACCTTACTCCGTCAAAAGCTTTACAAATCAACATGGAGTGGCCCAATAATTTTCCCTGTACCTTGAATGGAACCTGAGAGCCATACAGTAAGCCTCTGAATTGGGTTTGCAGGCACACATGCTTGTAGGGGGTGTTTCTAGGTATGCAAACAGATAGATATGTCTGTGCAACAAACTTCTGGATTGATCTAGACCACCCATCCAGAAGATAACGTGAGAAGATAACTCACATGCATGTGAGTCGCATGTGAGCGCGTGCATTAGTACATCTGGGGACATGAACACAGCTGGCAGGCAAGTAGGTTTGGGGAGGGTAAATAATCTTTGTCTTGCAGCAAAATGTAAGTGCTGTGGTGTCACAGCAGGGGAGGAACAGAAGGTATATAGAGTTGAGAAAGGAAAACCAAAGCCAGTACAAATAAAATAGGGTTGTATCATCTGTGGATGATTCTGCAGGATTTAAAATAGAGATGTAGAATGGAGCATATGCTTTTCGTGCAGAGTTGACACACGTGACCTATGCCCGTGGATATAGGAGAATCATACTCCACTAAGATTACAGAAATAGCCCCATTTCCCAAGGTATTAGAAGACACAATGTTAAAACCCTTCCTGCAGAAAGAGAGACATACGCACTACCGATTTTACCCCAAACCTCTAGAACTAGTTCCACAAACCCACAAAGCAGAGACACTAGGACATCTCCCTACAGAAAACACAAGAAACAGAAACACTAGCAGCGTATTTCTCTGAAGGGATTTATACTAACTATGGACTTTTTCCTTCCGCTGTCATTTTAAGGCATGTACGTGTAATGCAGTCCTGGACAATGCGAGAGCAATTGCATCTGCTTTTATTCAGAGATAACAGGCCTTTCTGACCTGATGTTCTTAGCAAAAAACCTTCAGACTAATCATATGCCTCCACAACATTTTCAGCAGAGAGCACTGAACGCTGTCATGGGCCTGTCAGGTAAGATAGCTGTATCTCTAGCTGATTGATCCTTTTAGTCTTCTTTTGTTAAAAACCTGTAGATTTCATTTCAGAAGGAAAAAGGCAATTTGAAATTCTCTCCAGATAGCAAGGACTTTTGTTGTCTTTTTTTCCCCCCTCCCAGATTCATGTTCTGAATAGAAGAAATTAGACACAAAAATAAGACAGAGAGGAAATTTTTTGAAGAGTGCCTTTAAAAGATATGAGGGATCTAAATTAAAACCCTTTGTGAAGTAAAAGGTGGCTGGAGGGAACGTGCAAGAATAGTCAGTTACTGCTGGCACGTTTACAGGCTTTGAAGGTTCTTCACATGTAGCTCAGTAAGAACGGTTAACAGCAGCTCTACCTCACACTAAGGTTTTATGGGATCAATGAAGTCTTTGTTAAACCAAATACCTGTAGTTTCTATTATTGCCAAAGGAGCTACAAAACCTTCACGCTTGTCCGTACATGGTAGAGGGTAAAACAAGAACACAGAAAAAATGACTGGCCACTTTGCTTTTTTATTTCTATGATCATCACTATTTCTAACAAGGAAATGGATTCATTTCTGCTGACACTGTTTAAGGTGAAAATTGTTCGTGGTTTGTTTTTTTGTTTATTTTTTTAACAGACATAGATTTCTGGCATGCATCCAGCCATGTATATCCAAATCTTCAATCCATGTAGGAAAGAAGATTTTGTAGAAGATAAACTGACTACCACAGGAAGAATTCTGGAAATTACATTATCTGATTTACCTAAAGATGATTTATCTCCAGAACAAGTCTGGTGTCAACTGAAAAAACCTTCTGCTACCTCGTCATCCTATTTCAATCATTTGGGATTCTCATCTCACAGCCACCTGCAAATAATGGATCTACAGGATCTGTCTACACACGAACACAAGAGCCAGAATGGCAAAAAAGTTCTGCAACCTGATAACACGCTCTCTCTCACACAAAATTTTGCAAGTCAACATGCAATACCTTTTTGATGCACTGTTATAAAGACAAGAAAGAAACATTAAAAACCTGAAAGCTTCTTTTCATTGTAATCTGGGTTTCTTTCTCCCATATGAAATACTTTTTAATTACAAGATTTAGAGAAATATTACAGATTAGAAGTCTTTACCGTTATGATTGCATCCCTCACAACAAATGTGAATGTACAAATATATTATTTCTGATACAGATGTCTCCTCTGCTTTTTAAAGACTGATTTAAAGACTCAAAAGGTTAAGCAGGTTGATAGGAAACATGCTCAGAAGAGCAGATTTGCTGTAGAAAATTTGTGCTAGATAGTTGGGATCTTTTTAAAGGAACAAATGTCATAATCTGAGTAAAGCTTCAATACTTTAATAAGAATTACTTTTAGTCTATCATGTTAAAAAAATTAACTCTCTCCATTTAGCATATTCATTTTTACGAAGAAAACAAACTAATTAATTTTATTCACTATGAAAAAATGATCTTTTGTGGTGTCTACAAGGTAGGATGGTATCGATATCTTTCACAGATATAAAGCCAAACGCTCTTGAAATATGCTCCACAGGGAATATTAGCCCCAAGCCTTAAAACCGGAGCCAAAACAGAAAATCTATATGGAGAAAGTGATGTAAAGATCATGCTGCACTCCACTCCCTTCTACTGGTCTGTTGTGAGGGTTTGGGCTTTTTTCCCAAGGAACACTGCAACAATATCAAAGCCTTCATCCCTTGGGCAGAGCTCTGTTTGAAGTAGCTCAAATAATAATTTGATAATCACACTTCAAAAAACTAAAGTAAAATTCACAGACCACAATGAAAAAGCATAAAGACATGAGGGATGGTAACGTGTAAGCTGCCAAGTGGTGCAGGGTCTCCCATGTCTTCAATGAAGCCCTACACAGCACTAATGAAGGGTCTGGAGAAAAAACATTCCTTTACCTCTTCCTGTTTACACAAAATCTACGGCTAATGTAACAAGATACACAATATATCTGATGTTACTGCTTTTGCTCAGTCACAAAGCTGTACCGTGTCAACCATTTATAATGACTAGGTGCTCCCGATAATGGCAATGTCATGACATTTCCATGATGACTTCAGCCTCAGCTTTGTAAATCCCACCAGATCAGGTTACGGATTGAGGACTTAGGAAATGAGTAAGAAAGCTCTAAAGGAGAAAAGCTGTGATTACATGCAAATATATTCATTAGAGAAGAGATTGAACAGAAATGCAGCTTCAATATTTTTTAATGAATTTTTAAACATACAAATGCGCTGCAGGTGCGCAATATAATGTACTTGACCTTTCAAGGAGTGGTTAGCAATGTTTGCTGCCAAAAAGTTTTCTTGACTATAGTTTTTTTCCATTTCTGTTTAAAAATGCTTACTTCAAACTCTTCAGCTGTTTTCATTTTTATGAACAGTCATTTATTTCTTCTTTGCTTATATAACTGGATGTCCAATACAGCTATCATTTCTAAGTATTTAAGGTATAAGAGAATCCTACCAGGTACCCTTGGATAGATGACAAGCTCTGCACAGAAAATACTATGGGCTGTGACTACTATATATCTGTATGCATTTCCATGCATTTTTCGCCTTGTAACCCATATTTCTTTTTTAATAGCACAGAATATATAGTCATAGAATAACTCCTTTAATATTTTTTCCCCAAAGAAAATGTTTTAGCTTTAGGAAGGAGGTAAAGGCATTTTACCAAAGCAATTTCATATGTCTCCCAAAAATCTATGTCAATATTAATTTCTAGCCTGGGTTCAATAAATATGACAAGCTTAATTAAAATATCTACAAAATGGGGTAGATTGGAAAAATAGCACTAATGAGATACTAAACAAGATCTGAAGTTCCAAATTTCCTATGGGTCAGGAGATGCCTAATACGCATAGACCTCATCCTTTCAATAATTATTTATTTTTATTTATATATTAGGTCTAGAGACAGTAATGAACAAATGAAGAGAAGAAAATGTGTTAGGTTTTGGAATCAGTAAGAGAAACCTCTGACATTGAATGCTTCCTTAAACTCAATTAAGTAAAGGTCACATTCTTTTAGCATCACTTCTATGCTAAACTGGAGAATTTTGAGCAGCAACATGCATTCCTCCCTCTGACAAGTGCACAACTGAAAGTGAGATCCTCCCAAAGAAGCAAGAATGTCAGCACTGATCTCTGCCTGCTATTTGGCTTTCAGCTAATACCACACATCCCAAAAAATTTTCTACTCACCTCTTCCTTTCTATTCCATCCTTACATACACATCAGAAATTTTCTGACCAAAACACATTTCACATAAGGAGGAAAAATGCATCTTCAGGAAGGTGCACATCTTCTAAAGCACAAGACAAAATCTCCACTTGCCATTTCAGGATTCTACCCATTAGTAAAATCAAACACCATATGATAAAACAGAAGCATATTTACCACAACCCTTGGAAATACCTACCCGTTGAAATGCGCTCAGAATCTCTGTGCACACTTCAGTGCTCTTTTCAGTGTATTTGTAATTAAAAAAAAAAAAAAATCCTCTTACTTTTACAGACTCCAGTTCTACCAGGCACTTAAAGAAATGTTTTTCCAGTGATGCATTTATCCATAGAATTAAAAATATGCAAATATTTAAACCAGGTTCCTATTTCTTCTATTCCTCACTTGTTAGCAGGAAAATTGCAGCCTTCTGATGGCAATTTTTCTGTTTATTACCTTTTATTAAAAGCATGCTACACAAATATAATACTTAAAACACTACCAATAATTACCCAGTCCACTAGGAAATTCCACTGTGTCATGCCTACCCTAAATAAATTCTTGAAACTCATTCTATTTTATCCTGAAGAAGGATCAGCTGAAATCAGGATTTTATGAAGAGTAACTTACTGATTGCAGTAGAACATGGTCAAAGGAAATAAATCAAAAATAAAAGCAAATGTTTGGGAAAATAAGCAAAAAAACCCCAAACCATATAAATTGTTTAAATCACAAGGTCTTCAGACCTTTGGAGTTATGATGTTCAAAAAGGATCAGAATCAAGCATACTTTTTCCTGTAGCTAAGAGAGAGCAATTCAGTAATTGCAGTTACAGCAAAAGCAATAACTGTACCTTATAGGTCAAAGTGTGCAAATACTTACATGCTTGTAATACTTCTCCATTTGGACTGGAGCTTACAAACTTACAACTTTGGAAATCAGGCCAACTATGGCCCAGTATGTAATTCCACCATCCCAGAAGTAGAATAAGATTCAAACTGCATAGAAGCTGTCACAACTGCTCAAATCTTCAACTTATATAACAATGCTCCCAGGAATCTATTCTAAACATTTTTTGGAGGGTTGTAGATTCCCCTTATGTGTCTTTACTTTTAAAATTGCTAGTTTTCAGCTTCTGAAAAAGGAAAATTGGATTTAAGGTATAGGATAAATCATATTGGAGCTACATGAAATGAAACACTGAACCAGCACAGGCTCACTCTGCCACTTCACATTTATACAAAAAGTTTTGTAGTATATCTTTGTCCTAGCAGATGTCAGATCCTTATCATCCAGCCTCCACCAGTCAGATAAATCTGGTATCAAGCATCAAGACAGGATAAGTACCATAACGTGGTCTCTCGATAATTCAACTGAAGTGCCATAAAGCAGTTATGTGTGATCCAGATCAAATTTATACTGCCAGGTTATTTGATAATACACAGATACAGCATTAGTGAACACAGAGCCACAGGCTTCAAACAACTTCAAGTATCAAGACCAATATATACCAGCTAGCTTTTACTCTGTTCTTTGTGAATTCCTCTGGGGTTTTTTGCTATCGTTAGCTGGAATTCTACTTGGGATTCACACTTAATATTTCACGGTGCACTTGGGTGTATGTCATCAGAGGGACGATGTTCATAAATCATTTTTGAAACATGGTCTGTCATTTTATTTTTATGTCTACTCCTGAAATTGTATGAAACCACACTGGTATATAAACTCAAATTAAAAGTAAACTGAAAATCTCCCAAAGATTTCCACCTTTTTTTTTTTCCTCCATATGGAATCAGTTTCCCTTATGTTCTTATCTATTTTTTACCAGCCTTCATGGAGAGATCACACTAAGAAAGCACTCAATCCCCATTTTGCTGTTTTTGCTGAGAAATACATTTGGAGAGAATGCTTTTTAAGTTCTCCCATTCCTTATATGAAGAAGATGGACAGGAAGAGCCCTTGTTTTACAGAATCCTATAAAATCACTTGAATTTATAAAAAAAAATATACATGGAGATTATAGGGAGTAATCAGAAAAGACAAAATATTTGTCATTTGAAATTATCTAGATTGACAAAATATGCTGTTTATATTCCTCCTCAAAATGTATTTTCCACATGCTTGAAAAATTAAAGTGCTCTGCAGATTTGTTTTTGATCCAGATTAAATGGTTTTGTATCTTTCCAAAGCCAGCTGTTAAATGAAGTTGATGGGATAACTTTGTAAACTATTCTACATATTCTATAAAAGGAAGACGAGTAACTGTATTTTCAGTACTATGATTCCAGCTTACATATGTAAAAACAGGAACACATAAAACCTTTTGTTTCATTGGGTACTGGAAGATTCAGACAATCAGAGAACATATAGGAATATTTTTCTGCACATTCAATTTTGCATGCTCAATCATCTGCATACATAAGTTGGGGATCATCTTTTAAAAACATAGCCAAAAATTTGGCATTTCAAATTTCTACATTAACTAATACTCTGTTATTAAATACAGATACAGGTAAGTAAAAGACAAAACCAAGTGGTATTACCTAGTCTTTGACTCAGCTACTTAAAATAAGCTTTCTGCAAAGACTTGTTCTTTTAGAAAAGATTTGTCATTCCTCTGTGGTAGCTATCAATCAGACACAACTTTTTTTTTAAAAAAACTTTAAATAAAATAAAATGTAATAGGAATATTCGATCTTCCAGTACTGATCAATAGTTCTTAATCAAAATGTGACAGTCTGACTCATGGTCTGCAACATGATATGAGGTGGGAAGATAAGATTATTGAGAAATGAGCACTAAATGCTGTTATCTGTAATGTGGATACATCACACATAATGCCTATGAAGTGTCAGTAATGACTTAAAAGCTATATAATAAAGTCTACCTATAGTTAGCCCTTCTTTTGGCATATTTTTTACACTGGGTGGTAACTATCTACTGATTTTAATGCCAGAAAAGCTCTTGAAGATAAAAGGAATGTGATAATTAAAAAAAAAAAAAACAACCAACTAAACTAAACCACTTTCAAGAGGCAGAGATGAGCATTTTCTTCTACTTTCAAGTTTTTTTTCAACTTTTAAATAGAACCCAATTCCTGATTTATAAAAGAAAATTAATATTTGGACCTATTTATTTCTGGTTATTTTTAACTTTTCCTCTGCTTTCTCTTCCCTCACCTTTGTTTTCTTTTTTGGTACTAGTAAGAAATTATGATCTTCACTTAAAAGTGTATGTCTGGGAATCAGAAATTTTTGGGCTTTTTTTCCCAAAGATTTCCCGTGCAGCCACAAATAAACATCTTATCCTCTATGTCAGTTCTCACACTTGATAAAAGAACTTTACCTTTGCATTTATCTACTTTAGAGAGTGTTGCTTCTCTCCTTCTGCCTGTGATTCTCGATTGCTGACCATTTTAATCCATTCATGTTTGCAAAGTACTTGAGAATTTCAGGATGAAAGGTGCAAGAGAAATGTAAAGTATATTATTTCGTGGTAGAATGCTTTAATTAAAACATCATGCAAATGGTTTCAAATGGTTTCAAATGGTTTCTATGGTCTACATTTAAGCTGCTCACCTACTCTTATGCAGCAAGAGACAGGCTCTTCTTGAAAATAAGTCATATGAGGATCCTGACTTTAGCTGATGCTGTCAGGCATGAGAGGAGCTTCCCTCTCCAACAATGGTAGAGGGAGCCTAGGGAGTTCACCTGCTGCCTTTGTGAATATCTTCTTCTGTTCTCTAGCCCCTAATATTAAGTAACTCTGTGCCTTATTTTAGCATCACTACCAACCCCTCAAAAAGCCAAGAAAAGCAGACTAGTAAATGAAAGAGCAAATGGTGGCTTGAGAAATGTTCATTCCTTTTTGTTCACTGGGCTTTTCTAATGTTATAAGATATCAGGATTTTTCAAGCTCACCTGTGATCTTATTGGGGAAGACTTTCAAACTAAGCTGAATTAAATCAAGATCTTAAGTCATATGGCTGTGGTTTGGAAGACAGCCACATGGTTTTTCTACCATGCATTCTAGAGTTTTGGCTGTGGCCCTATTCTGATTTTAGTGCCTTCGTCAGATTGCCACTTTTCCCTGCTGCAGGCAACAACTGCTTCTCTTACTCTGCAGAACCTCAATTTCCAAACAAGATCCAGCCTTTAAGCAGAACAAAACTGTTTCAGCAATCATTCTAGAACTTAGCAGATGTAGACCTCTTGCTACCAGTTCTGGTTTACTGCTGAAGCATCTCCTTTCATTGCTTCCCAAGGGATGCCTTCCATGGTTGACCCCCTAAACGTTCTACCTTTCCTCTCCCTTGTTTATCATTGCTTCAAGAATCATGTCCATCGTTATGAAATAACGAAGGATTCGAGGTTACGTACATACCTGTTCCACCAAGTACAGAACAAGTTGTCTAAAGGCAAGAAAATTCATTAACACCGTATACCTTATTCATTATAATAATCTAATTTGGAAAGTCTTTTCATGAGTAAACGGACCTGAGAAACAGATGAGAGATTACACGTTTGCTAACGTATTCATACTGATGAGCCTCACACAAGAAGAAAACAGGGCCAACCTGCCGAGGCCAGTTTGTAGATTACCACAGACACATAGATCTGGAAACAAATCCCACCGATTACGACAGCACATGTTTTGCATATGATGTAAATGCACACCTTTTACGCAGAGACTTTTCAAGTATAGAAAACAATCTCATGGTTTTGTAGAGGATTGGTTTTGGTTTTTTAAATGTTGCTGACTTATTCATGAAACATTTGTGATTAAATAGTAAAGATATAACTTCTTATTTGATTGTCGCAACTTATTACTTGTTTTAATATAAAAAGTGTTCCCGTTTCTCTAAACTTCTCTCAGACTGAGCATCAGTTATATCATGATTTGTGCTTTTTACCACCTTTTTTTAACTGTATGCAGCTATATACCCAGAACATCACATCTATAATTTTATAGATAGTCACCTGTCTTTCCAGGATCCTCCATTCCATTGCTCTGGATAAATTTCAGTATAATTTATGCTGTTTCTCTAACTGAGGACCTTGTAAAATATTGTTTGCCTCCCACAAACAACCAGAATTTTAACATAAGCAAGCTTGGATGACTGAAGAAACAAGGAAGGATGAGAAGACAGTCTTGGGGAGGGGGAACAGCAGACTAGAAACATTGAAAATGCCTGTCTCAGAATTGACAACTGGAGCTTTCTAGGATCAACAGCATTTGCACCTCATTCAGGGCAAAATTTTGATACTCTCTTCATCCAACCATACCTAGGACCCCACAGCTGAACTTGTTAATGAAATTCCCTCCCACAGTTAAAAATAAAAAACCAAAAAATACTGAATATGAATGTGGAAGAAAGACAATTTGATGTTTGTAATTATCGAGGTAAACTCCACGACCTGCTGAATGTATGCAAAATGGACACTGGATGGTGCATATAAAAGTGGCATGAGCAGAGAATAAGAGCAAGTATTGAGACTTCGTTCTGATAGAGCAAGTCATCATACAGGATCTCCACCATGAGCAATAAAGGGGCTTCACTGCAAGGTAAGACTTTTGCCATTCGTTTTTTCGTAACTTTTGTATTTCTTTAAATTTAGATTGAATTAGGAAGGAACTGAAATTTAACAGCTCTAGAAATTGAGGTCTGGCAGCCACCTAATCTTCCAGTAACGGTGAAACCTGCCTCCGCCTCCAATGTTTAGTGTCCAAAGATTGGAATTAGAAGGAAGCTTGATCCCTTTTTTGCTCAGTCTTTTGTCTCCTAAGTCTACTTTTGGATTGGGCAGTGTCACAAAAAATTGGCTTGAGGGATGTGACACCTGCACACAAAAGACTGGATCCAGACTGCTTTGCTACACCACGTGGAAGGTAACAACTAAAAGTCATTACCCACAAGTCTAGAAAAGATGTAGTAATTTTGAAGTGAATGTTTTCATAACCATCTTCAACCTTCTAAGCCAACAAGTCTCAGCTTTTCTGATTCATAGAATTGTTCCTCAGAGTACTTTCCTAATCGCAGCGTGCGGCACATACCTTGTTCATGGGGGAGGAAGAAGGCTCACTTCAATATTGTGTAAATGCACTCTTCTTGCATTTAGAGCTAGAAAGAAATTTGTCACATGATAGCAATAGGGACAGCTCTGCTGATTATGGAGTACACTTTGATTTAGCATTTAAAAGAAGTCTAGTGAACCAATACAGGTAGCAGACCAATTTCCAGAATTAAAACTCTCAAGAGCATAGAACAGTGTTCTTTGAATAAGTTCATTCATTTACCAAATATTTGCTTTTAATTTTTTCCATTGTTTTTCTGTGCTTATTTTATTTCACCAGATAGAAAACTTGACTCAGTTAATATTAAAAGTTTTAAACAGAAGAAGTTTTGTGGTTTAGATAATTAGAATTCCTCTATATCAGTTTCAGAAGCTCAGGAGAAAAGACAAAAGTTCTCTCTTAGCAGTAGGTAATTTAGGGTTAAACTCTAAAAAGCAAAGCAGCACAGCTGCTAGAAATCTTCTGAAGGAACTCCCAGGACAATCAAACCCTTAAGAGAGTGACCTAATCACCCTTTCACAAAATTAATTTAAACTCCAAATGTCTGCAAAGAAAAAAATGGACCTGTGGGAGGAGGAGGAGAAAAAATAGAAAAAAAAAAAAAAAGACCAATCTATTTCCCAAATGCATGTATCTGTGCAAATATCATTATGTTTCTATATTTACACTGTGAAGAAGTTTGATTTTTTTTCCTTCCATTTATCACTATGTAATAAAGTCAGACACAATAGTAAGAGACTTCAGAATACAGTGTACACTGCAACACAGATTACTTTGTCTCCTCAGACTCTCTAGTAGGCTCTGCTATACAGTCAGGATGAAGGAAGGGAGAAAGGATAACAGAATTACAGTGCTTCCCTCCTCCTTTTTCAGCAGCCAGTACAGGGGGTACTCTGAGCCACGTGACAGCACAGAAAAAATCACCCAGCACCTGACACTGACACCTCCTTCTATACACATATACAAGTCAATGTGATTCCATTTTGATTTGTTTTAAACCTGAACAGGTTTGTTGCTGGCGGTCCTTCTGGTGTCCAACATGCTCCTGACTAAGGAAGGAGTGACCTCCTTGCCAATCTGCCCCAGCGGATCTGTCAACTGCCAAGTTTCCCTTGGGGAACTTTTTGACCGAGCAGTTAAACTTTCACACTACATCCACTTCCTCTCTTCAGAAATATTCAATGAATTTGTAAGTACTCTGCCTTTTCCTGAGAGCAAGAAAATATAAAAATGCAATTTAATACTTTTTAAGCACAAACATATGCTTACATATTAAATCCTTCAATAATTAAATAAATATGACTGCTGCACAGACAGTGACAGTCCCAACGGTGACCAAATGTGTGTGTAGTGCTGACCATTGCTAAGATCCCCAACGCTTCTATTAAAAGATACCATTTTCCCCATCATTCTTTATCTGTAGGACAAGTTTGTGTTTGCTGGGTGCCAGTTTCACTCTAAAGACTCACCAGAAACTTTTGACCCTTACAGCATAAAAGCAGCGATAAAAGCAATGGAACAACAATTAGTTAATACAGTGTTTGAATTGAAGCTCTTCTTACTTATCTGTTTCAATAATGCCTGTCCTCGCTGATCTGCAGGATGAACGCTACGCTCAGGGCCGGGGTTTTATTACAAAAGCTGTTAATGGCTGCCACACTTCCTCCTTAACCACTCCTGAAGATAAGGAGCAAGCTCAGCAGATTCATGTAAGTCCCATTTCTAATGTCATTCAGTGTGAGATAGAGCAGGAGGAAAGGGGGAAGAGGGAGGGTTAAGGAATAGAGAGGCAGCAGGCAGAGAGGGAGGGAAGTCAGCTCAATCAGAATAAAAAAGGCCAGGAGGAGGAAAGCACCAAAATGCCCAGAAAAGTTATTTACCATTTGCCAATACTAAGTTACAGACTATACAGAATATAGAGATACCAGTAATTCTCATCTTCATCCTTCCTTTTCCTGTATGTTACATTCAGTCATTGCATCTTATTTCCAGTTACAATATAGCGTCAGGTAGCAATGCCAGTTGCCACGTTTCTACACTACTGAGAACACTACAACCTTTGAACATTATCTTAAAACACCTTAGAGACAATTATAGACAATTATTATATCAACAAACATAAAAATACATTGGCTATATATGGAATATAGCATGTAGGCAGAGGTAAATAGCATTCCAGTAACCGAAAACACTGACTTTACTAAAGAAATGCTAAATAGGTATTTTTGCTGTAGGCAAAAGTGGTCACATGGTCATCCAAATCCAAAGATTCAAATGCAAAATAAATACTTGTAAAGAGAAACATGCTACATACATCCACTCTATAATTATAAACTTAAGGGAAGATGAAGATAATGTTGTTCAGCCTATGATCACAGATACCATTTAAAAATACTGTGGCTAAAACAATAAGCACAGGTATATGAATGGGGGTGTGCCAGGGAGAAATCTTTATCCCTTTCATGGTGGTAATATCTTTGCAATCCCAGTATCACCAGCTTCTCAGTATATCATTCAGAAATTCTATTGGTACAGCCCTCGATATATAACAAGTCTGGTTGTGTTCAGACCCAGTGCATCAAGCAAAGAAGAAATGGTTGAAACTACCATAACCATAAGCTTTATGAATGTTTATTGCCACAAGAAAGGAAGAAAGGACAATTTTTAGAAACAGAGCTATTGCTGGAAGCACCATTGTTCAAAGGGGAGGACAGATGAGTTACATACAGGCAATAAAAGCTATTTATTAGTTTACCATAATGTGTACCATCCATTCAGTACTAAATTAAAAAAGAAAAAAAAAAATCACTGAATTTTAAAATGTTCATCAAAAATCAGAACAGGAGTCCTGTTTTTTTTTTTTCACGGAGATGAAACACTGTTGTGTTTGCTAGTTTTTAACATGAAGAGCATTTAATGATATTTTCCATTACAACACTGTAACTGCTTGTGCTAATATTGTACACCAATATGACAACAATGACAAACTTCAAAAATGCAATTACACAGAGGTATCTAAGACAGGGCTACAGGACACCTTCAGTGCTAAGTCCTGGAATGATTTCCCAAATCACTATGTCTGAGGACATTGCTCTAGATGCCTCCTAATACTGTCAGCATTTTAGCCTCCCTATTTTAACTGCATTTTCTTAATGTGCGTGAGCAGCATGAAGACTTACTGAATTTAATACTGGGAGTGCTGCGCTCCTGGAATGATCCTCTCGTTCATCTGGCCTCTGAAGTACAAAGAATCAAGGAAGCTCCAGACACTATCCTCTGGAAGGCTGTAGAGATTGAGGAACAAAATAAGCGGCTTCTAGAAGGAATGGAGAAAATAGTCGGGCGGGTAAGTATTAGGTCCTTAACATCCTTCTGACCTGTTGCTATAAGGAAGACATACAGTGATAGGTGGTCCCTACCTGGAATAGGAAAGGAAACAGTAGACAGGAGGGGAAAAAAAGGAGGCAAGATAGCTGAATCTGAGAACTTTTAAGCTTTCTTCTTTCAGCGTTCTTTTCTTCTCCTATCTTGCAATTTCTAAAGAGACAACGTGATGTGACTGATACACCATAATCCAGCGTACTCCCAGTCGTGCTTCAAGGGAAGCTATAATCATCAGGGCTGGAAATCATCATTCTGCCTTTGAATATTTTGAATTTGCAATCCTGATTTTTTAAGGATGTGTCTGTGATTTTTCACACGCACATATTTATATGTATGTTTTAGCATATTTATACACATCTGTATACATACAGGTATTGCGTATAGTTTTCAGAAACAGACACTGTGTTTAAAACTGTTCTGGAAGTCTGGGCTATTGCAAAGATGTGGCATAGAGCAAAGTAAGCATGTTCCATTTTTTGCCCCATAGCGGTTCCTCCGAACTCCTGCTCTGACTTGGTTCCCCCTACACTTGTAAGGTTAGACGAGAAGGCTGTTGTCTGACAAAACCCACACTCAAATACCCCTTGTTATCAGTAATTGATTGAAAGCTTTCCTGAATAAAATCAGCCCTAACTTGTTTATTTTTAAAGGGGCCTCTGTTAGTCCCTGAATATATCATTCTGTCAGTGAGCGAAGATATTAACAAGAGGTTCTGAATTTACTGGCTTTTGCTTAGGCTCTAAACAGCTGAAGAGCATTAAGAGTGTCACCATCACTGTATCCACTACTTTCCAGAAGTGCACTTATGGTCGCTCTCTCTTCCAGTTAGGTGTCTCTTTACTCAGAAACCCTAGCCCATCCAGACCACAAATGCATTTATCAGTACAATCAAATACATCTCTACCCCATACTCGCATGTAAAAAGGGTGCAGGCAAGGATCCAAGATAACAGTAGGAGTCAGGTGCTGCTACAGTTACCCTGTCACCACCTTCTCATTCACATTATTTACCAAAGGAGGCTGAAGACAAGACTGGCAAATTCATTAGTGTCAAACCACGATTTTGAGTGATAGCAGGTTTTTGGTTTTTTTTTTTTGCCTGTTGCTTAAACTGAGTGCTAGAGGCTCCACAGATCCTCTGCTACATGCTTTTACAAAGTACAACTGGTGGGCAACAAAGAAGATGCACAAGCCCCAATGGGCACAGATTTCCATGATATGAGAAAATTAGTGACTGTCTCTTTCAGAAAAGGAGACCTAAATGAAGCTTCACCTCAGATATTAACTCACTACATGAGTTCCTACACATAGCTTTGTAACATGTGACTATCACTCAACATTTTTTATTTTTTTTAATGGAATCTGAGCTACAGTAGATCTGAAGATACATCTGAACATGTACTGTTGAGAGATTTGTCTGGTAACATGTTCCTGATGCTGCCTGTATCGGAGAGATCACCTAAGCAATGGGCCGAGACAAAGCTGGAGATATACACAAACCAGTTCTAGGACAAGTGCTAACAAAGACTTCAAGGTGGAGGGAACCAAAAAGAGTTGTCCGTGCATGAATGAAGGTTTGATTTCTCTGCAAAGTCAGATTCCGTTAGACATTGGTTATCACACTAGTTCTCTTAAAACACTACTGACACAGTTAAGTTTTTTACATATTCTAGAGAAATAAACTGAAAAATCTAAAAAATTCATTAAAAAAATACATTAAAATATAGAATATTTTACAGAATAATGGGAACCATAACAGGAAAAACGTCAGAAGCCATACACTAGCAACTAGCATCCCTCAAGGCCAGCTCTTTACATGCTCTGTTCCCCATCCAGTCAGATTCACTCTCATTTACTACAGTATCATTTTGTGACTTCAGGTTCACTCTGGTGAGACCGGAAACGAAATCTACTCCCAGTGGGAAGGCCTTCCATCCCTGCAACTTGCTGACGAGGACTCCAGACTCTTTGCCTTTTACAACCTGCTGCATTGCCTCCGCCGAGATTCCCACAAAATTGACAACTATCTCAAGCTTCTCAAGTGCCGCCTGATCCACGATAGCAATTGTTAAATACTCACGGGCCCAATCGCTTCCCGAAACCCTTCATCATGGTGTTCTTGTTGCTTTGCCACTTTTCATTGCAAACTTTATGATAAGTTGTGCTGTACAGCATCAGGATCATCAGTAACTTTCAGGCATGTTTGTGTGAAGTCTGGCTGCAACTATTAGCACCATTTATCTTGGCGTTTTTAAATGCTATAAATTACTTGTATGACAAGAATACACTTTTCTGTCTTAATCTCCTCACCTAGTAGCATTTCAGTGATAACCAGATCATGCAGATACAAATAAAAATGTTATTAAATCCAAAAGCGCGTAACACTTGAGTGGTATCAGTGAATGAAAAATAGCTGGTATGGTTTATACCTTTAGCAGTAGCTTCTCTTTTTGGATCTCAGTCTCCAGTGGCTGATGACAGAATATCTTACTTTCCTCCCTTCCCTTATTTCCTTACCCCTGCTCCCAAAAAAAGGAAAGGAAAAAAGAAAAAAAAGGAGGGACATCAAAAAGCAGATTTATCAGCTAGTACACTAAACTACCCTTAATTAAAAGTATGGCCTGAAATCCAATCTATTTGGATCGATGCGTTTACTCTGTACAAAAACTGTCTGAGTAGGGGAGAGGAAGGTGAGAAATCCATCCTGGCTAACATAACCATCGATTGCCCATGCAGTTCATGGAGAGAGAAGAGACATCCGGAATTTTAAGGACAGATATCTATCCAGGTATAGCTACTTCTCTACTATTTGGAGAAGAGGCATTTCCAAAGGAAGTTTTGTTACTTTTGAGGTGACTATGTGAGGTCAAAGGAATCAATAGGTTTCAGTAGGTCCCAACAGGAAATGTTGGGCATCCATACCATATCCACCTAAGCCTTCGCATTCCTCACAAGTGAGGTGGTAGTTGCAGTTGCGCATAAAACTTTCAAGCTACAAAAAGGCAGTAGCTGAGCTAAGGTCTCTGCTGTCCTAAACCCAAAGGGTCTCTATTCACTTTGGGTTTAGTCACACTCAAAGCTTTTAGGGCACTCATTTCAGATCACTACAGTTAGACATCGGAAAATTGGAGAGACCAAAACAACTGGCTGCTTTTGAAAAAATCTGGCTTACAGTCACACAGCAACTAAGAAACCAGAGAACAGCCAAAGCCATTACAGAATCACAGAATCATATGGGGTTGGAAGGAACCTCTGGAGATCATCTAGTCCAACCCCCTGCCAAAGCAGGTCCACCCAGAGCAGGTTGCGCAGGAACGTGTCCAGGCGGGTTTTAAATGTCTCCAGAGACAGAGACTCCACCACCTCCCTGGGCAGCCTGTTCCAGGGCTCTGCCACCCTCAAAGTGAAGAAGTTCCTCCTCGTGTTTAGATGGAACTTCTTATGTTCAAGTTTGTGCCCAATGACCACATCTATATACTGTCTGTGTAAGCCATAAACAAACTCGTCCCTGGCTTCATCGCACAGCTTCAGCAAAGATGAGCTAAAATTCTAGTCAGCTCCTCGTGGGTCTGGCTTCCCACTAGACAAGCCCACTCCATTGCTCCAGAGTCGAGCCAGCTTGCAGGAAGAGTGAAACACCTGACTAGATGGGTTTGAGGGCTTAAGACTCTCATTACCATAACAGAATAATCACAGCCATGATAGGTATTTACATAAGAGATTAGATGGTACCAGTTGCTAGAAAGGTCTCATTTTAGCCATCTCTGTATGGATGTAATGATACTTGCATTTCTAATTATGTGTGTATATATATATATATAATGGCCTTTTAGTCTCTTCATGTTTTCAATTATTGATTGCCTCGGGCTTTATCTGGGTAAGTATATACTAAGCCCATTTTGAATATATATAAAATCACCCATACACTAAAAAAATTCCTTGTTGGACAGCCATAACTGACATTTTCTATTAGCCCTGAAATGCACAAAACTCGAGGAATATGCAACAGTGGTTTAAAAACACACAGCTGCACAACACCACAGTCAAGGAAGAAAATGGGCAAAATTTGCCAGGCAAAATGCAAGTGCTCAGACTAGAATTTAATCTGATCAAAATATTCTATTTTCTGTTATAATGCCAATGGGGACAAAAAAGCATTTTAAAGGCAAAAAAGAAAAAATATCCTTTGTAATTATCACAAGTGCTTAGAATTACAGTGTGAGTTCTTATTCAAAAGAAAACATGAATAATGGGACCACTCTGTATTGAGCTGGAAAAACGATTATGTCTCGCTGAGTAAACTCCTACCTCAGAATCTCTTTAGAATTCAAAAGCAACTTGATTAATAGGGCAGACATTCATAATTTTACACTTACATGACTAGATCTAAAACAATGACTTTCATTAACTGCTTAAAAATTACAGTGCTAAAACAATTGTTTAAAACTTGCATGCACTGGCTTTATTATAGCCTGTTTTAGTACAATTATGAGTTTTTAATTTCATAAAGAAAGATGGAAGAGAATGACAAAAAAATATTCTAAACAACTGAAAAAGCTATCTGTTTTGCAGCTGTTTAGCTAAAGGGGTATTTAAAAGTGATTTGGTTAATATTCTGAGTCATCACAGCTGTCACAGAGACAGAAAGACTTGGAAGCTCACGAGCACATTCAGAGCTACACCTTCATCGTCAAGTGCCCTGGCATGGACAATGCCTTCAGGCTCCCAATGTTCGAGCCACAAGGCAGGCCAACTGGCAACTCTCTTTCTTCCAGTTGCTAATAAGAACAATGCATTCTTATTGCACTAATATTTTGGTAATTGGTGCACGTTCGTAAAACCTGAGCAACTATTGTCTTTCGTCCAATAAAAACAGTTACGTAGGAAATCTCTTATTTCATACACAACTGAATTTCGAACAAGCTTGCTCTTTCTCAATGAAAGAAACTGATATCAAGAAGAGGTTTTTTCCAAGTGTATTAACTTCTGACTGCTTCAGGTTTCCAGCATTCAAAATGGCTAGTTTTCTAATTATTTATTCAATACCCAGATTGGTCATATTTAAAACTCTGCTGGTTTCTCCACTTCTGTTCGTTTAAGATTGTTTAATGATAGGAAGGGAAAGGCAAGGTCCACATGGCTGAAATATAGGCTCAATTCCATTCCCTTTGAAAATGATATTCAAGCTTCCATAGATGGCACTAAACTTAAGACCTTGTGACACCGAATCTAAATGGGATGAAGTTCAAGCCAATTCATCACTGAGAGCATTTATCACTGAACACAACAGAGCAATAGAGATATGCAAAATAAAGATCTAACTTGCTAATCATGACTTGTATCTAGACTCTAGGACTATATCCAACCACTGGAGCAAACAGAAATAATTTTGAGGAGGATTTTAAAGCCAATGAAGGAAGATTTTACTGACACTATATGTCATTTGGAACCAGCTGCTTAAACTAGTAATGTGATAATCTCTCCATCATTCTTTTTTTTCAAGATCCTACAAAAAGCCTCCAATGGTTTAACTTCTAGCAGAAAAAAAACCCAAAACTATAACAAGGCAACTAATCTGTACAATGCAGTTTACCTTTACAATATTATTTCAAAGGCAATCCACAATTCTAATAACAAGGGATACGTGTAGAAAACGCAGATATCTTCTAAATTTAATTTCTGAGCAACAAAAATTCTCTGAGGGCTACATTTTAAACGGAGTCTGTGTATTATAAATGAAATTTACACAAACAACAGATTATGTCAGAGATGTAAACTCAGTAATCATACCTATGTAAATATCCATATACTACAGAAATCAAATACTACAATCATACATGGAAATAACAACACAGCCATACATATTCCCACTGAAATTACTGGGTTTACTGATCTGTAAAGCTATTTACATGTATGACTATTTCTAACTCAAGCTCTTAACGACTTGTGCCTGCAAATTCCTTTGGTAAATCTTGAAGACTGAAGCTGAGCCTCAATGTTCAATTCCATTGAAATTTAACACTGACTATCCATACGTTTATGTTAAGTGTTAAAAAGAGATTTAAAACTAGTTTTAAAACATAATGATACCTTTTTGAAGCTCTTTATGCTTGTATCCACTTTAGGAATGAAGCTAAATTCAAATAAACATCAGTCCTGGAAAACAGCAGGAATGTCAGCCATGGTTTTCAAACTTTTTTTCCCCAAACAACTCAATGACTATCAGATAATGTTTCAACAATATCTACTATCATTGGGATTTTAAGGCTATATTTAGATATATCCCCCTATAATTGAACATTTTAAAGATGTACATTTTCCCATAGTGATTTTTCATTTCCTTTCATGTATTCAGCTATGAGAAGGAAATGAAAACAGATGAGTAATGGTGCACAATGTCCTCTGAACTATATCTTTGCAGCGCAAACTGTCCTTATCTTTGCTGAAAAAAAAGGGTTCAGAGACTTCTCCCATTTTCCTTGTTTCCTTTTTTTTTTTTTTTTAAGGTCCCATGGACAGATTCTGTGGAGCACAAGGAAAATACAATGCTATTTTGAAGGAAAATACAGAAGCCACCTTTCAATCTATAAATTTATTGTACATTGAGGGAAAAAACCAACCCTGTTGCTTCCTTTGTCACTAAATGTCTTTTGTACCACCATATTTACGCTCTTGCAGTCATTCAAGAAGCTCTAGAATCTCATGCTGACATTTCGTATTTTGGGAAGAATAAGTTGTCATGGCATACTGTCTTCTAATTCATGTGTTCAAAAGAGAACTGAAGGGTATAATCACATTTTGTTGCTTTCCTCATGAAGGAATTCTGAAGTTCTTTCACTGAGAGGTACATTTTATATCAGCATTGGCTAGGCCACATAATCTTATTTTTTTCCTCAGAACACAGTGCAAGTGGTAACAAACTAAGTGAAAGGAGGTTGTAGAAAGGTTTTCAGGGTCACAGAAACACTTGGTCTCTCGCTCAAGAACCATTGATGTATAAACAGAATAAATGAATGTTCATGCCCTGTTTACTATTGACACTGAGCCTCACTAAAACTTCTAAGGACATGTCTTGGACTGGGAATTGCTATATTTCACAACCATTTAAAAATTACGGTGTAGACACTAGTCAAAATTTGTTAAAGAGAGCTTTTACAACAAACACTTCTTTAGATTTTATCCAGTCTGCTACCAGAGAGTGCTTTGCCAAGCATAAAAATCAACGGTATTTACCAACGCTATTTAATAGTAGCAGTCCCTCAAAAATTCCCTTTTCCTGTCAAACATCACCACATTAATTATGGGAACACTTTTCTCTTTTTAATAAATGATAGGGTTCATTACACTGAAGAATACCAATCACTTATTAATTCACATTAGCAACAGTGTGAGTCATCAAAAATGCTAAGAGCACTCACTCTAGCATATCAAAGCAGCTATAAACCTCATATTGTTTGTATCATATACCACATGTTGCAAGGGAGTTTGCAGAATACAAAATACATAACATGCATGTGCACTCAATGAATAGGAATTAGTTTGTGCACTAAATGACTAACTCTAAAAATATTCTCATTTACCGATGGAGCTTTTTTCCCACTGTCAAGCAGGCTACCTCCTTCCAGCTTTCAGCGTCAAATAAATCAGAAGTTAATAAAGAATATTATATTTTTTACAGCATTATCAGAATTACTAGACCCACGCTCATCGACCAAATCATCGTGACTGTACACTAACACAGAATAAAAAAAAGAGCCCCTTCCCAGCAATGTCCTGCACTGTTTGCTTATAATTTAAACAAGTTTGAATCAAAAGTATACAAAGTGTGGTATATAACATAGTTTGTCTCTCTGTTGTTCTTTTCACTCTATTGCTAAGGTAAAACCAGTTCCTGACATATGTAAATATTATTGTGCTTACATTTACTGACTTCATCTTTGAAAGCACTGTGCATGTTTTGCAGGATTAGGCCAACAATCATACATGACAATAGGCCCTTTCATTAGCCAGATGATTGAAATAACAATAATCTTCCCCAGGAGCCATTATTGGGAGATTTCCAGCCTGATTTCACAGACAGAAATAGTTCATATAGCTCAAAAAAGTTTCCAAGTCTTTTGATGACTATCCAAGCCTAACTAAAGCCTCAGAACCTTTTGGATGTTCCAACATCCTGGACTTACAGCACATGTACTATAACTTAATATGACAAAAGCTACTTGAATCAATTTGATTTGCACGGTACCTTCATGAGACCCATGCAATAGAGACCACGGGTCCTCATGTCAAAGCTAATGCAATAAGCAGCTCAGCAATTCTTTAAAACGGCTCTTGTGTTATTTGCGAGGAATCTGTTCCTCTGTGTCCCTGTTGCATCAAAGTGAGAAAATAAAAAGGATTCTATTCTTTATCATCTTGTACTAGAAAATACTTCATCGTACTGGAAAATTCTCTCATGCTCTCTCAAGGGCCATGTGAAGGGAGAAAGCGCAATGCACAGCCTGAGTTTATTGAGAGATTAGCTTTTGATGGATGGCACCATGAAAAATGTAAAGCAAAAGCATCCGAAATGGTTTGCAAGAAGTTTAGGATACCCATTTCTTTTTATTTGCACTTGAGATTTCATCTAAGTGAAAGTACAGCTTAGGTGAATATAAGACATAAAGAGACTCATGAAAAAACAAATCTTCAAGTTTTTAATACAGTGGTAGATAGTAGCATTGTTCTGCAAAAGATGCTTTCTGTCCCCTAGACAACCCTCCTTCTGCATGTCATAACTCACAGAAAAAGGTTCACTACTGCTCTGAGAAGGAAAAAGTATCTGTGTAAGTAATTTATACTGTGCACATCACCTTAATATCAAAGCATGACATACCTGTAATAGCCTCATTATCAAAGGGATTATGAATTCTGTCTTGACCTAAATTAAGGGTAATATTATGTATTTATTGTCACGGCATAAATCTGACTGGGGACAAAACAGCACAGTGAAGCTGTAGAATGACAGTGCTACAGTCTTGAACATGCACAACACATTTTAGAGACATGGTCAAAAAACACCACATGCTCTCCTCCAAAGCATGCACTGAATCATAGAATGGTTTGGAGTAGAAGGGACCTTTAGAGACCATCTGGTCCAATCCCCCTGCTTGGGCTGGGACATCATTCACTAGGTTAATTAGGTTGTTTAAAGCCCTGTCCAACCTGACCTTGAATGCTTGTGATGATGGGGAATCCACAACTTCTCTGGGAAAACCGTTCCAGTATCTCACCACACTCATTCTAGAAAATTTCTTCCTTTTATCCAATCTAAATCTACCGTCTTTCAGTTTAAAACTGTTGTCCCTTGTCACTACAAGACAAGACTCTCCCTTTATACACTGAAACGCCACAATAAGGTCTCCCTGGAGACTTCTCCAAGGCTGAGCAACCCTTCATAGCAGAGGTGTTCCAGCCCTCTGATCATTTTTCTGGATCTGCTCGGACAGGTTCATGTCTTTCTTGTACTGGGTACACCAGAACCGGACACAGTACTCCAGGTAGCATCTCACAAGAGCAGAGTAAATGGGGAGAATCACCTCCCTTGACCTGCTGGCTATGCTTCTTTTGATGCAGCCCAGGACACAGACAGATACAGTGCTTGTGCAAAGTGTTTGGTTTTCTTGGCTACCAGCACACATTGACAGTCCATGTCCCATTTTTCAACCACCAGTATCCCCAAGCACTTCTCCGCAGGGCTGCCCTCAATCCATTCATCCCTCAGGCTGGATTGATGCTGGGCATTGCCCTGACCCAAGTGCAGGACCCTGCACTTGGTCTTGTTGAATCTCATGAGGTTTGCACGTGCCCGCTCCTCAAGCCTGTCAAGGTCCCTCCGGATGGTATCCCTTCCCTCTAGCAAATCAGAAGATGAAAAATGTTTTTTTATGTTTCACAGACGAAAGATGGTTTTGATTGAGTTCCAACCTTAAAACCAATGACCAAGACTTCTTTTATACATATTTAATTGTAGCCAAGGCAAACCGTGTTTAGGCTTAATCTTCAACATAATAGATTTATATAGAGGAAAGAAGTGGCACTCATAAGATTGTTTTGAAAGCAGAAACTTATTTTATATTAATCCATATCCACGATCAGTAAGCGGAGACTTTTTTGTTGGTGGTGGTTTTTTGTGAAATACAAAAGTATATTGCAGTTGAACATATTAATGCATAAGGATAATATAATAAATACGCACATCTTTCCTAGAGCTAGTTAGAAACAGGTATAGTCCCAAAAATATCATTAAGTTAGGAACATCTTAAGAAATGCTTTTTTAAATTTCCCATCTCCTTACAGTTAAAAAAAAACCCCAAACATGCAATGTAATTTTTTACATGCAATGAACATGTAGTAGCAAAGCTGACATTTAGCAAAGAAACGTCTCTTACATTTGTCTTCAACTTTTCCCTCCCCACAAATAAAGACACATTCTAAATCAAACCAATTAAATGGTGCTTCAGAATTTCTTCCCATGTATTGACTGAAACCAATTCTGGATTCACAATTTACGGAAAGAAAATTGAATTTTTCAGTGAAATGGCCATTTTAAGAAGCATGTAATTTCACCATACTCTCATGAGAAAATATTCCTTGAGCAGGGATCTCCATCAACCCACGATTTTAACAATAGTTCAAGAAATACTTCTTGTTGGAAAAAAGGACCAAAAAAACAGTAAAGTGCTATGCAAAAGCTTTTGAGAAATGCAATGTTGTACGAAGTATATCAATACACAGCTCAAGATGAAAACATAAACTGAACAAGTAGCTTGAGTTCTTTGAGACAATTTCTGAAAAACAGTAATTTTTTTGGATTTCAGAGATAGCCACAAGTCAGTTAATTAACACCGATTTTCAAGTAACATCTAACAGACTTCTGATCCAGTAACACCATGACTAAAACAAAAAGAGACTGTCTTAACCTTGTCCCTGTGGCCAGCAGCTAAAAAGCAGAAATACAGAAGGATTACATCAAAGGGAACTGGAAACTCTTTTTATCCCCTCTCTACATAAGCTCATGCCCTTTAGAAATTAGGAAATACCTCCCTATTCACAATTAGTTATCAGCAGTTGTAAGTTATCAAGATTTCTCCAGCGAGTCCCTCACATGGGTTCTTTCTTTCAAGGGAAACCTAAATTCAATCATACACTAAACATACCCTTTCCACCCCAATGGACATTTTTAAAGAGCTTCCCTTTTTATCATCATCAATTTTACGGACTTTGAAATCATGATGGAATTGAACCCAAACTATGAATTACTTCTTTAAGCAGCCGTTACAAGGTAGGGTGCTGAAAAATGGAAACAATGAGGGATGAAGCCACTTGTGCTACTCCTCAGCGGCCAGAAGCAAATGCAGCTCTGTATCTCTCTGCCAGCACTGGCCATTGTTCACCGAAGAGCACAACGCTCAGCACTGCCTGTCAGGGCACATAGCGCCTAATCTCTGCGGTGCTCATTCTCCCTCCAACACGCCACAGTCACTCTTGACACCCTAAATTTCAAGAACACGGCTGTGTAGGCCTGGGCAAGCCTACAGCCACAGGGAGGGGGGACAAGGCGAAATGCCGGGAGAAAGGCTGACATGCTGAGGGCAGGCCGCGGCAGGCCGCAGCAGCCCCACAGCCTGCTGGGGGTTGCTAGGCAACCGGGGCCTACCACTGCCCCCAGGGCCTTCAGCGCAGGCCGAGGGGATCCAGGGAACTGGGGCAGGGAAAGGGTTTCTGATCTGCCAGAAGAGAGCCAGGCACATATATATATATAAAATATATATATTATTGTAAATAAGAAAGGGGCAGGAACAACCAGAGTGTCACTCCGCTTTCTAATTCAGAACGTTCAGCAGGTAGTAGGCTTTTTTGGTGTGGGTTAGATCACACGGCTGTGTAGGCCTGGGCAAGCCTACAGCCACAGGGAGGGGGGACAAGGCGAAATGCCGGGAGAAAGGCTGACATGCTGAGGGCAGGCCGCGGCAGGCCGCAGCAGCCCCACAGCCTGCTGGGGGTTGCTAGGCAACCGGGGCCTACCACTGCCCCCAGGGCCTTCAGCGCAGGCCGAGGGGATCCAGGGAACTGGGGCAGGGAAAGGGTTTCTGATCTGCCAGAAGAGAGCCAGGCACATATATATATATAAAATATATATATTATTGTAAATAAGAAAGGGGCAGGAACAACCAGAGTGTCACTCCGCTTTCTAATTCAGAACGTTCAGCAGGTAGTAGGCTTTTTTGGTGTGGGTTTTTTTTTTTTTTTAATGTAACTGACAAAATCTGGCAACAATGCACAGTGTAAAAAGTGACATTTTGACTCGAAGGGAGGAATTATTTGCAATTTGTTTTGAACAGAAGCTTAGTTCGTGTCAGATGTGAACCTCCAGACAATCATTAGTTTAAACTGCCTGCTATGTGTTTAAAAATTTCAGTCAATTTAGAACTGATCTGAATTGCAAATGGGATGGTAATAAGCCATTAGGGAACAACATATCTCTCTTTCACACTTGCAACCCTCCGCTTTAAGGGGCCTCGACTGCACTGAAATATGAAAATACCATTTTAGTCATGTGCGTTGCTGACAAACATAGAAATGTAGGAGGTACAGACTTGGAAAGTGGCACTCGGACAAGAAGACCGGGAGTCGCCGCAGGAGCAGAGAAACGGGTGTAGGCCCCGCTTTGAACAAGAGACAGCAGTCAGTTTTCCACAGAATAAATACTCTGACTTGCTGATGGCACAGTAAAACACAGGCCTGGCTTCTGACTAGTGCCTGGTTATTTTGATTTCTAAGGATCTGAGGCGTTTCTCATCTTCTGTGAAACCATTTTGGTAAACAAGTGTAGGCTTTGCATCACCTAACGTTTTCTGCACAAAGTTACATGTCTTTCCTCAAAATTAGCTGTCTAACAACCTTCTGTGCTCAAAAGAATGAGAAGATACAATTTTTTTCATTCTGGAGCTTTCAGCTCAAGGCAGCTCTCTGCAATACACAGATCCATGGACTAAGACAATGTCTGCACAACTAAAACAGAGTAATTATCTTTTAGATGACAGCATTAAGCATCGTAGGTGCTATCCCAAGTATCTTTTTCCACTGAAGAACATTATAATATCACCTACTGCTGTTTATAGGTGTTTCATAGGTGGAAAGACTTTCCTCTACCCTAGCCCTATAGCCATTCTATAGCCACTCTTGGGTGGCTGTCACTGTTTTTTATACTGCCTCACAAAATTATATACCTTCTAAAATTCATCTATTTCATGGCTTCTTGAGTCTGCAGCTGAGGCTGAGTCTGTGTCTCACCATACCGGCTGATGAGCAACCTACTCTCTGCATTCAAACAGATTCCCAAGCAGCTATGATGAAGGGAGAAATGCAGATTTCTGACCTGCATCTGTAGAAGCTGAATTCTGGTACCTTAGTACCAATCAGTGCAGGAGATGTTCCACACCATTGAATATTCTTACAAACCTAGAGCTGAATAGTTTCCTAATGGGATTCTGGGACTCGTTTCCCCTTGAAGTTGTAGGTCTAAATACAGCTCCTGGAGATTTCATTTTTACAGAACCACTTTCTTGAGGTGGGGTTAGACCAGAGACACCAACAGCAGACCGCAGAGGCTCTGCAGAGTCTCACCTTATGGGAGGTCCAGCTGACCCAGATGCTGCTACGTTAGCACGCATGCTGAACTGGATTTCTGCAGAACACTCCTTCGATCATAGGAGAGCATTAAAGTGGATATTCCATTAATTCTTTCATGGCACATCCACTCAATCCCCTCTGGTTTTCAGAGATAACACCTTATAATTGCTGACTGCAGGTGAATTTCAATATTACACCACATCTCAGCTTTCCTACAAGGTTCACATCAGCTTCTGTCCAGCTGGCAATATGCTATAAAGGGGATTGCTTGCACAGTACTTTTATTGAACTGCCATGCAGCGGAAAGGAAAGGGGCACGGTCAAATAGGTCAAATTTAGACTGTTGAGCCAGAGACTTTGCATAAGAAGGGGGTAGCAAAGCAAGGAAAATGCAACACAAGTAAAACTGTGGGAGCAGATGAGTAGTACAAGAGCTTGATTAACCAGCTTCCCACCCAGGACTGAAAAAAGCCTCCTGATCTAAGCCCCTCTGCCTCAAACTGTACCTGCGAGCACACATCTAAACCAACCTCAACATGGGCTTATTCTATTGACACGGTCTTCTAAGTCTTGATGCATATACACATATATACACACACATATGTATAACTTATTCCACTTTGATGCTTGAAAGAAGTTCTATTGCATGAATATTAAAAACAAAGGGACAAAATATTTTCAATATTCAAAATTTCATGTAAAAAGGGCTATAGCAAGGGAAGGGAAGACGTGAGGTTTTGTTTTGGATTACTTCTTCAAGGACAGGTACAGCTAAAACTACCATGCAAACTTTACAGACAATGCTGCACCAGCAAAAGTAAAGATTTCCACACTCTCTTATTTTCTGGGAACACTGCAGGCTATTCATCTCCCTCAGATCCACATAAAATAAATTAATCCTTTCCAATTATCCTTGCAAGGTATATTTGGGGTAACAATTCCCTACTTTCATATGTACACGTGTGGAGCTTCCACTCATTTTAGTGAGATAAAAGATGTTTCCAAATTGGATCTTTGAAAAGGTCTGACATTCAGTATTTATTATTATAGTAAAGATTAAGAGCAGTCCTACTGAACTGTAATATTTAAAGACTTACTTCTTTCAGGAGTGATATTATGGCACAGGACAATTAACATATTTCCAGACGTATATCTTTCAAGCAAAAAATTTCCTGTGATAAATACAGAATTAAAAAATGGTATTATATGTTAATGCAGATGCAAATGGAGTAGTTAAATGCTTCCAAATCTAAACTCCAGCTACTAAAAATTTTCCCAGCAATTGAAAAGCAATTAAAAAAAAAGAATATTCAAGCTTTTCTATCACTACCTTGGGTTTAAGCACGACAGTGCACAGAATAAGCTACTCAGAAAGTAGCAAAATATTGTAAGGGGAAAAACATAGAAAACCTTTGCTCTCTTCTTCTTTTTAGTGACTTCAGGCAGTTCTGTATTTCTGTGTCCTTAAATGAGGTATTCAATATTAATTCCATCAACTACTCTGGCAAAGTGTGTACAATGCCAAAGTGCATGCTCTAAACATATTTTATTTTCCAAACACAAATTGTTTGTCCTAAATGGATTCTTGCATGTACAAATTGCACATACACATGCGTAACCTGACAGTTTAAAGATATACAGGGAAATTGTTCAGATTTACATATCTGTTCCATTTACATTTGAAAACTGACTTCCATGTAGAAGGTTCTTATCCTTATTTGACATGTGGCACAGGCCAAAGATCTGCAGTTGTATTTACTGAAAGGAAACCAACACAAACAGTGAAAGGGAAAGATATGAGCAACTTGGGAAATGTGATTTCTTGGACTTTTAAGCATGTGTGTGTGTGATAGTCGTATACTTTTTGTGTCAGATATTTGGCTATCTAAATATTACTTTTCACATGACATAGTCCTGAGAGCATGTAGTATAAATTATCGTATATCAGTTATGAAAAGATAGTCATGTGAATGGAATCTGAAAGACAAACAATCATCTCTCAGCTGCAACTGAACAAAATCCAAACACAAAGTAATATTTTGGTTTGGTTAAAGAAGAATGCTACAGGAATCAAAGGCTCAGACCTACATTCCTTCCTTGTGTGGATACTCCTGTTGACTTCAGTAGTATGGCTAACATAATGTGGTTTAAACAATCAAGATTATATTTTAATCCCCAAAGAATACCAACATAGGTACATGATATTCATGTGTATAAGAAATACAGAAGATAATATTATTGGCAGTAACACTGACCTGACTTACTTGAAAACAGAAATCAGGGAAGTTTTGTTCATTGCATCCCCAACTGCTAATAGATATTGAAGAGGTTTCCTATCCAGCCATTCCAGTAGTATCTAAGTAGTTCAGTAAACACTCCTAGAAATGTCTTTGTTTGACAATACTGATATGCGCTCATCTCATTAGGAGAGTTTCATGGCTTTTTCCAAATAGAGGACTTATAAAGAAAAGCACTACGCACTGAGATTCATTCAAATTGTTCCAGAGAGCAGCAAATTCTTACCACAGTATCCCCAGAGAGAAGGCAGAGAAGTTTTGGAGCCAAAGTCTTACCTCTTACAGGGTTGCTGACTAAAGTCCATCCAAGCTGCTTCCTGGTGGCCCATTTCTATATCCATGCTATGCGTCCTGTGGTATATAGAACCTGCTGCCCTTTCCCTAAGGGAAAGTTGGAGCTGAATGTGGTATTGAATACAAGAGGTGATATATAAACACAGCTTTGCACAAAGCCCCATATATGGTTTCCACAAAAGAAAGATGGAAAAAATCAAGGCAGCTGCTTCCCACAGCCACCACCTGGATGCAGAAAGGAGGAAACCTCCATGCATATCTACAGAATTTAATCCAGCCCTTCATTTCCCGTCTTCCAAAAGTGGTTTTTATTCAGTCAGAGACATGACAGAACGCATGTGGATATGAAATAACACGTATCTTAGGGCTAATAACAGAGAGAAGTGAAGGGAACAAGCCCACATGTGAAGGTGAAGACAATGATGCAAACTGCAGTTCATCTCATGCAAACACAAGCCTAGAAGTCCTGTTATTGTGAAGATAAAAAGTCTTGAACACCCCCCCCCAAAAAAGTCATTTCCCTAATGAATCTGTATAACGCATTCTATCATCCCTGATACAAAACAGAACATAAAGGAAGAAGTAGACAAAAACAATCACAAAAGATCTGCTTTTAAAGCTGAGCAGATCATGCTATGGTAATGTACAGAAAGAAATGACTCTGTTCCTGGATCACAGTGTTACCAAATGACTGCTCAGAGGCAGAATGCAGTCTGAAGCTATAACATATTGCTCTATGTCATAGTGGCCACTGTTGCCCCTCTGCTTCACTTACTTTGCTGAACTGGTGTGTGGGTGGGACTTGCTTTCAGATGACATTTATTTTTATTCTATTTCATTAACGCACAGTGTTAAACTGCCATATTCTTGCTAACATGTCTAAGCCTCCATATACAGTCATATACACATAGTTTCTCCCCAATGCTATGACAAGATTTAAGAAAAATAGGATTGGACACATAGAAAGGGTTTATTTGCATAAGACCAGGTCTTATGCCTTAAAATATGTTTAAGAAGGTATGTATGTGTTTTACAGTAAAGCACCAAATTATACTGCCAAGCAACAGAAAGATCAGTCCTAAAATAGTAGTATTTACATTAGATATTAGGAAGAAATTCTTTCCTGTGAGGGTGGTGAGACACTGGAACAGGTTGCCCAGGGAAGCTGTGGCTGCCCCATCCCTGGAGGGGTTCAAGGCCAGGCTGGATGGGGCTTGGAGCAACCTGGTCTGGTGGGAGGTGTCCCTGCCCACGGCAGGGTGGGTGGAACTAGATGGTCTTTAAGGTCCCTTCCAACCTGAACCATTCTATGATTTTATTTAAAGTTAATTCTTTTTTTTTTTTTCTTCTAACACGTTGATATTTAAACCAAAAAGAAACAAATACTATTAATATTCCACTTTGCAGTTTAACTTTTTGCTTCATAGTGACTTTGTAAGATTTATCTGTTTCATTCTTGAAGAACTTTTACAATAGGAAGAAGAGGACTCATTATTCAGAGACTGACACCTCTTCCATTGCTTTCCCTCCCTCTCTAAAAAGACACGCTGCAAGACAGAAATGTAAAAATCTCTTACAGTATTAGACAAGAGCTTTGCTTTGTTTCTAATACTGAAAGGTAGTGGAAGCTGGGAGTGCTAGGGCTTTTATGGTTGCTTGTGGGTTTGTTTTGGGATTTAAAAAAAAATAATTCAGCAAAAGGCGAACTTTTGCAAATGGTGCAAATGCATTTCCTTACAGCTTGAGAGGCTGAAAGCACAGATGAGTGCTTAGAAACTGGCCATTCTGTAGCTGGGCTATGTCTGTGGCAAATAGAATACATCTAGGAAACTGGGAAATATTACTTGAAATACGAAGGAGTCTTTCAAAACCAAGACATCCACTGGAGAGGCAATCTGTCTGTCCATGTATCTGTGTGCCTTATATGACTCTAGAAAATACTATTCCCAGATATTAAGGCTCGCCTCATCTCTAATCTCCTCATTAGGACAGGATAAGAGCAGTAGTACAAAAGCTGACCTATCTTTACGATTCGAGGAAGTAGATGGTGTGATTACAAAGCAGCTGCCTGGTTCAGCTGGAGAGGATTGGTGGGAGAAGTACCAAGAAGGATGGACTTCAGTAAGGCGGAAGGGCAAGCAGAAGCCAAGAGTAGACTGGATCCCTCCTGTTGAAAAACATTGAGAAAGATGAGCAGTTCAGAGGCAGTTATGGAGCACGCACTGCCAGAAGAAACGAAGGTTGTGGGGACAGATATGTGTTCTAAGGGTTAACCTTAAACACAGCTGTGCACTTTGCTGGCATATAAGCCTAACGTACTTAATCAGGTGATTTATGCAATGCAGAATACAGAAGCCTAAGTGTCTGTCTTCTGGTACTAAGTCCGTTAACATTAGAATTAGATATGTCATCTATACCCAGTATGCATTATTTTACTCATCATTACATATTTATTCCTTTATCAGATTTTTGTTTAAATGAGCTTCGCTGAATACAAAAGAACTGAATAATTTGATATGCAATAAATGTGTCCTTGTAGCCTTATTATTTCCTTAAATAGAGAAAAGAATATGGTTAGATTAGCTCAAATGACAATTCAGTGCCTTATATTAGGTTCACTAGGTTACAGAGGGAAACATGCACGCACTGCCAAATGAAAGGGTTCAAAAAAAATGACAGAAGGTATAGTTAATTAGTTGACTGGATTATTCAATCCTTGCATAAAGGCATGAGCTCTGCTTTAGAGAAGAAGCAAGCACTGACAGAAGTTAATGCCTTGGAGATTCTTTTTTAAACATTTTAGACTCTTGTCAAAACTATAATTGCATTCATATGAGATATACTGTATTTGGTATAACGGGGGGGTGATCTTTTTTCACCTGGTATTTCAGCTAGAGTTTTTCAGCTAGAAAAGGGAGCCCAATAAATGGAACAAAATAACAGTGGATGACACGCATCAGGAGCAATCGTGTAGGAGCTGTACAAAACACCTTGCAAAAATGTTACTTGTCTCAGAGGCACTTAGAGTATAAGAGCGGGACAAAAATGACAAACAGAAAAAGACAGGCAGATGGAAGAACAAAGCAGCAGTGACACAGTTGGTCAGTGTGATAGGCAGCATTCTCAGCACATCCCTAGTCTGACAGCTGTCAAAATTTTAATAAACTTCACAGCAAAAGAGAGTTTTAAAGAGGCAACCAAGGGAAACCTTGTACAAAAAAGTGAGATGAGACAAGCTAAAAATCTAAAATCTGTTAAATACTTAGCTTTTTTGCTTAACTTCTAAGGGAACACAAATAAAGAAAATTATTTGTTTTTCTGATGCCTGGATTCCTAGATCCATATCCCAGCGTGACACACTTTCTTCTCATTCACTGATGGTCTGTCTGTATTGTCTTAATGCAATTGAAGAAACCCTTATTTTCACTTCAAATTCCCTCGCCTCGTAGAAAATTGACATGCCGTCCCTCTAAGAAGAAAGCTCCTTTTGCTCTGAACACATGTTTACCATCTCCAGGCACGCCAGACATTTGCAGGGTGTCAGCTGTGAAGGAAACATGAATATGTTCACATGATCAACAGCTGCAATGTGAAAATGCCTGTGGGGATGGGGAAATATTCTAGACCCCTACCCATCAGCTCTACGCCTTGATAAGTGATTAAAAGAATGAGCCCCGAAGAGTTACCAGGAAACCAAAAGTTATTTAGGGAAGAAAAAAAGCAAAAACAACCAAAACAACCGAGGAACCAATTTTCTATGACATTCAGAAAGGGTGAGTTTATATTACTTCAGGACTCTTACAACAAGTATTCCTAAAACCACCTTTCTTTTTTTTTTCCCCCAAATTAATCTAAGCAACAAACAACAAAGCTGGACTTTGAAACAGTTCTATTATGACCCATAATGTTGTCTGAAAACCTATTAGTTGTCCTTCTAGTTTTATACAGAACCATACACAGTTTTTTTAAAGCTTGTGAACGCTTTGTGAGGTATTGCTTCACTGACTTAAGCCAGAACTAAACACAACAGACTTTCCAAAACAAGGCTACATCATTTAGCTCTCCACTTTATATCCAGAACTCATCAGGACAATATTTGCAGTCAAATCACAGTCACTTAAAATGCACTTTAAAAGAGTATGTTTGCAAAGACCGATTATAAAGAGACTCATGCAAAACAAAGTTTGATTTACAAACGAAGAAATACTGAAATTAGCATTGCTCTTTGTTTCCCTTCCATGTCCACACCCTCTCAACTATTCTGAATGTAAAACTGGATGAAGGACAAACATCTTGGGAAGTCTACTATTGATCTAAATCAGTAATACGATGCCCTATAGAATAATAGAAACGCTGGGGGATGGAGACAGGAAATAAATTAAGAGAAGCAGAATTATTCATAATGGAAGCGACTCTTGTCTCCCTAGGATTCAGCATCTTAGATTTATGTTTGCCTCCTCTCACT
This sequence comes from Calidris pugnax, assembly GCF_001431845.1. NCBI lineage: Eukaryota > Metazoa > Chordata > Aves > Charadriiformes > Scolopacidae > Calidris > Calidris pugnax. Next base: position 23,485,605 of record NW_015090830.1, on the reverse strand, counting down.
GGTCTGCCTCATTTCTATTGTTTTGTTTCTGCTATTACCCAGCAGGGTCTTGCAAAAGGGTGTAATTTGCACCCACTTTTAAAAAACATCGTATTAGCAACAGCTCTATTATTTCAAGTAATCCAGGTTGAAGTTCTGCAAATGACTTCTTAGTCAAAAAAAAAAACAAAAAGCAAACCAACCTTTATATAACCTTTGGTAAGTGTGGATACATTTGGTATTAAAGAGTGTCATTCCCCATTGCACACCCAGGCTGGACAAGAACAGGATTTGTAGCTGCTACTCCGAGGATCTATAGGAGGAAAATTGGCTCACCGCGTTTGATGATGCTTCTCACTTACAAAAGAGTGGTAGCTTGGCGTGTTTCAAGTCGTTGTGTGCTACAACAAGCGCAGACAAACTCTGGCACCTTGTCAGCAATTCCCGACCCTGTGTTAGGCAGTATCACGCTGACAAGAGATCTACTCAAGCACACAGGTGGCAGAGTCATTTTTCACAAGTCTCACAGGTAAGAAACACGTATTTTCCCTGTAAAGTGAAGAAAGTTGAACATACTATATTAATACTATATAATAATAGATCTTATCACCATGTTCCAGCATTTAAAGTCTGGCTACAAAGAAGATGTAGACTCCGTTTTTACAAGGAGTCACATGGAAAAGACAGGAGTAATGGGTACAAGTTACTCGTGGGGAGATTACGATTGGACCCAAGAGGAAAAATTTTCCCAATGAGAACAATCAGCCATTGGAATAATCTCCCCAGGGAAGTGGGGAATTCCCCAACATTGGATACTTTTTGGCCATTGGAATAATCTCCCCGGGGAAGTGGGGGATTCCCCAACATTGGATACTTTTCGGTTGGAAAGGGTGCTGGGCCATCTTGTCGAGACCATGCTTTTGCCAGCATTTAAAGTCTGGCTACAAAGAAGATGTAGACTCCGTTTTTACAAGGAGTCACATGGAAAAGACAGGAGTAATGGGTACAAGTTACTCGTGGGGAGATTACGATTGGACCCAAGAGGAAAAATTTTCCCAATGAGAACAATCAGCCATTGGAATAATCTCCCCAGGGAAGTGGGGAATTCCCCAACATTGGATACTTTTTGGTTGGAAAGGGTGCTGGGCCATCTTGTCGAGACCATGCTTTTGCCAAGAAATGATTATTTATGCCCTCAACTTTACATGCAGGGCTGTCATTAAAAGGAAGATATTACCTCTGTCCTAAAGAATTTTCAGCCTAAACTGGACACTGGCAACGCAGCTCAAATATGTATTTGAGCAGGCAAATTTGGGCCTTGAGAGGAAAAGGAATGTTTTGCACAGGAACTGGTTCGCTCTACAGAAGTACCTGGTCCATCCATCATCACGTTTCTAACAATGGCAAGTGGGAGATGTTCAGAAATAGACCATTAGAGATAGGTAGCTCTCTTATTCTCAGGTCCTCTGTAGGCAGGAGGTGATGGACCTTTTGGGGTGGATACGGGATGCAACCGTCACATTGAACATTACTGTGGGCCTTTTCTGCACAAACATGGATATTCTTACTTTAAGACACTTAAAACATTTGTTTTCCAAAACCACCAGTTGCAGTGGGTTCCACAACTTGTTGCGTGACAACGATTTCTTTTTGTTTGCTTTAGATCCTTCTTTGGCTGGAAGGATCAGAAAAAAGTCTGCTAAAAAAAGGGTTTAATTAAAAGGGTATAAAAAAAGAGTTAAAGATTGGGAAAAAGCAGGAACTGTCTACCTGATAGCAATCAGGAACAGGGAATGAGGTAAGAAAGCAGTGTACATTATTCAAGAGGACAGTCAGAAAGGAATTAGTCTCAATGTTATCAATAGCACAAATTTTTCCATAGGATTCTACTAATACCAGTAAAATCTTTACTAAAAACACCAATTTACCTTCACTGAGATACATGTAAGAGTATTTCATTCTCACATTTTATTACTGACACATAGCTTCAAGGAATAACGTGTACTTATTTGAGTAAAAAGAAAAAAACCTCATTTCTAGTAACATTGGAGAAGCTCGGGTTTATCTACAGAAGTTAAGGTGACTGTAGACTTTTGAAAGAATTGTTTAGATGCATTTCTACCAACTTTTTTCTACAACATTACCATTTTCATCATGAAGTCAATCTGCCTCACAAACTCCTGAGTGGAAACTTCACTTTGTCTTCCAAAGAAAAAGAACTTTGACTGAAGAATCATTCTTTAATTTCAAGTCTAAATACTGAATTGAAACAAAACCCTACTCAAAACTCTTCACAGATCTTATTTGCTTTTTAGAAAGTGGCATTACCCTGTACGAGAGGGAAGATGATACAAAGAGGAAGTACATAATGCATTGGCTTCAGATTTGGCAAAGGAAGGGCTTGGGGTGAATGGGTGTTCCTGAGCAAACAGTGATGCCCTGTCAGTCTAATCATTGCTGCTTTTTCTGTGTGTGGATATGGCTAAAGGGAAATAAAATTCCACAGGTCAGGAGAGAATACGGAATATAAAATTTTATACTGGAAGTACAGGGATAAGTTGATAAAAAAAATATTAATACCTTTCATAAATCAAGGCAGATTAAGTTCAAGTTCAACTACAAAAGATTAACCTCAATCTTTGAGAAAAAAGTGCATGATTTTATGGGATCTGTTGGAAGCACCGTTTTCCCTCCTCTTCTATCTCTCCCCGCCTTTTCTCAATGAACTTCCCATAAAAGGGGACCCTGAATGACAGAGTGCACTTGGAATTTGACCGTAAAATTAAATGATGAACCCTGGCATCTTCAACGCTTTAAAATTATTCATTATATTTTCAACTGAGATTTTAGTTATCTTCATTGTTACAATGCAGTAGCTTTTAATCAGATTCATGTAATTAAATGTTTTCTTTCTGACACAAGTTATGTACCTATCCCAGCCTCATTTAAGCCACATAACACGAATTATATCAAGACAATCAGGAATAACTGTTCAAGTTTCCACATACCTAAGACCCAGTTTCCCAAATTCCCTCTGCTGTTTATATTGGATGAGTAGAAAAATGCATTCTTCTGGACATTCATTTAGATTCTTTGTCAGGGCCATAAGCATTTTCCATAGTTTTCTCCTTTGTATTTCCTTCTGGATCCTTCACTTTGTCCCTGTGAATGTTACGTCTGCAAGTGGTTTTTCATCCCTTCTCCCTTGCAGTGCATTATGCTCTGGATTTTATAGCCTCACTGACACTCAAATGGAGGCAATTCTTCTACCTCCACATCTCACATGGAAACTGAACTCTTTTGTGGTCACTGAAGTGTGGTGCTGTCTTAGTTGCGCTGATTAGCATTTGTGGCCGTGCGATGTCTCACTGAACGCAGGGGAGCTCTCTCTAGGAGCCAGATTTGTTCCAGCCTAAGCTCCTAAACCAGCTTCTAGTAAATGCAGAGACAGATAACAATGCATACACATGCATGTGTATGAGCCTTTTCAGTTAAATTATTAATTGCAGTAATTTGTGTTACTTCTAAGGGGAATGTTTCACTTCTGAAATTCAGGAAATCTAATTTCCATTTGTACCTTTAAAACCTCTCTTTTACTGAGCATAAATGATTGAGAACATGCTTTTCAACTTATGAACTTTCATTATGTAATGTCTGGATGACTAACTGGCCCTGGTGGTTTTCGAAAAAAACTGCTTACACAATTCTCCCTAATTAATATGTATGCCCTGACATACATCCTCCAGAGTGTATGGGGAACGGGTAGTGGTCCATTCAAATATAGGACTGAAGGATCATTAAGATTAACAGCTATTCATGAAGTACTGGAAAGAGCAATCAAAGAGGATGTGAATTATTATCTGTATCAGTTTGGGGTCGAGAAAAAAGGAGAGACCTCCCATAAACTCAGTTTAGAAGGATAAAAGGGAAAAAGAATCCCTTTGTTTAGCACTATATCAGAGATAAAAATAAATAGACTTACTGCTGGAAACACAGCCCCTCTACAGACTTGCAGGAAACATTAGAGATCCTCAAGAGGAAGAAGTGGGAGTTCTTTATGACTTACTTTTTTTTTTTTAACAATCCTGGGTTTGCTCTTATATTCTCAAGCCTCCCTGAAACCTTACCTATGAGAGCTGGGCTGTTGAAGTGGGATGTGTGCTCTTGGGATGTTTGGAGGCGATAGCTGTTTCTTCATTTGGAGCCATTGCTCTCACTGTGCCTCTTTTTATTGACCCACTTACAGGGTGTTCTGGGGAAGGAAGAGGAGGAGGAGGGAGGGAGGTGCTTCAGTAAGGACACCAAAGGTGCATGTATGCTAAGATACTCTGAGGAGAATTAGGCACTAAAATCACAGAAAGAAAATACCCTCCAGCCCTTCAAATGCAGTAATGAAAAGAAACCACTTTACCTTTACTCAAATATTTAAAATATTAAAAGTTTGAAAGTTCCCCAAATGGAATCCAATTATTCTCACAACCAGAGGCTAATTTCCCCAACTCTCTGAGCCACTGGTGCTCAGCAACTGAGTGGTTTTGCACTCTAAAATCTAGGGCAGCTGACAGCCAACAGATCTACTTTGCTGAGAGGATTTGCTGTTAATTTTGTCCAGCTTCTGTTTTCCAGTGTCAGTCAATGTTTTCCAAGTAAACTCATCCATGAATTCATGTAAAGACTCAACTTAAAGCCCTTAGGCACCAACAGATCTCTTTTTAGTGCTGTAGATACAGTCCTAACTTAGCCAAAAGGTAGGTTTTTTTTAATGCAATATAGCAACCATTTTTATATTGCTAAATTAATGCAACTATTTGAGCACCTTAAAACGTAGAGGTGTTACTATCTCCAAGACTTTAGCTTAAATGGTCAAAAACTGACAGCAGCAACGTTATTTGTTAGAAAACGTACATAAAAATCTGACCCCAGCATAACAATGCCACATTGAAATTCTCTGTCCGTTATTGCCTCAGTGACAATTTAGGGCCAAAAATCAATATACCTTCTTTGGAAAGCCAGACAGAGGGTGGGGAGGGGAAAGGAAGAAAGGAAGGACGAAAGAGAGGAAGTTTTTTTGATGCATGCAGAACTTCAGGAACCTGAATAACTCACTGAGGTAAGACAGTGTGAGCTGGCTAAAGCCAGAGTCATCAGGCAATCTTCAGAGTTGGTCCTCACACTCACACTATTAACGTGTTGGCCACAAATATCTTGTGCAAGATCACTTTTATCACAACAGACATGCTTTTCTGTCAAAATAAGCTTGAGATCAAGTTAGTACCATGAGCAGCAATCAGCAGGCAGGTAAAAGTGTATAACGCCAGCCAACCTGGGAAGGTTCAAAAGACTATCCTTCTGTCAAAAGACAGATTGGGCAATATTTCTGTAACGTCCTAGTTGTCTTTTGTCCTGTTATAAACATATATCAATTCTTGCTGGAAGTAGTCTCGTTGAAGTTAAGCTGGTGTGAAATCCATAACTTTGCTATCTCATCCACACCACTTACTGATATGTCCTATTTACTCAATGCTTGAAAAGCTACTGCTACTATTTAAACTGTCTGCCTCAAACTATATGTCGATACAGCGCAGCAGTTGTGACCATTAGGGATCTGCCAGCTTCGGTATAATCTGTCTGCGTACGGCCTCACTTCTGCAAAACTGAAACATTCAAATATCTCCACTATGACTACTGAGATAATGTCCATTAATGCAAGATCTGGGTCACTGTTGATAAAGCTGACTCATGTCGCCAGTCATATTTGCCTGTCATAAAACCACTGATGCTCTCGGACAAAAGTAGCTGTGATTGCTCCTCTAAATATGTTTTGAGGATTGTAGAAAGAAAAGGATGGTATAATCTTGTTGCACTCTTCCATAACGCATGTGTTGGGCAGTGCATATAGTTCGTTGTTACAGTCATGTAGTCCTTCGTCTGCAGGAAACTAGTGCATTTACAGGAGCAACATGGTAATTTCAGAATACATTCTCAGAGTAAATAATAAGGCCTGTCAATTAAACTCTTGAATATATGTTAAACTTTAAATAAAAATGTCTTAAGCTAATTGGTTTGGAAAGAGATTTCTTCGTTCTTTTTAAGTCAAGCACCTGCCCATTTATAGCACAAGATTCTGCTTCTCTGTCATTAAATATGTAGTCCTTCGTCTGCAGGAAACTAGTGCATTTACAGGAGCAACATGGTAATTTCAGAATACATTCTCAGAGTAAATAATAAGGCCTGTCAATTAAACTCTTGAATATATGTTAAACTTTAAATAAAAATGTCTTAAGCTAATTGGTTTGGAAAGAGATTTCTTCGTTCTTTTTAAGTCAAGCACCTGCCCATTTATAGCACAAGATTCTGCTTCTCTGTCATTAAATATGTTTAACCTTTTTTTTTTTTTTTTTCCTTAAAATCTGCTCATTCAAATAGTCTCAGTTTGATATCTCAACTAAAACATATTTCTGCTATGGTTTAGAAAATGGACAGGACTCAATCAGCCAGTCAGTTATTAATTCAAAGTGGTGACCGGGAAATAGTTCTACACAGAAGACAAAATTTGCATCCTGCTAGGCAGAAAGCAGTCACAGCCCAGATTTCCAGAATGAGACTGAACATTACACATTTTTCCAAAGCAAAATAAAAGTATTTTTTTATCCCTCACGTAGAGGGCTTCCATAATATTATCCCCCAGCTCTAAGGAGACCCATGTCACACTGTGGTTATTTTTCTTGGGTTTTCTTATTTATACTAAGAGATGAGCATACACTCTTTCTATGAAAAGAACATACTGCTAAGGTTACAATCACAGACAAGGGAAACAGCATACTTGTCATGGATAATACAACCAAATATCATCCTGAAATAGAACAATTAGCCCATGGTGCATACATTAAAATACATAAAAATTCCAGTATCTTCTGAGACCAGGAAGTTTACTTAAATCAGCTTGCCATCAAAATCTTTTAAAAGGTTAGATGGAAGAGAGGTTTGACCTGACTTTTCAAGAAAAAAGCCTAAATAAGGACACTGCTCTGAATTACTGTGTGGTTTCATGTTATGTTAGACAGTGACTTATATTTTCAGGGGTCAGATTTCAAAGTGATCTTCTAAAAGTACCAAAGTAATTTGTACCTACTTTTAAGAGAACCAAGTATAAGTAGGTTCACAGTTACAGCCAACTAGATAATTTGGATCCATAACCAACCTCAGTATTTCAACTTCTAAATAACCTAATTATTTAACACAGGTATTAAATACACCAAGAACCAACTAGGAAACTGAAATCGAAGTTTTTCTGTTCTTAAACCCCTGTCACTGCACAGTCCCACACACAATGCACAACAGATTGCATTAATGGTGAAAAGATTATCCAGAGTCCCACAAAGATGATTTTTTTTTGTGCAGAAAATTTGAAGAAACATTCTGCTCTTCAACAAAGCTACTCAGTAATTAACTAAAATTTTTTTCCTTATAGCTCCCTACAGATAGTTAATGCATTACTGAATACCTGCACAAAATTCTTCCAACTAAGGTGACAATGTTATCAGGATTCTTTCAGTAACACTTTTGTCCACAATAAACCTCACTCTTAAGAATGGAAAAAAAAAAAGTTTTCTTGTGAAGTTTAAAAAATTCCAAACTCCTTCAGCACTGAGTGCCAGTCGCACATACTCTTGCAACAGGATAATGGCCAAAGTGAGAAACTGACCATTTGTTCCCGTGTCATGTGATTTTTGTTCCTTATTTGGTATCACAAAAATGCAAGGATTTATTTTATCATCATTTCCGCTTATATTTTTACCTTTGCTGAAGCCAGTTGGAGTATGTGCTCCAAGCGGTCTTAAATTTGGCCTTGAAGGGAAAAAATTTGAGCAGGCCGGGCATTGCAAAGCAGTCAGCATCAGTGACTCAGATGAAGTTCTGGCATAACCTTGCTGGCCAGGGCTCAGCAGGGAAATGTTTGTGCAGGGGGAGCAGGGATGGAGGTGGCACATACCAGAAGGACCATGCAGAAGACTGCTAAGGCGGTTTGTTCAGCAGCAGCTCCAAGAATTGACAAATAAGAGCGTCAAGTGTAAACACGCAAGTATTTGCCTTGAGCTGGAGAACAGAACCTGAACAATTAATGTGCTGTGTGTGTACATAAATTTACCTGAAATCCCATTACTCACTCTTAATCCTGTTTTAATCTTCAACACGACTGAAGTTTTCAGGATAACACTCAACAAAATGATGGGTGATGAACAGGAACGCTTCAGTTAGGCAGGGAAAAACGCTTGGAACTCCAAAAAACTTGTTCTGCTGAACCAGACACAATTACTACAGCAAAAATTTACATCAGATGCAAGCAACAGAGAAATCTGCTGGAATCACTTTTATTTCTCTTAACCCATATGCTTCAAGTCCCTCTTAGATACTCAGTGACCTGGCACAGAGAAGAGCTGGATCCCCAGTCCATGTTAGTCAGCAGAGCTTCAGTGAAGTTCATGGCTATGTGTCACCCTGCGCTATCTGAGGACCCGACACAGCGCAGCCACAAAAATTCAGGCAAATGACTGCTTTCCAGGCAATTTTATCTGAATCATCCTTCTGAACTCTGGCTACAGGATTTTTCTTTAAGTTTAAACTTAAAGTCCTGAGACATTAAAGAATCGAATGCATCAACTTAATTGGAAACAGTTTTGCCTCAACACATCCTGCGTTTGTTCAAGGACTTAGAGAGAGGAAAAGCCCATGCTTTGAAGCACTGTGACAACTTAAGATAAATTTCAGCATTACTTTTCTAACAGAATATAATTGAAAACATACTTCAACACAGACTCTAATCTAACTCTGGGTAGAGATCTGTTTAACCCACAAGTCTGGATCTCAACATTCCCAAGTCTTGAAGGAATCCTGACTCTGACCCAAAATGTCTTCTCTTTCTGTAACAAGCAAAACCAGTTTTAATACTACTGAGCTGAGTTCATCACTTATTCGAAAATCTCTGCTTTTACCATCATCTACGTGTTCCTTTTCATCACACCGATGTCTAAAGTCCCCATTTCTCCCAATACCTCTGAAAGATTAGGGTCAAATACCTGTATATTTTAGAAGGCAGTCTCTCCCCACAAAGCCTCGACATCTAACCAGACAAAACTGGCAGACAGCAAGATAAAGGACACATTGTTATCCCCATTTTCAGCTGGGAAACCATGCCTTAAGATGACTAAGAGTGAGAATCCCAAGGGAGGTCAAGGATCAGATTCTCAAATGCTCAATAACCAGCATCAGAGCCAGACTTTCATAGGAAGGAGAGAAGAAAATAAAGGGGGAAAAATAAAAGAAAAAAAGCTCCAAGTCCTGTAGTTCTTACTTTTACTGTAGACTTTCAAAAGACCTTTTTGCTCATCTTGAAGATCTCTGGCTACTGAGGCACCCATTCCATTGCCTAAACAGGAACCTATCTCTCCAGGAAATCTCTCTTCCAGTCTGGGTGCTCCTGCCGCTTTGAAGCGTGGCAGGACACGAGTCGCCCAAGGTCACAGAGGAAGTCTCTTGCAGAGCCAGAAATTTGAACCAACATCTCCTGTGCCCTAACCACAAGTCTATACTTCCTCTCACTAACAACACAGTGTATTTCTTTGTTAGGTTGCTTTCTACTTAGATATAACATAATGGGCCTTTTTCTTTATTCATCCGTAATAGCAATATGACATTATGAGACTGGCACTTGTCATTCACAGGGAATGCTCTTTTTCCACTTGCCCCCAAAACACAAACACACTTAGCAAATTATCGTCTGCGGATGACACTGCAATCTCTGTGTTTTAGACTCTTTTTACAGCAGCCTCACAAGAGTAAATTGCCCTTTCGCAGAATCACAGAATCTTCTAGGTTGGAAGGGACCTTAAAGATCATCTTGTCCAACCATCAACCTAACTGACAAAAATAGACACCCACACAACAAACAAAAAGCAACACCATCACTAAACCATATCTCCCAGCACTACATCAACCCATCTCTTGAACATCTCCAGGGATGGTGCCTCAACCACCTCCCTGGGCAGCCCATTCCAATGTCTGATAACCCTTTCAGTGAAAAAAATTTTCCTAATATCCAGCCTGAACCTCTCCTGGCGCAACTTGAGGCCATTTCCTCTTGTGCTGTCACCTGTGACTTGAGAGAAGAGACCGACCCCCACCTCTCTACACCCTCCTTTCAGGTAGTTGTAGAGAGCAATAAGGTCTCCCCTCAGCCTCCTCTTCTCCAGGCTGAATAACCCCAGCTCCCTCAGCCTCTCCTCATAAGACTTGTGCTCCAGACCCCTCACCATCTTTGTTGCCTTTCTCTGGACCCGCTCCAGCACCTCGATGTCTTTTTTATGGTAGGGGGCCCAAAACTGGACACAGTACTCAAGGTGGGGCCTCACCAGTGCCAAGTACAGGGGGATGATCACCTCTCCGGTCCTACTCTTTATTAATATTTTTCAGGATACGAGGGGCTGACAACTTGCGGATCGAACCCAGCTACAGAGAATTATTCCCCTTTCCCACAATCTCAGGGTGGGGTATCGGGGAAGCCTTTTTGGTGAAGATCAGGGTAACAGCAGGATGTTGATAGCACACGCCTTAGCAGCTGCTGCTACCATGCAAAGGCCTAATGCTAGAGTCATAAGTCAGTAGCCACTGGCTACCATCGTGTGTGAGCAGCCTTAAGCATCCCTGCAAGACCAGTAGAGTAGAACAACATCAAGTCAAAAACCTAAGCACAGCACCATGTTTTCTTTTGTTACCTTTTCTGTTTTATTTAAAGGAACACGTGTGTGATTACTTGCCATTTCAAGCTCTGGAGACTACAGAGGGAAACCAAGAGAATTATAGATAATCTCTGTATCTGTGCTGAGAAATAAAAGAATGCATGTGAGAAATGCCTGATGTACAGAAATCCATTCATCTCTGAGTTACTATTTTTATATTTGTCTCGTTTGGGCTCTTTTTTTTTTTTCTTTTTTTTTTTTTAAATTCAGTTTCTTCAAACCCTTCCCTCTTCTACGTGACCTTTTTGATCAATAGCCCTTTGTTGTGCTGCAAGGCCTTGGCAGCAGAGGACAGAATGACTACAGCTAATCCTTATCTACTGTTTACCTTTAAACTCTTTGGGTCTTGGCACAGGTTTGAGACATTCATTTTGTTTAGGTTTTATAACTCTAAATGATGAGCATTGCTTGAGAATGTGGTCTCCTCCAGAGATCCTGGAGTTCTCCACTGACGTTCCCCTCTGCTCCTGCAGTCACCCCCATCTCTAATCCAGGAACTACTTGCACTTTTCTGCTCCGCCACCTCAGAAATTAGTGGATTACCTCAGCTCTTCTGATACATCTTTTGGCAAGTCAGGTTGCCAACTATTTTCATGTGGAAAACAGGCCTCTCCCTGTCTTTTTAAGTGTGGAAGATGTTTGTTGTGGGGAGGGGACTCAAAAGGTCTCTTTGTCAGATTGTGCAGTTGCATGCCATTTTAAAAACCAACTCCAACTGGTTTTTGTCACTGCATTATCTTCTCACAGGAGTTCCACTGACAAAAATTTGTGGCTGGTCTTCAAATGGCAAATCAACGTGAAACTTTCCACTCTTCCTGCCCTCAAGAAAGCCTGTTACCATATATATGAGAGATCTGGTTTTGTTTCAGATGTGTCAGTGTCACACTACATCCCTGGCAGCTCCTAGAACAAAACCATTAGACACATGGGACTCCTCCTCCCCAGCAACTTCATCTCAGCAAGTAACTTCATTTAAGCAAACAGCCTGAAGCGTGACTCATAGCCCAGGGAGAGACAACTGTTTGAGAACTGGAGGGCTGCTTTAACTGACCACAGCAAGGGCAATGGTATCAAAAATAAGCCTGAGACTACCATTGCAGATGCAAAACAAATTAATACTCCTACAGAGAGAAAGACAGATCTGCCAGGCTTCCCAGGCAACCTCGGCAGGAGGTTTGGCTGCTGTGGCAGCACAAGGAGAGGCTGGGGCCAGCCAGGGAGACTCTGGCCCCTGGATTTAGGCACACACACACGTGCTTCAGAGGGTTGCTGAGAGTGAGAAATCCTCAGGCTGAGCATTTCTGTTACCAACCAGGTCTGTCCCTTTACAAACTTACTGTTTCCTCTGAAGTAAGTTTTCACCAAACTTGAAGGTCCTCTTGGTGTGCTTCAGAGCTGTAAAGTTAAGCTGAAATAAAAATAAAATAAAAAAAAAAAAGGTATTTTCTGTTGCTTGGGGTTTGTTAGCTTGGTTTAGTTTGTGGTTGCTTTTTTTTTTAATTAGCACACAGACAGTTAAAAAGCCCTCATGCAAAGTTAGAGCTAGTCCATAAAATGACCTCTACACTTACTGTGAAACTGCTCTTAAAAAAAAATTAAAACTTGAACTCAGCCTTGCCCTTTTCCCCCGCCCTAACAGCAGCTGCTGAAAAGGTACAAGTTACCAACTGGTGAAATGCTACATAAATCCTCTAAAATAAATCAAGAATTTATATCCAAGTAGATATAACCAAGTGAAACTAACTTTCAGCTTCACAATGTGCAATAACATATTACTGACTGATCTATTGCTTATGAAAAGAAAAAAAAATACAAGAAAAAGCCTTTTCACAGTTCAATAGAAAGTTACAATATTTGAGAAATGAATAAGAAGTCATGTAATGGCTTTGCAGCTTTTGAACTTTCACATGTTTCAGATTTTTCTAATGCTTGTGCGGATTAAAGAGATTCACATCTCAATGGCTGGGGCACCTCGCATTTTTTCTGGATCAGGTTTAATGCTTTCCACACTGTAGAAATTTCACTTTGTATCAACACACCCTGAATTTAAGGAATTTTTCATACTTAGGTGTGTGTTTTCCAGTATGTTTCTTTTTATGTTAACCCTGTGAAAGGGCACAGTGTCTGGATCGTAAGAATGAGCAACTCCTTCAATTTCACACCTCAATACACTGGACCTTTTCGGCAAGCTTTTCTTTCCAGACCCCAAAAATAAATTAAAAGGGGGTGGGAAAGTCAGGAGACAATAAAATAGAAGACAGCCATTATTTTTTTTTACTTCTGTGTATTATCTCAACCTGGATCCCAGAATAAAAAGGAGAACCACTCATTTCAGTAACGCACAAAGTTCATGGTTTAAAAGCTACAACTACACCCTTTTCATCTCTTTAAAAGATATTTCAAAGCAGGGTTGTAGGACCCAAGGAAAGAAAAGAATCTCTGATGTCCATCCAGCTCACGAGGAAAAAAAAAAACCTGCATTTTTTACCCTTTGACGTAGGATTAAGGAGTTACAAAAAGCCATTTCATCCTTTCTAAAACAAACGTGTATGTGCGTGCTTGAATAGCATCTGTATTCTGGTGGCTATCAGGAAGGCGTGGGTACCATCCAGAATCTAGAAATAATCACAGACTTCATAAAAGCCAACACATACATTAAATCCTTACAGCTCAATGCCAAGGGGAACCGAATGTTTAAAAACATTTGCACACAACAGGCATGACAACCCAAGCTGCAAAGTGCTTGGGGCCCGTGCAGAACTGAATCTAGTGGATGAACAGTGGGGTTTTTTCTTTTCTGGTTGTAGACCCATGGAGTGAGGTAATTTCAGACAAAGCAAAAGGCATGTGAGAGCAAAGAGGAAGGGGACACTGGAAAGATGGAGCTTCTTTTGAACACCACTCGTAGTTATGCTCATTTAAGGTATTTCCAAAAAATAAATAGCTCTCTGATGATTTTTGCCTACATTCAGGGAAGTCAATTTGCACACGTGCTCTGTGAATAAAGCACACTGCCACAAAACTAGCCCAGAAATACACCTCGCTTCTATCACCAGTTTCTCATTCATATGGGAATTACCTGCCAGCTTCTGAATTCTGACCATGCAACTTTGGCCTAAAAAGCAATAGAAGCATACAACAAAAATATACGCTTTCCACTAAAAGAACAACTTTTACATACAAACCCATAACTTTTACATAAAAAACCCATAACTTTTACAAATAGTAACAGAATTCTATTTGGAAAAAAAACCCAAAACTTATCCTTTCACTTTGGGAAATAAGCAAGAAACTGTTTTTGTGGGACTTCTATGTTCCACAGAGACATTTATTACTGAATTTGAATTTATGACTGTGCTCTGTGCTTTTCATTCAATCCAGAATGATTTTTTTTTCTTCAATAATGTATCAGTTCCTCATGAATTAACATCAGATAATGTCATTTTCTCCTAAAGTTTTTCGAATCTGCCTTGTATACCAGAGTATGCTGGCATAATGTCTTAAAATACAAGTAGTTTTCAGGAGAAGTTGTAAATTCTCCTGATTGCTGATGACCGTTTTTCAGCCTACAATATAATGTTTGGCATACAAAACAACATTTGGGTGATACAAAACATTAAAATAAAAACTAGTGAATACATGCTGAGTTCCTATTGCATACATCATAAATGTACACAGGAGCATTCAGCTGACTCATCAAGGGTGAAACAAAACCCATACAGCTATATTTATTAAAAAGATTTTTCTCCCTGAGAAAACTGTGCTTTTTTTTTTTATTATTATTATGTTCTCCTCCTGATGTGATCTGCAGCGTTTTTAGCGAGCGATTGTGGCAAGCCTAGGGTTTTAACTGATTTTGTTGGTCTCCATCATTATGCAGCGCTGGAGTCCAGCCAAAACTTCACTGCCTTGCATCTCTTCTAACTTTCTCTGCAACAGAAATAACCAACCCATCTAGAAATCTTCAACTACAGAACACTGCTGTTCCAAAATCCTGGCCGCTTTCCAATTTTTTTTTTTTGCAAGCTCCAAACTCCTATTAAAGTCAATACTAATATGAGGCAGCCAGGACTACCTAAGGCGATCGAGAAGCCAAGGTTTATGGGAGAGAGCTGGTTTAAGTAAAAGGTATTACCCGTTCTTACAATCACCACCAAACTGAAACCAGCATCTGTTGGGCTGAGCAGAGAAGGCAACCAGCTGTTGGCAGCACTTGAAATTTTGGAGAATCCCTTTGGAGAGCTGTGCAAACAGGCACTGTGCCCCGGCCAGCCCCGCTCTCCGACTGCTCCACCAGTGCCAGGCTTTCACTCGGTCTCATAGCTCTGATTTCAGATGATCTACACTGTTTGAAAACACACAACCAAGTTGATCTGCATAGCACTGGTTCCCTGTCCTGCTGCTTAGAAACATAGCATAATGTGAATACCTGGTTTGTGAAATCAAACATCATCTGTCTGCTTGGGCTCCTTGGCTTGCCATCCACTTGCTTCTTCTCAAATGAGATTGCTCTCATAAAACAAGGGAAAACAGAGGCAGTGCTTCATCTTCATGTCTCATGTTCACCTAAACTCGTATCAAATGTGAATCTGACCCTACAAATACACCAGAGGAGGCTATTTTTCAGGTTTGCAAGTATCTCTTCATAACCACAAAACTGTGGAGAACAGTGAGCATAAGGCCAAGAAATCAAAGTCCAAGGTGGAGACAAGTGTGCGACTCCCTGGCTGTTCACAGCCAACACTTGATGGAAACAAGACCAAATGGCTGTGACAGAGCAAAAAGGGCACTGAGGTGCACTGGAAAACTCACAAAGGGACATAATCTTACCAACCATTGGAAGGGGGGTGAGAAGGAAGGGAAAAAAAGAACTTGTAGTCTCGTTTGTAAGCTGTAAACAACTGTAAGTTAGAATTTCAAAGGAGTAATATGAAGAGCTGCTGGAGATTACTTCAGTAGTGATTTTAGCTCAGCTAAAAGGGTGCGTATGTGTGCCTGTGCATACACACAGGAATTGCAGGTGAGAGCTAGAATATATTGCCATCGTCAGAGGTCACGAACGGGAGATTTAAACTGAGATTCATCAGCCATTTGTTTCAACCATAACCAAACCAGGTATGCGGCACAATGCACCACCCCTTCCATTCCGCATGTTCCCTGAAGGATGCAGATATTACACAAAATCTATCAATCACCAATGTCCTCTACTAACTGCTATTGTTTCAAATGTCCCCAACCTTGAAATATCCAAAAAAACGTTGACCTCAGAAAAGTCTAACAACTATGTCTGTATATAACAAAGAAAATATGGCAAACCCAGACACAACTGTGGTGTACTTACCTCCAAAATGAATAACTTAATTGAATATTGGTGTGAGTGCTGTTTACGCAACACTAAAGTGTCAAAAAACAAAAAAAGGAAAAGGAATCCACCATTAACTTCAACGATGCTAACACTGTAAGTTGACAAAAGAGCTAGAAAGCATTTCTTTTTAAAGATTGTTTTGTTCTGCCTCCCTCTACGTTTCCATGAGCCCCAGCTTTATAGGTCGAGACACAAGCCATCTCATTACCTGAGTTTTTGCAGCCTGTTAGAGACCAGATTCTCTTTGGCATATTTGTTTTTTTCACTGCTTGTTCCATTTCATCAAAACTAAAGACATTTTATGATGAAAGGAGAAGTATAAGGAAAAACATAACTATGGAGACTAACTGCAACTCAACCTTATCTGCTTGGCAGTGAAGTGATATTTCCCCACATATTCTCAGACTCAAGAGCAAATCTACAGTACATTGCTCAAAAAAAAAAGTAAGCTTTCAAAGCATTTTCAGAGGAACATAAAAAAAAAGAAGTAGAAATAGAAACACCACACTTTGGAGCAAGAGCACAAAAAAAAGACATGTTCAGGGGAAAATACCAGAGATGAAAGCCTGGCTCCACTGAATTCCAGGATAAAACAGCCATTGGTTTCAACAGGGTCATGATCTCTGTCAAGATCTGAGTCTGGATTCACTTTTGAAGTAGGTGTGGCCTAGGAGCAGGAGGGAAGAATTAACGATAATATAAAATATATCTCTCCCTCTTAAACAGCCTATCATGCGTTTCATTTTACATGGCTATTGACTACAGAAAGGGCAGGAGTGGTTATGAAACCCATCCATCTAGGGACGCCCTACTTTTCACCACACTGTCCCTTTTGTCACCTTTGTACTGCGAAGTCTCGTGATTTTTTTGTTGTTGCTGGTGGTGAACGGGCTGACACCATTAACACAAGTTGTGCTAGGTGCTAGAAGTGCACAAATTTTACGACAAGTTGGTTTTCATCGTACACAAACCGGCACCATACATCTAGAGGCATGGGCTTGGGGACTACCCGGAGGCAACTGGGATTATATTGGTGTAAATTGTGCTTGTGTCTTGTATACACACTCATGCACACTACATGTATACAGCATTTGTGAGTGTGTAGGCACACACACACCCCCACGGATGCAGGAAAAGCATGAATGTGGGAGCCACAATAACACTGCTCCCAGCTGATGGTACTATGTTACAGAATTTGTTTCCATGTTAATGGATCACAGAAAAAGAAAAAAAAATCATGTAAGGATTATTTTAATTTGTAAAACATTTGTATCCCCTACTGTATTACAATGAAAGGAATGTGCCAACTGCCAGTCTTTTAAGAAATATAATACAATTCCTCCTACTTTTGGTTTGAAATCGGAACCAAAACACATTTGCTGCAGGAGAACTGATCTTTATGGGCCTGGCAGGAGGTGAAGGCTGGGAATCAGCTCACTCCTGGTGGCTGTAATCCCTCCATGGGAATCAAGATGTGTTGCTCTACACCCTGGATCCTCTGGTCAGTTTTAGAAAAACAGAAAGTTGCAATGCCATCTCACAAAATACACAACAGATCCACGACCGACCAGAACTTCAAGGTCAGGAGTACCCCAAGCAGCGCAGGCGTCTCACAGCTGCAAAGGGAGGCAGGATTCTAGGTCTTTTGCTGGGAAAAGAATAAAAATTATTGCCTGCATATGCTACCAGTAAATCAGCACTCGCTCAGCCACCCTAGAGCATGAAACTCAGCATAATAGATCTTTCATAGCTCACAGGAGAGGTCATGGTACAAGAATGTCGAACAATACAACACAATCTTTTGTAGGTAAGCAACTTCAAGGTAGGAGGTGTAAGTCGTTGCAACAATAGAAACCTCAGAGGAGGTCATCAGAAAATGATTAACATGTTTTTTTCAGAGGAATGTGCACAATTGACAATATTTTCAACACAGACTTATATTTCAAACTCCTCTGGTGTCCTGTTTCTTATGCTTTATACACACACACACACAGAGCTCAGATTTTGGTTTTGTTTCATTAACTCCATATTTCTGCTACTTATAATTACCCAAAGCATTATGATCAGATTATTCACACATTCACTTATTTGGAATAATTCCAATTAAAGAGACTTTCTCAAAAGTAACCTAATGTTGAATACAATTTCTGGTGCACTCCTTTTTTTCTATTTAATATGTGACTTGATGGTGTGTTAAAACTGCCTGATTTGATGTTTGTTGTACATGTTCACGGCCCTGCAATCCCAAACAAACATCAAGGAGATAACTCTTTTCCACAGAGTATATGCTTTGTATTGTTTGTTGCTTTTCTTTCAAAAATAAGACAACACTCAAATAATTTTTCTAGAAAATAGGTTTCTGCTGAACTTAATATAATATTGCACACTCAGTTTGATTTGCTGAAGTCCAAGTTAGCTAATATCCCAGCTGAATTGGATGAAACTACAACTGGCTACAGCCAACAAGGGCACAAACCTTAACAGACAATTGCACACAAAGGCTGTTGCCTAGCATCTGGAAAGCCAAGTTGTCTTTTCCTCCCGTAAGGAGCTGGCTTCCATGGCAGTACTCCTCTTCTGGCACGAAAGAGGCTGCCCACCTGGGTACAAGCGACCGAGGAGACACCATGGGCTGGGTATGAGCAACCGAGGAGACACCATGGGCCAAACCTGGCCACGCTCCAGCCCTTTTCTCTGATCGCTTGAACTGGTTCATGATGGGGAAAGCAACTGGGGAGAAGCTCAGCAGACAACACCACATAGGGATAAATTTGGAAGACCGATGTGAAAACCACAGCCCAGGTGGGAAGCCACAGCCACTGACAGCATCCCTCAGGAAAGCAGATCAAGAGATCAGACTTTGATCAAGAGAATACTAGTGATGGAAGTGGGACCGAAACAGCAGTTTAGCTTTCTGGAGTCACCTCTAGGGACAGCCAAAGAGAACACAATTACCGGGCATCAATTAGTGCTGCTTTACACTTTCACTTCTCTAAAACACTGTCACTCCATGGGACCACGGGGAAGGAGCCGAGAAGGAAGTGATGCCAGTTTCAGTAATGAATCAAGGCCAGGAAAGAGACATAGGAAATTCAAATCTGTAGGAACTGAATGCTTTGCCTCAGCCACAAGACACCTTCAAATGCACGGCTCCATTGCCAGTTGCTTCCTCTTCATACCTTCCCGAGAAATTCCAGGGGCAGAGGCAGGAGAGCTCCGTGTCCAGCAAATCTGATGGCCATCCAGACAGATGTGCCGGTTCCTCACACCCCTCCAAAAGGTACCTCCTTCATCCAAGTAGTTCAAATGAAACTGTTTCAGACACAAATGAGCTCAACTACTTTTGAGCACCAAGTCACATTTTTTTTATTTTGCAATTCCAAAGACTTTCGGGTCTCTCTCTCCCTCATCCCCAACTGCCTCTCACTTCGAAAATTCCCAATTCTTCAAGTGTGATGTCATGATGCCTTGCCATGAAAAATCAATTTAAAATTATAAGCACTAAATTGTAACTTCTTTGCATGGTAAAGGATCACACAGAGGGGAATTGCGGTTTAAACAAAGATCTTCTATAATTAGTGATAATAACAAAGGAAATATTCATAATTACATCAAAGGATTCTTCACTGAGTATTGTTTTTATTTGCTTCCTGAGGGAGCACAGAGTTGTGTGAAAAGATAACACTATTTTAGGCAGATGTAGGTAAATAAAAAAGGGCCATCTAGAGAATCCAGCTTCAAACCAAAGCCTGAAGAATATCCCAAAAAACACAAGAGATTCTCTAATTGGCCAAATATGAGTTCTCTGCTAGGTCTGCAGTGCTGATGTGTCTGTAGCATGTAAAGCCCTTTTCTGATGAACATGACACACAGTGCTGCAGCATGACCTGGGCATCTGTCTGTGCATAGAGGAGACACAGTCTGAGGATTCATTTCATCCACCAGCATAAACACAGGACTAATTTTATGAAGTACAGGCAGCTAAAAATAGCAAAAGAGTAATGTTACACAATAAAACCTGGTCTATGTTTCCCCTTTGCAGACAAGGGAATCTGACATAGCTTCAAATAGAACGAGGCGGCGGTCTGACCAGAACACAAAATATATTCATTACGTTCCCTTCCAAAGAGACAGCACTCGACTCTCCCATACATTAAAGATGCATGCCCACCCTCATATCATTTCAAGGGCTTAAATAGTAAACGATGATCAAAAATTCACAACACTCCTGCCCTCCCCTGGAAAAAAACAAAACAAAAAAATCAAAAACCAAACCAAAAATAGGTCAAAAATAAATGGAAACAAACTGTCTTCTGCTCCTTTTTATGCATTTGGGAGAGAGAGAAAAACCGAGGGAGATAAATCTGCATAATACTGAACCGAATCTCTTTAATTCCAGTCAGCTTTTATCATTCAATCACCCAGCCTGCATGTGGAAAAATTCATGCTAATTCCCCCTAGCAACAGCCGCAGCCTATCAGGGGGAGCCCCGCAGCCGGCAGCTGCCAGCCAGCAAGAATAACCCGAAGTAGGTCAGCCCTGCATTTCTAAAAATGCCACGGTCTAGTAACCCCACTGTCCCGTCTGTCTGCCCTGCCCCATAATAACCTCGATTGCCGGGTGACACAATGACACACTACCCTGGGCTGGAGCGCAATCAAATCACGCCGCATTATTCCGCTGCGAGCATCGCTGCTGGGATGAAGGACCCGTGGAGGGGCAGCATTAATCAGGCAGCCATTCATGGCCACTGGCGCTTCGCTCTGGAGATGGGGCCTGCATTAATGACCAGCTGTTTGAACTAACACAAACAAAATAATGCCTTCCACCCTGCTGGCTGTGCAGAATACGCTATTCTAATCAGGCAGGTTAGGCTCATTGACTAAACCCAAGATGTAAATTAAACAGCCCCAGACAATGCCAGCTTTTGTAACCTTCTATTAATTAAAGTAAGTATATTTAAATTATACTGCACGCGATTCAAAGAGCTATTGGTTTAATATACAGAGTCATCTCCTCCTACAAATTTGTGTTCGCGGTCAAAAAAAAAAAAACCAACCCAACCCGCGCCGCCGACCCACCCCACTGTTTGCATAATGCAATCTACCTATCCTGGTGAATTAAAGAGCGACACAAACGGAGCTGAGCTGCAACCCCCACTTCTGCTGGCAGTGGGGAACCACACCAGGCAGTGGGCACGAGGAATAGCATGGAGGGGTATCCCTAAAATCCCTGACTTCCAGCCCCGGCGTGGAGAAAGGGCCATGGGAGCAGATTCAGCAAGCAACCCCCTGCCATCCCACTCCTTAAACGCTGTCCCAGTTGCCTGCACGGACCTGAAAATCCTCAGGGAGCTGCTGGTGTGTGCCTTTAAGAGCACATAGCCCCCCCACATCCCTCCTTCCCCCCCGCAGCCCTGGGGACTTCTGTGTGGCTGCAAGATGCTGCACACCAAGCCCTGTTCCCTGTACCCCCCCACCCCTCCCTCTTAACCAGAGAAGCCTTAATATAAACCACTCCAGAGCCCCCGCCAGCCTTCTCTGGGGTGGTATTTCAGTATCAAATCTGTAACGCCAGAACACAATTTCGGCACGCTTGCTTTTGTGTTTAATTACACCCTGCCTTTTAAACACCTCCGTGGGGCTCGCCGGGCTCTCCCTTCCGAACACGCCTCCGTGTCACGCAGCTGCCTGGGCAGGATGGAGCTGGGAAGGACATTTTCTAGGATAGAGGGGTTTCATCTGCGTGTCTTTCCGAAAGATTCACGCTTTCACATAACTCAGCCTTCGCTGCTGCAGAATTCAGCAAGCCTCAGACATGTAATCCATCCGCATCAGCATTAGGAACACAGCGCATTCATTAATCCATTTCGCTCCTTCTTGTTTGAACCAGGCTGGATAACCAGGTTAGGGGCTGTCATCCTTTGCTCTGTGGCACACATCAAACCGCCGTTCTTGGAGAGATACAGTCACTGACGTAACCGTGGGCTCCTAATGACAAGCTGCTGACATTTTGCTCGGCTCTGCAGCTTTGAAGCTGGGAGTTAAAGAGTCTCTCTTCCTCCTCCTCCTTGCTCGCTTTAAACTTCCCTGGTTCCTGGTTTCAGAAAGGTGTAGGAGTGGTGGTAAACTCCTTTACGGAGCCTGCCGGATTGCCAAGGTTATTTTTCTTTAAGCAAACAGAAAACTACAGTTTGAGAGTAATAAGACTCCTTTGCCCCCAGCACCAGAACGTTATCCAACAGCTGGCTAAATATAATCCAACACACAGGGCTGCCTTTGTAGGCTGGGGAACAAATAGTGGCAGGGCCAGACAGGCGTCTTGCAGGGTAGCTCACCATGACTATTGGGAAATCCCCCTCGTACGCATTTTAGGATGACATTATGGTCTACGGATTTGTATAAAAGGAAAGAAAAAGGAGGAAAAAAAACCACAAAAAACTACCCCTCTTTCTCAGTAGGCAGCTGCCAGAAACCATGCCAAGCCCTGCTAGCTGAGTGCAGCACTTGTTTCCCCTCTTTCTGCATTGTTCAGGCATGGCCAAGCTGAGCTGCCTTACCCAACTAAATACGCCTGTGCTGTCATCAGCCTACCTGCTCTAAGATCACAGCCTCTCCCCTGCACGTTCCACAATACAAAATACACCCAGGTACATCGCAGAGAAATCTGTTGCCAAATGCGAGCGTTGGCTTTTTCCGATAGACAAAGAATCCTTTTCGATTAGAGGCTGATTTTGAAATTCTAAAAGAAAAAAAAATAAAATAAAATCTGTAACTATAACACTGAATATAAATGCTCAGTCGAGCATTTAGCCATCTGATGGCTGTGGTAGCCAGCTGGTCTGGAAGTCATCTGGGATGCATTTATTTTGATTAGATTGATCACATTTCTATTTACAGTATAGAATTTTTTCACCATACCGAATACAGCTGTGTTTATAAAGATTTTAAGATGGAGAAAACGAAACCCCCACGGTTTCTCTCAGCGCAGTGCAGAAGATTCAGTGCTTCAAGGTGTTAAGCGGAAAGGATCTGCTTTCACATTTCTCAAAAGAATTCTGCCTACATCTGTTTTCGCAAAGTGCCGGCTCAGCCAGGAAATGGGTGTAGAGCTAGAGCTGAAAATACAAGCTGCAATCAAGCCTGACCCAGCAAAGCGACAAACTTCCTCTGTAAATTGGTCAGAAATGTCTTTCCTTCATGTCTATACATGCTCACACACCACACAAAAGCACAGAGATACATATATACACACACACACAGAGTGCGTGGCTGCTGTTTTCCCCGGGGATATCGCTGCAGCCACCTCGCTCATCAGTTCCCTCCCTGACAGTACCAGGAGTGTTGGAGCTAGGATTTAGAGTCCCTCCGTCCACACGTCGCTGTGTTAATCGTGCCATCTTCTCTGCGACCAGAACGCACGGAATCAGGCAAACGGCACATAGTATTTTCATCTTCCTTTGCATTTGCATCCGTTCTCTCTCCCCTTCTCCCATGGTTTTGCCTTAACAGGCAGAGCAGACACAGCCGATACCTTATTTCTCCATCTCCAGCACAACACTGAGGTGAAACCCGGCTGCAGCGCCGTGCCTTCCCCACGGTAATCCTCTGGAGCAGCAGCACAGCCCGGATTCTTGCTGCTGATGCCCTTGTCCAAGCACCGGATTACTTTACATCATATTACTTTAAGCTTTCACCCACCCCATCCTAGATTAACACCCCTCCTTTCTCCTCCCTTCCCCCCCCTTCCCTCCCCAAGAAAACCCCAAAATCATCGCATGTGGCAACCCTTTGCTTCCAGAACTGAGAGAAAAAAAATAAATAAGGTGGCTCCATGGCTCTTCTTCTTCCTTGGCAAGGTGCAGACGAGGGAGTTTGGAGTCAGCCGAGCCGGGGTGAAGCAGGGAGACTGCGGCAGCCCCAGCAGCAGCAGAAACAGCAGCAGCAGCCGCCCAGGTAAACTGGGGGGGGGAAAAGCAGGCTGTGTGGAGAGCAGTGCAGCATCCCAGCTGGAAGGAAAGACAGACAACCTCGCTTCTTCCGAGCAGCGCAGCTTTACGCCTGCAGGAACGGAGAAAAAAAAGGGAAGACCCAGAATTAAAAAGAAAAGCCAAAACAGTTAAGAAGCAACAATAACTATAATAAATTACGGTAACTTTATTTTGCTGGGCTTTCGGG